>NC_064872.1:34653976-34965028 GCF_943734695.1 Anopheles maculipalpis
GGGAAAGTTTCAGCCGGGCATCATGGTGCAATTGCAACAGCAGTGGCAGACACCAACGCTATAGATGAAAAATGCCTCCAGTTGCTTATTTTTTGCTTCCGTAAAACAACGGAAACCACGCTACTGTCGTGTTGAAGGGAAAAGTCTGTATCTCAACCTACAGGAAAAAAAAACCACAACAATCACTTCCACTCGATTACACTACGGCTCAACTATTGCTTGCATGACTATGTGATGAATTTATGAGAAATGAAAAGACTAGTTGTACAGAGAGTATATATTACATTCACCGCTAAATACAAAGAACCTAACAAGCGCAATAAGTGTAGTATGGTGTGTGAAACAGTCGCTAATAAAAAGGAATGAAAATCTATAACAATTTATAATTGCCACTCGGAGCGGAGAGCTTGTTCTTCTTTAAGGAAACAACACGATGTATTTATTTTGTTGAGTTGTATGTACTACAAGCAAACTACGCTGCTTGTTTGTTGCATTCGTTGTAGTACGTTGTATTATCATATCCGTTAAAACGTTTAAATTCATCGAAACAAAATCAACAAAATATAATTTGATTGATTTAGACGTTCATTGTAAAAACAAGTCAATCGTCTGTTGTAAAATGGGTTTTATGCCAAAATTCAAGAATGATAAATGTTATCCAGGCTCTGATTTAGACTTTTCTGTTCTAAGGATTCAAGATAAAGAGAGCTAGAGCGGAGAACTGACGCCATAGACCGAGATTCCTGGAAACGGATTGGAAACCTGGTCATGTCTGCACACTATGCTCAACCCTAAGCAGGCCAAGAAGAAGAGACTTATCTACACAACTGATATACATATATTCCTACTTCTGGAGCTAGTCGGAAAGCGTATAGGGAAATATTTTGGCCGCTCAACTCTGTTTTGTGACTGCAAATTGTAGGACAAGCTGATATGGATAAAGGTGACATTTTGATCTGGTGACTATCGTTGTGAACTGTGGATTCGGAGTTCAGAACATTCGTCCAAGCGGTGTGAAATATCCTGGACAAGACGGACACTCTTACGCAAAACTCACTCACCATGCCTAAGATCAAGCTGTCTCTGTAACAACCACTCAAATTGGGCGACAAACTGCGTACGTGAAACTTGTCTGTCACGATGGTGAGTGCGTCGTCGATTGAAAATACTTCTAACTAAGCTCTAAAGTGAGCAATTTCCTATCGAAGGGCAGTAAAAAAATTTTTTTTACTAAGCAGTAAAAAGGGAAGATACGATTATCATTGAGATTTTTAATAATATGATCACATTTATGTTCACTTTAAAGCCACCAACAATCTATAGTAGTTCTATTTTCACTAACATACTGCCCTGTAATTTAACAAGGATTTGGACATTTGAATAAATTGTTTTACAAATCGGTATAAATCGTCGAAAGGCAATACGGTATTGTACCGTAATAATTAATTATAAATAAATAAATAAAAATCTTCCAAACGTATGTTCGTATAGCATATTCTCAAGATTACAAATATAAACAAAACAATCATCAATTTGTTATGTAAATCCATTCACGAGCTAATATGTTTAAAGAATAATCGCAAACCATGCTGATCGCTTCGAGTCGGTGCACACACAAATTGCTCCACGATGCACTGCGTGACTGTGACCTTCTGTTTTCGTTTATTCTTATTTCAATTTTGCACCTAAATCTCTTTTGCACGATGTTCGTTTACTACACTCCTACGCCGTTCGATGGGGGAACACGAAAATGCTGCGTTTTCGAACGAGAATGAACCATCTTCTTCTACTTCAAGTGGTACGAAATGGGGTCGCTAACGTGCAACCCTTGAGTTGAGCACACGCTGTGACGTTCGGTACAGCATTACGATCTAATTTCTGCTTCCAGCATAAGGTTAAACGTCTGCCAGCATCATCCTGCTCATGAAGGGTCATGGCAGATAACATCGGTACCATGTACACTTGTCATCAGCGCTCGCGAATGAGGAGGTGGATTCTTAACGGCATAAAAAATGACACACCGAATCAGCACAACAGCGCACACATACACTATGAATTTCATCGTTGAATTTTATGCTATCTGTTCCAAATGTAACTGGGGTTGTGTACCTTAACAAGGGTAAGTCTAAATTTTCCTGTAATATACGAAAAACCGACCACCTGCACTTGTTGGTGAGACACATTTTAAACCGTTCTAAAACAATGATTATGAGTGGAACGTGATTTTTCTTTCATCTTCAGCACGGTTGCAAAAGGAAGGAAGACAAAACGCATCCGTTTCAGTATGAACCAAATGCCAGGTGAACCAAGCTCTCATAACAACAGTACGGTTGTCCGAGCGATGATACGCGGCTGCCTAAATTTGGCAACATTTTTCTCCAGCAAGCGCATCTCAACAACAGCCTGAACCCTGTACGGTGGGAAGAAGAAACAGAATTTACACACAGACGACCTTTGCCGACTTTGCACTTTCGTAGGCGAGTCTCAACTTTCGTTACTGATGAATATCGATTTTTCTCTTCAAAAAGAATACAAAAAACAGTACTTCAATAATCGTAAGTACCCACGCGAAGGCGAACGCAAGTCGGACTCCATTCGGTGGATTCATCGTCAAAAGCAGCTCTGAAGTGCTCTCACAATTTTTGATAATGGTGAGAGGTAGTAATAAGGCAAACAAATTGAACCTCTCGTACTTATATCAGCCACACACAAAAAATGCTGCAAATTCGAAATATTATTGTATTTCGAAAGGCAAAACAACTGGAAAAACATGGACCAAAATGTCGATACTGTCCACTGTAATTTTATAGGCTTTTTTTTAAATCGAATCACACTAAATAAATCAGCCAATACTAAAATGTAAATGTAGCCTAATAAACCAAAAAACATAAATTTGGATAGCATTTCAGGAATTTGTGTGCTCCAAACCATAAATTACTATACCATTTGTTTGATCTCTATTAAAACGTGTTCAAATGTGCGTGTAACGGTGAAGCGATAATTACAAATGTTAATTAAAAAGCATACACAAAGGTAATAGCTAATTAAAGGACCAACCATGGTACATAATTGTATGTGCATCATGCAAATGCGGTGTTGTAAAGTTACTCATTTTATCCTTTATAATTCAACATCACAATAAGGCACATGGTTAGGACACAAGAACTGGATCACATAGATAGTTTCTGAAGTAACAATAACTTGAAATGAAGCAGGCCTGACCGTCTTTTATGAATAAAAATAAAAAAATAACTAGAAATGACGCCACACATGATCGATGAATTGATTTTAATCTTATTGAGTATTTCTCGCAAACAACAGCGTATGGAGCTCTTACGTAAAGCAGGTATGTTGTAGCACGTGTTCTCAATCTCTTGTTCCGTTAACATGCGCTATGTCTTCCGCATATCAACCTACAATATGATTCAACGTGCGATATACGTTATTAAATTTACTATCAATTATCGTTGCTCATGACGATTGTCCTTCCCTGTGAAGTTGAAGCCGGTGACGGTGAGTTGGACGTAAACTTTAGTTTACATCCACGTGAGGTAAGCTGTCCGACTGATGGGAAACCTTTCGATTTACATCCTACGAACAAAAGGCTGCTCCGAACCCAAGCGATTAATTAGCAAACGATGGCAATCAATCGTATGCTCGTTCGTATCGTTTTACAGGTAGAAACCAACGCTATAGCAGATAACATCAAAATGGTGCTTTTGAATAAGAGCACTTGATTTATTACAAAGACTTTTGCTTGTAAGAGCTCCAAAACATATTGCTACTATTATGTTACACATTATCGATGGATATCTCCATAGTTAAGTTACTTATTTATCAGGTGCTACAACCGCTTTGCAGTCTTGGCCTGCTGCAGCAGAATCCAGAACTGCTCACGATCCCGCGCCGTCGACCATTATCCTGGCCTTGATGGCGAATGATTCCACGCCATCCTTCCACCCCAATCTGGGCCTACCACGCCTCCTCTGTCCGTGTGGACTTTCTGAGCTGGGTCGTCCGGTGCCATGCGTATAACCCAGCGGAGCCTTTAGAGCCTAATTCGCTGCACGACGGTGAGGTCGTCATACAGTTCGTACAGCTCGTCGTTGTAGCGGCTCTTCCATTGTCTTTCCAAATATGCGGGCCCAACGATCCATCATCATCTTCTCGAACGCGGCTAAGAGGGCTTCGTCTAGTTTGGACAGGGTCCATGTCTCAGAGGCGTATATGACTGCTGGGACTATAAAGGTACGATACAGTTCCAGCTTCGACCTGACTTTTGACCCGAGATAGGTGTAATTTTGCGGTCACCTTTCCGTACATCACCTTTCCGTACATCAATTTGGTTTTTGCCTCGTTGATCTCCAACCCGAGATTTTCTGCCGCCAACTCGATCCTTTGGTAGGCCTCTGCTACCTGGGAGAGCCACAGACCAATGATGTCTATATCATCAGCGTATGCCAGGATCTGGGTTAACTAATAGAATATGGTTCCCGAAGTCTCCACCTCCGAGTCACGGGAGAGGGCCTCTCTAGCGCCAAGTTGGTTAGGAGACAGTCGAGCCTATCTCCTTGACGCAGGACTTTGGTGGTCACCTGTCATGTGACATTGGTCATGGTCATTCTAACAAGCCTGATCAGTTTAGCCGGGGTTCTAGAAGAGCTCATGGCCTCGTAAAGTTTAACCCTGGCTATGCTATCATATGCGGCATTGAAAGCTATGAAGAGATGGTACGTGTTCAACTGCTGTTCAGCCATCTTCTCCAAGATTTAAGATCTGGTGAAGATCTGGTCAGAGGTAGATTTTCCGTTTCGGAATCCTTTTTGATAGTTACCAACTATCTGTTCAACGAATGGGACAAGCTTATCCTGAAGAATTAGGGAGAATATTTTGTAGGCGGTATTCAACACCGTAGTACCCCTGTAGTTGTTGTAGTCCAAAATAGCTCCCTTCTTGTATATGGAATAGATGATGCCGAGATTGATGGGATTGGAGATAGGTAAAATATGATAAAAAAACGGGTTCATTACACTTCTATCGAGAAGGATATTAGCTTCCAATACTGGGAAAAAGAACAATCAGTGATGTCCTTTGGTAATTGGATGACGAGTGCCCTGTGTCTAGCATAAAAAAACAATGCAATGTAGCAGAAACATGCAGACATCATCCAGAGGCCGTTTAACTTTGAATCGATAACCATATCTTCATGCCTTCTATCCATCAGCTATTACACTATCGACACTAATCTGTTACACCAGCTCAAAGGAAGCATACAGTGTGCGAAATAATGTTACGAGTGAATGCAAAGGTCATCGAAACGGAACCAGATGGAAAATTTCCCTCGTTTAGAAAAAGGAGTCCCTTCACACTTACTCAACCCAGACATTAATAGACGGTTAATAATAGGTTCGTAAAATCGTTCTTGCATTGTCATTCAATAATTGAACAGCCCCGGTTCCTCTTTTGCTGCTTCCTGCCGAGCATAATTACTTGCATTATAAATCAATTTAACATACTAGCTTGTTTCTTTGACGATAGATAATAGAACGAAGCATAGGACGTTGGGCGTATGCTAATCGATAAAAGATATTGCCTGGAACAAAGGAACAAAGGATACACTTTCGTAAGCCCACGTATGCTTACACGGATAGAACTCATTTGTCTTTGCATATTACACAACTTTGTGAAATTACACACGTGCATGGATGGCTAATTGGCCTAAAGCAATTGTTTTGAAGCTAAATTTACCACTCAATTTTTCGACGCTGGCCGACTGTTGTCACAGGAACGTATCGATAATTAAAGGGTATTTTAATACATTCTGGAGTTTCTGTTTTTACATAGACGATCGACGGGAAGGAAAACAAAGTCTACCTTGGATAGTATTAGCAGAATATTTTCCAATTCCCAATTATATATTCATCAGTGCTTAAGATGTGCATATTTCTATCTTCCGACTGTTCTAGATTTAAAATTTGTGGAGACTAAAAAAAATATCCAGACCCTTTGTAAAAATAGTACTAAAGGCCTCCAGCATTGCCGATGTGAGAGAAATCGCTTCTAATGTATCTTGTTTTGTTGTCCTCTCACTGTGGTATTTTAGGTGATGAAAATTCATAACTATTAGTCAACAGAAGGATCACTTTGCGAGCCTGATGATCGCCAGCGAGACATATGGTTTCTCTGGGTGTGCAGAGAACGCGAATGAGCTCAGAAGATTTTTATATTCGATTACTCTGTTAGTTCTACGGTATCTTAGGAGGTTTGGCGTTAATTCGAGTTATGTCTAGGCAAAGGTTTCCACCATTTCGCATTTGGCACGCATATCTGGCGTCTACGACAGGTCAATTTTAAGCGTCGAATCTCTCTCTTCTTAGCTTAACGAGCTGCTGGGTCCTGCTATTTCAAGAGCGCTGTCGCCACTACCTCTGGGCTACCTCAAAGCGTCGCATCACAAGACATAACTTAGCTTCTATGGTTTTGTCTGAAGTACGAGACTGCAAGTCATGACTTTAAGGGCGTAGTTTAAGATTGAATGTTTCCTTTGCAAAAAATGTTTAAATTTACATTTTTTTGAGGACGCAGATAAATCCTACCTGTAGACTGTATTTCAGTTTTGCCGAACGAATAAAATATCGAAGAATATGAACGAACAATAGCTCAAATACACACTGAAGCAACGTAATAACTAGAAATACATCTCCTAATGACACAAGGTTAAATGTGCTGCTGAAGATAAACGTAATGTCCGACATTTACAATCATGAAACCAAAAAGTATTTTATGTACCTTTTTGTGACATGTCGCAGCAGAGAAAAATCCAATCTTACTGCGTCAGGTAACAAAAATCGACCATTCACTCTTCGAGATAACTGCTCAATCTTCGAAGGAAAAATAGGAAAAATAAAACATGACCATCATCACAATAACGTACCACATTTCCCGACGATAAATCCCAGTAAAGCCAGTTACCGGTGGATTTACTGGTGTTTTCACTAGCCACAGTCCTGTTAGCAAGGAAGGAAGCAAAACAAAACAAAAAAAAAACAACAACAAAGGAAAATTCTGCACAGGAAAGAAATAAAAACGCCACCCACCGTCGCACACACACACACTGTCAACGATCATAAGTCATGATCTCTTGTGATCGGGCAGAAGCAAACAAAAAAGGACCGTTTGTGATTTCGACACATACGACACGTCACAAATTTATCGTCTTTTCGCCACCCCTAAGCAAAGCAAGGCGTCTCGTGCGGGAGTTTTCCTCGTTTATGCTATAAACGAGCGTCTGATGAAATAATCTCACCTAGTCCAGGCCACTTTTTTGAAATGGTTTATTGCGCTTTTTTTTTTACTTTGCTTGCTTTTTGCTTTTTTGTGTCGGATTTTGTGACTGTTTTTATCACGTGGATCAGGCTTGTTTTTTGTTGTTGTTTTTGGTTCGTTTGCCGAACATTCTAAGAGGAAAATCGCTTAAACACGTAGACAATCTCTCGAGCAATAGCTATAAAAAATGTTGTCAACCTCGAAGCATTATGGCATCTTATTCCAACACAGCTTTTGGTATTTTGCACTTAAACGATTGCCAGATTGCTCTGGGGACACCATGCTCGCCTGGGCTGGGAATTAATGCCAAGACGCATACACACACGTAGCACCGCAAACGAAATATGAGCGCAAAAACGTGCGTCTAGGAAATAAAAGTTACAAATATTTGAACCACACCAAAAAAAAGGGGAATACACTCGATCCACCTTGCGAATGTCGTGTCGTGACGAAAGTTTAGCGTGAATCTATGACACGACAACGCACACAATTTTCCTCCTGATGCTTATCAACAAGGTTAAAAAAAAGAGTAGAAAAAACACGAACGTGACAGCAGAGCATTCAGCGTGCACGACTGGAAAGTGCTGATTTGTGAAAAACTGCGATTGATACTTATCAGTGAATGGAGTCTACGAGCCTGGCCCGCCCGGAAAGCCGTTCAGCAATGGTACAAGAAAGCAGGTGCTAAATTAGGGCTTCGCCTGTTAAGGAGGAAAATGGAAAGCGTGATGGATCGGCAAACCAACTGTCAACCAAGAAGTCTCTCCTCCCAGTAGTGACGACAGTTCAACATCTCGAGAATGGAAGAGTGGCCATTCAAGACAACATGAAGTTTTCCCCATCTTTCGCTGCGGAACAAGGTGGCTAAGCAACGGAAGTGGAACAGCAATTTATGAAACGTGCCATTTCTTTAGGCGGGATTAGCGGGTATTACTGTCGCATGGGTTTCTTATCAAAAGTAGGGAATGGGATGGATTTAAGCATAGCAAAGCTTGAGTAAAACCCCAAGTGTTTGGGTTTGTTTTTGTGTTAACATTTTTATGATGTATGGCAAACTAATTGCATTTTTAAAGTACAGTCAAGGTTTTATACGTAGGAATGCTATTTATATTTCTGGCCTAATAATGAAAATGCACTTATTGATAACCAACAATTGTTTAAATATATTTCAAAGCGTTCTCCAGCATGATTCATACACTTTTGCATGCGCTCAAACCAATTGTCGAAGCACTTTTTCCACTCTGATTGAGATACCTCCAAAACGTGTTTTTTTAAACGCTTTAACAGCATCTTCTGGAATTGTCCCCAGAAGATCGTTGAATACGCATTTTTTCTTGATGTGCGCGCCATTGAAGCCATTGGGTGCCAAATCAGGGCTATAGGGCGGATGACTCATCAATTCGACGTTTTAGCCGGTTAAATAAGCGATGGTTTGAGCCGATGTATGAGAGATTTTGGCAAAGAAATTATGGTGTACCATTCAGAATTGATCGTCCTACGTCCTTCAAGTAGAACAGTCGCCATTTAACCAGTTTTGCCGAAGAAACAGACGACCATTTGCTTTGAAGTGCTTCTTCCACGGATAACTTTCGTTTGATTTGGCTCGAGGTTGAAGACCCACACGGTCGATTGTTGTTTTGTTTCAGGCTCATACGCATAGATCCATGATTCGTCACCTGTGGCGGTCTTATCAACATACTTTGATGTACCATGATCGTATTTTTTCATCAGTTCCTTGTACCAATCGACACGAGCCTTTTTTTGAGCGATTGTCAACATGTGCAGGATCCAACGATAATTGTTTGTTTTTTTGAATTGATGTTTTTTACGTGGCCGTAAAAAATACGATAAATAATTGTTTTTTACGGCCAGGTGTTTGTGCAAAATAGTGGAATGCGGATTATGCTAGTGGAAGGAATGCCCAAAGATGCCTCTATCTCGCAGTATGTCACATTACGATCTTGTGCAATTAGATCTTTAACGGCATCAATGTTCTCAGACTCAACGGCCGTTTTTGGACAGGTTGTCGGTCTCGAAATTCGTCATTGGGCGAGCGTCGGCCACGATTTAATTCATACCAGTTTTTAACAATGCTATAGGATGGTGCTTCATCATCATACAACGATTTGAGTTCTTCAAAATAATCTAGTCTTCATAGTCTTCGTCGAAAGTTGTGAAAAATGATCGCACGAAAAAGTTCACGGGTCAATTTCAGTTTTTTGGCCTATCTGATTTGTTCAATTCAATGTAAATGTATTTGGCAATACTTCTTGTGGCCTAGACCGGAAATATATGTAGCAGCCCAAGTACACATCGCAGCTAGTCCGGTTGAGGCGGCGCTTTGGTAGAAGCGACAGCGTGTCTTCACTTGGCAGGACTCGGGGATCCAATCCCATTCGAACCCATGCCCCTGTAGTAAGGACTGACTTTCTAGCTACTTTCATATCACCAAATAAAGTAAGCCAATCTATGACCAGCGTGACGTGGAAGGTCGTTAAGCCAAGAAAAAGAAGATAATTTTGAAACGTCTTAACTAACCTATCCGTCGTCTATTTAAACCTCAATTCAAATTCTATTTACAGTATGTTTAGCAAAAACAGTCTACGAAAACTTAAATCAATATTAGGCTCGGATAAAACTTCTTTAACCTATGTTCACCGACGTTAAATCACCGTAAATGCTAACCACCAGCGTTCGAACCGTGCAAGCATGGAAATCCAGTTTCCGCTTGCACTTCCGGGTTCTTAAAACCACACACAGTAATGGCTGCCGCTCAACACCATCATCATCATCATCATAATCATCAACCGCACCAGCAGCCGCATTAAAGCGTTCCGTTGAGTGAGACACATTTCGTAGCCCAAATCTAGGAAAAGCTATACGGGAGCGAATCAACCATCGTCGGCTAAAAGCGATACGCTTGCCATTTTACAGCTTCAGTTTTCTGCGCCACACAACCTACATCCCTTGCGGTGCGCATGTTAAGCAAAACTTTGAGCAAAAGCTCGAACGGATGAGAAACCACCTCACTATCCCATGGGGTTCGTTATCTTCATTTCCCCGCAGTAAAGCTGCACAAATCAACCGACCCGGTGTGTGATAGGAAATGAGGAAAGTGAACCTAGGAATCCACTATGCCGCACACGATCTCGTGCACTATAATAATGGTTACGGGGATGATGAATTTATTCGCAGCCGGAAAGCCCCTACTGCAGTGGAATTATTTAACATACCTTTTGCATAGAATGTGGTTGGAAAAGCAACTTTTCCCGGTTTTTCTTCCAGTTGCAGGATATCTGCGGACGTATCGAATCTTGAATTGATAATTGATAATGAAGACCGCAAGTTTTTTGCCCCATATTAATTACCGGAATTTAATAAAGCTTCTCACTAAAATTCTGTTTTGCTCATTTCACTCACCTACCTCACGATGAAGCCATACCACAACGCATTTTTCATTGAAAAACTTGTTCAGGTTGAAACTTTAACATTCAACGCACCCCGCATAAAGCAAAATATTGAACAAAGAAAGCTAAAAAAAAAAACACCGCACAAAAGTGCGGCGTGCAGATTATAAAATATTTAAACTTTCAACCATTCCAAATTATCGTCCGCATCCCGGCTACCGGGAGTGCTTTTGTGCAGGAAAAGTTTGGACGCAAAGTTGCGAAGCATTTCCAAACCTTGCGCGCGCTATTGTTTTTCCCCGCTGCTCGGGTAAATAGTGATTGTCCAATGTGACCGTGGAAACCGTTCACACTTCACTAGCACAAAATCAATAACACGCGCGCAGTGATTGGTGGCGATGTGCGCGAACTTTTCAATCTTTGCCGAAATTCTAGGAGCCAATCACTGCATCAAAATTTTCCACCGTGTTTCCACGGTTATATGACTCCGATAGATAGCGACGTGCGGAAGCGAAGTGAGAAAGCATTATGTCAAAGAAGAGGAGGCAAAGTTACACTGAACAAATAATCCCATCGATCATACGTTTGGCACACTGATAACTTTGCCCTAGAAGCGGGGAAAATCTGCTCCATTTTGGTCGGTGAAATGCTGAGCCTGAGTAAAGTCACAGCAGTAGGTAGCTCTTGCAGCTTTGAATCACACATCCAAAGCTAAGAATAATAGACTATCCACGAGTGCACTTTTATGAACATAATTTCCAGTGTGCAAATATTGAAAGCCGCCCGATAGCGAAGTAAAGTTATTTTCATTGTGATATGTTTTCCATAAGCCACAAAATTTGGTCCGTTGTGGGTAGGCTGTACCATGATAGATTAGCATACATATCGATCACAGCTAAATGAATAACATATTTAAGCCATCGGCATTTTTAAGTACTAGCTAGTGGATTATAGTGCGGCAAAAACACTTCTGCAGATTGGTTAAACAAACAGTAACAATGTTTTAGCTTCATGTAGTACTTCTTGAATAGAAAAATTGTGGAAAATAGTACAAAACAATAAATTATAAATAAATGTCGACTTTTATAATAATTCTTACTGTATCCTGTTTTCACACGGCAGAACCGGAATTCAAATCCCTTCCGGTCCGTTTCCCTGCTGTGAGGACTGACTATTCAACTATGTGGTATCAACAAGACTAGTAAGCCATTCGGTGGCTGGCGTGACCTTAGTAGATCGTTAAGCCAAGCAGAAGAAGAAGATACTATATCGTACAACGGCCGATTTATCAGCTATGCACCAATTAAGAGATCATTTTATTAATGAACATTCTATAACTGGTATACAATTTATCATAGGCAACGTCCACACGAGAGCCTACATATCTATTCGTATGGCGATGAAGTTGAAGTTTTCTACTTCAGAGCTAAATTTCCTATAAGTTATGGATTGTGTCCTGAGGAAGACTATGGCAATAGTGACTCTCAATCGTGATTCTTGAACCCTTTTAAGGATAGTTGGATATTCAGTCCTCGCTATTGTGGAATGATCCGGATGAGTTTTGATCTCCAGTCCTTCCATAAACAGATCGACGCCGACGTCGTCTCTACGATCTTCTAACTGGCCCAGCATATCAATAAAAAAACGACTACTTGAGAACTCAACCAAGAAACAGTCCAAACAAACCCCACAAGCATTCAACCTATCTCACACGCATGACACTTTCCATCGACAAACACAAGCTTCTTCGAAGTGTTCGCTGAAGTTTAATTTAATTAATCCCACCCCGACGACGCATCCCTAGCCGACAACAAGTAGCCATCAAGGGAGAAGCCATTCAAAAAGACAAAAGATCCGGAAAGGCAACCTTCGATTCATCTAAGGTTCACCCATGCCATAAGATGATATCGATTGAACCTCTCGGAGCCAGTCCGAGAAACCCTCACCGCTGACTTTTTATTTGTCTTTCTCTCTATGACCCTTTGTCGCCCAAAGAAAGTAAAGCTGCGTAGCTGCTTTTGTGTATCTTCGTATCTCAGAAGGAGGAAGTATAAAATTTTGCTACTGCTTTTCTGAACGTCGCTGTTAGGCTTCTGCCGCCGTTGGATGAGATCACAGCCGTTGGATGCGAAACTCCCGAAAGCAAACTCTTACGAAGTAAGATCTTTTTATGAAAAACTTTGCCGAAATTGTACCCATAAAAATGTACTGCCCTTCACAATGTTGTGCATTGATAAAGTACCACCGGACCCCTTCTACGCTGTCTTTGGACGCTCGCTTCCCCATATCTATACATCATCCACGCTAGGCTAAATTCCGTCGACATTCTAGCGCGCATGGGTAGGTTGAGTGTCAATTATGCTTCTACCCGCATGCACAACAGCACAGGCAAAAGGCAAAAGAACTCGTACAAGTTCTCAAGAATTTATATGCCTCTGGCACACACACACACACACACATGGTGAGTTGTGTGATGGGGTGGTAATAAAATTATCCAACCTTGCCATTGCACTGGGGATGGCGTGCTGCGCGCGAGATGGTACAGACAGAAATTGATCGCAATAAAGCTGGAAGCTGGGAAGGTGGCGTGCTCAAACGAGAGAAAGCACCGTAATTGCACACTGTACACAGGAATAAATCAAAATATTTATTGATCCAATAGAAGGCTGATGCCGCTAGTGGAGCAGGAGCGAAGAATGAGACTGAATTTCGTTATCATAACCAATTGAAAGAGGTCGCGCCGTATTGGCATTTAATATGGTTTGCTAATAGAAGTGTTAATGAAGTGGCTCGATATTGGATATTTTGTTGCAAGTTTGGTAAATAAGCAGTATATTATTGAGATCGAAGAAAATAATTCATAGTGAACGCATCATCAGTTTATGTTCAGTGTATCAATTACAATTTTCAATATTGAATAATAAATTTAATATCTCTCTCTACTTGACTTAAGGAGGTGTTAGGTCACGCTGGTCATCGAATGGCTTTCGAGACAGTCCACACTACGGGTACCGGTCCGGATGAGATTAAAATACCTGTCTTGCCCTGTGACGGCCTGCGCCGCCAAAGACTGCAAAGATAGGAAAGGAAGTAAGAGCATTGGAAAGTAAGGTCAAGACAGTCTTTTGACATTGTCATTCCGCAACTTCAGGTCAAATGTTAGAATATCGATGAAGAATATTCTCTAAAAGATAGGTATGGTTGTATACAAAATCCTCACTCCAAGCCGTGGCTCTAATGCAATAACTGATGACTGAAATTTTGAGCATGCTGAAGATGAGTGCATTGTCCAGAGAAAAGACTCCTCACATTCATTAGCAGGAACCTTTGAATTTTTTAGGCAAACCTCAAACGGAAAACTTTTTCAGACATTCTGTGATCAAGACAATATCCGCGGCACGATTCTCTACCGGTCTCTTCAATTTCTTCAAGACGAAATACCCGCTTGCCGGAGGCTCCGATCGCGATAGAGCCCGTGTGGAAAGCAGCGTGTTAGTCGACGGCGACAACCTCGAGGTGGTAGAGGAGTTCTGCTATCTTGGGACTATCGTAACTTCGGATAACGATGTCAGCAACGAAATCCGGAGACGCATTGTGCAGGGGAATCGTGCCTACTACGGACTTCAACGTCTGCTGAGATCCAGAAGACTTCGCGACCGCACGAAATGTGAGATATATCGCACACTGATTCGCCCGGTGGTCCTACATGGCCACGAGTCTTGGACCATCCGAGCGGAGGATGCAAACGCTCTTGGCGTGTTTGAGCGTCGCAATCTCCGGACCATCTTTGGCGGTGTGTTCGAGCATGGAGTGTGGAGAAGAAGGACATCCTGACGGTAGCAAAGACCGGCAGGATACGATGGCTGGGACATGTTATGAGGATGCCGGACTCATGTTCCGCCAAGAAGGTATTCGTCAGCGACCCCCAGTTCGGCACGAGGCGTCAGGGAGCACAGCGAGCTCGTTGGCTGGATCAGGTAAAGGGAGACCTATCTGAGATCGGGTGCTCACATGGATGGGAAGCTTCAGCCAGGGATCGAGCTTCCTGGAGATCTATTGTTGACCGGGCCATGTCACGACGACGTGCTCTTGTCACGATCGACGTGCTCTTCAAAAGAACAGGCCAACATGAGTGAGTGAGAGAGTGATCAAGACAAAAGATCAACTGATCGCTGAGCCTCCTTAGAGCTTAACACCTTCTTCCGTAAGGCTGTTCCGGCCGTGTGAAGAACGGCGCCTGTATCAGCAGACCGTCATCGGATTTAATCTTTAACATAACAAATTTGATGGTCATATTCTGGACAAAAATATAAAATTTAAGGACAATCTGGGTTCTACCGTGTGTAGCCATCGACTCCGACCACTGGAAATGGTCACCGCCCCACGTAAATCTTACATGAGTTGTCAACTGTCGTGTTATCAAAAAATGAAAACAGAAACGTACATTAAAATCCATGATTCAAACACAGTGATTCAATAACAGTGTGCAAAAAAAAAGATTTGTTTTCAATAACTTCCACCCTTCTATTCGCTTCATTCTCTGTATAATAATTTATCAGAAAAAGCAAAGAAACAGGACGCACGATCACGCGGAACAAAAATGTGACTCATTTGCGGTCGCTTTGCTGACACTGGTAAACTCTCCGGTTTGTCAAGTTAAGCAAATCCGTCATGCGGAATGGATGACGCTTCGTCTCGACTTTCCGTTTATTCCCAACTTCAGATTTATTTCATTCTGATAAGGTTTTCCTGGGGAGCTGTGAAATGTCGTCTAGATTTACTGCCCATTGAGTTGCATCACTCAGATGTGATTTCTTATCAACTAAACGAAACATGTGTTTAGAAAAAGGGAAGATTTCATTAACTTTTTTTCTGCGCTACAGCTTCCATGTGGAGTAATTAGTAAAAGGCACAATCAAGTCAATTAAATTCCACTCCGAAAACTTCTTTTCATTTAACTGGCGTCTGTTACTTTAAACATTTTTCAATTCGTTCACCATCAACATGAGATCTTCTTCGCCTGGTTATGGTTTCTGTGTGCTATGTGACGGTGCTGTGGTATCCTTGTGCTCGTGTATTGCATGTACTTTTCTCGAAACTCGTTAAAATGAACAAACCGGAACGGCAACGATTAAAGAAAATTAAAACCACACACCGAGTTTCTTACACGAAGAGAAGGAAGATTCTGTTGCTCTATCCACATCTGCATTGTAACAAATCCACCCAGTTGAGGAGACGATTTGGGCTGCTCCTTCTTTGATGTACGTTTATCACCCACAACAAACTCGCAGCTCTCGTGCAGCAATGGTGTGAAACGACGCTATCCGAAAACGCCCGTTCTGGTTGTGTGATGTTTGTCTTCCGCCAACATGTTGCTTCGCTCTAGTTGTTGGCGGTATTGAGAAGCTTCGTCTTGGAATGAGTCACACCGCCTGCCAGACTTATCCTCACCTTGGACGCTTACAGCAAACACTTGTATAAACGATTAAAAAGTTTAAAAATATCTCTGAGATGCCTAATATGCCATCACAATTTTGGGGCTCACTAAAAGCGACGTGGAAGGTGTGGAATTTTGAAATTTTTTGTGATATTAAGGCATTTAGTAAGAGAATATTGCCATTTTTTTAAAACTAAAATGCACAATGGAAGCCTTTCAAAATTCCCTTCCTTCTTTTGTGCCCTGACATCTACACTAGTAGTGGAAGCCCTAGAAAAACTAGGTACCTACTAGAGCGTTACATGAGGATTAGTGTCAGATTAAGTATGTACCAGTTTCGTTGCCCATAACTGTGCATAGCAGAGCTTATCGTAATCATAACCGTGTGCAACAAGAAGAGCAACAGTCTTTGATAATAAATCAATCTTTCACGTACAGAACAAGAATTTCTTGGTGTACACCTTGTTCAAGACTGTTTATGTCCGCATGCATATTTCAAGCTTCTATTTTTGCATATTTAATTTTATTATTTGCCCATTGAGCGAAGGAGCCGGTCCGGTGGTGAGGCAACAGCGACGCCAATCTTTATACGGCAGGACCAGGATTCATATTCCACCGGAAACGCTCCTCCACAGTAAGGATCGACTATTAAACTATGTGATATCAGCAAGCCTAATAAACCCATTAGAAGAAGGCCGGTGTGACCTAGCAGATCGTTAAGCAAAGAATTACTACATAGAGCATAGAGCGAAACACCTTTTCGAATTTTAATTGAAAACACATCACATCACCTATTAATTGTCAACAATCTCTACTTTGTGGTTTGTAAATCTGTGTACTTTCTTTATTGGAAAACATTTAATCAACACTAAGCCAATAAAGTGAACAAACCAATAAGTGTAAATCTAACATGACGTCTCTTCAAATGATATATTCGAGCTGCCAGAGCTGCAACATTGACCATCAGCACCTCCTTCTGTCGTATAGCAGAGCTGACACTATCGGAATAACGAAGGACAAAGTTCTTACCAAAAAAAAAAACCTTACTTCATGCGACAAAACCATCAAGTGTCCACCCCCAACTTGACACCTTTCACATACTCCTGCCTGCAAGAGCTAGACCACAACGAAACAAGTTTTCACTAGGAGAGCATGGGTTAAATTCGTTCTCAATGCAGAACAACATCAGCCAACTTCTCTGGGCTAACGATGCAAAATCTCGAGCAGTAAAAGACGACAGCAAAAAATTTTCCAAAACGAGTCACTTTTCCAGACGTTCTTTCCGTTTCTCTTACTGCAAAATTTTTCACCCTTTACCATCCGATTTCCTTCATTCATACCAAAGCACCAAACTGTGCGTCTGTGTTTCATTTATCCGACCGATACGATTCGTGCATTCTAAGCTCTGTCTGGGATGAAACGTCTCGTCGTATGCGACACGAAGTCGATCCGTTTCGCCCGTTGATGCTACACAATGCATTTCAAGTGCAACCCGCATTGCACTAGCCCTTCGAAAGTATGATCAAAAGACAGATGTAGACGATGGGAGTGCAAAAAACGAAGAAGAAACCACTCAAGTAACACTTAGCTCGTCTCTCAGTTTCTAGGTGAGGTTTCGGGGCCAAACGAACCACAGGACTGAGGTCCTACTAAAGGTTTTAGAATCTTTTTGAGGTCATGCCATCACACTAGGTAAAGGGTAGGATAATTGTGAGCCAGTCTATAGAAAACGAGTATTAGTTTTAAAAAATAGAACCAGTTTGATAGGATTATCTAAAATTTTGAGGTTAAACATGCAGGTACCTTCTAACAACCTTTTCAAAGTGGTTTTGGTGAATCAAAACGGCTAGTATTGAGAAAAGAAAAGGTTTTTAAATATAAGAATTTTCCTGTGCTTTTCACCTTTAACCTCGACAGATATTCCCACTGGACTGAGGTCCAGTAGGAAATCTGGGCACATCTGGGTTACTTCACTTGATAGTTACCTATAACTGGATAGCCAGTCCTGCGCACAGCTTTCGTAAATTGTCTCATCAAAAAGAGATACCTGGATTCGTTTCCATTAACAAGAGTTTAGCAATTTCAGAATCAAATATGTAGTTTACTTTACTAACCCATTCTTGGAAAATTAGCAATTTTTATTATATTTCTTCCGTATGAATCGGCTGCTAAGGGAAGCTGAGGGATTCTTGGAACTTACAGTACCGGGTTTTCTATTAATTTTGCCTTTGGGTTAGTAGTCAGTCTTGCTTGCAGAACCTGTTGTATTTAGACCAAACCATTTATTTAAGTCCTAATGACCGTTTGTATAGATTTCAAGATACCTGCAGCAAACTGCGGAGATCTAATGTGTGCAGCTTTTATTCGTAAAATATCAATTTTTTTATAGACTATTTTGCTAGCGTTTATGGGAAAAGATGTATATGGATTTGTTAAAAAACATCCTAAGGGTTGCTGCTGTTTGGAAGAGTGAGTCATCTGCTTGATCCAACACGTGCTCACTGACAGCATTCAAGATCTTTTTCACGAAGACGTCAGACGTCAGAGGATCTTCTTCACCATAAGAACAAACGTTTGGACGCAAGATGTTGAAACTACAAAGTTTTTTCTTAGGTTTTCTTATCAATCTCTGGTTTCTTTTGGTAGTCTGACAAGACTGTTTGGTTACGAGAACCTGGCCCAATTCAATAATCTTTTTTTTTTTCGTTAGATGAATCACAATTTCCAACTTTGTCGGTCAAAGTTAATAAGGCAAACTGATCGTCAAAAGAAGTGCTTCGATTGTTTAAGTCATACCCATGCTGTAAATCAATTTTGGCCGCATTAGTCCAAGGCGGAATACAGTTGCAACGTCGAATAAGTTAATCAGTTTTTGGTGCGTACTTTAATAAGATATTTAGTAAGGTAACTCACGCGTATTAAAAAGCATAAAGAAACACTTTGTAAGAAATAACTTATAGTATTCTCGGAAAATTCTGAAATAAGCGTACATTTTCTTTCGATGGTTCAAGTTGACTCTTGCAAACTAATGATATTTGACACTTTGCTCCGGGAAGTTTTTCGACCACGGATAGGAATAGTAGTAGCACCCTGGTAGTTAATTAGGTAAAGAAAAGAAACAAGATTTTCTTTGGAAAACTTTACATACACAGGACCGCTCACGCTGGTTTTGGGTAGATTGATTTAAACATGTTACCGGTGTCCTACGCTCTTTTGGTTTTATGGTATGCTGAGATATTGGAACAATCCCTTTTCTACTCCAGAAACCCCAAAACTGTAAAGGCAACATTTCTGTTAGTTGCCATTTTCTGCACTTTTCGAACTACGCAAACGAGTTCTCCTTTTGTATTTATATTGGATCACGCATCAAAACAAACAAACCAATGTTGAACCGGTGCCTCGCAACATGTCGCAGCATAAGAAACCCCTTCAAACATTATGTGAACAGCACACCAATGAAGGGGCCTCCCAACAAATCAATTTCGTGCAGCTCAATAATTTCCCCGAACAACAACGAGCAAGCGTTCAGTTCCAGAATCGTGCCCTAAATTTACGTTCCCCGGTGTGTCTGGAGGTACTTGATGTCGTGATGGTCCCGATTGTCGGGTGGCACCTTTTATACATTAGCCCCCAGCAAAGTGTATGTATCGTTGACAAAAAGGTAAACGTCCTTTGAAAGAAGGGCAGGTTAAGAGTGTATGAGTGAACGTTTAGAATATTCGACAAGCGCGAGGAATTGGCTTCTGTCTGTGGTAGAAATCGTAGAAGTGGAGAATTAACGAGGGAGTTGTTTGTCATGCGTTTCCATTGTTTTGATCCGGCCGTTCGTTGGGTTCACCCAAAGAAATTACGCGCAACAGCGAAACATTGGGCGAAAGTATTAACGAAAAAAGCAATAAAAACGCAGCCAGACGCTGCCGAGACGTTCCATTATGTACGCTGTAAGCGCTGGTTTCCGTTTCCGATCTCCCATAGCAACGGTATTTCACTGTAGGGCTTTGTGACCATCGTTACCATCGTAATGGCGTCTTTCTTTTGATAGCTGGTGTATGTGTGTGCGAGTGTTATTCTAAACTTTGATAGCGATTCATTCGTACCATTGCTACATCTTGGCGTATGTTTTAACCAGATAAATAACAACAGAACAAGTACGAGCAATAAATAACAGTGTGACTAACCTCTTTTTCTCTGCACTCCTACAACGAACAATTGCGCCCCTGCAATTCACACAACCGCTGACTGACACTGTTATTCCAATGCACCTTTTTCTGTGTATTTTCACCCTACACTTTGCACTAAAACGCTACACTTTACGCACTTTTACACCTTCGCACTTTAAAATGGTTGCTGACCTGAAATCGAAGGCAGAGAATTTTGTATGGTTAAAATGGCTGACTTTTCTCCATAGCGCACAACAAGCACAATTTCTTTGCTTTCCCTCTCGGGGGGAGCACAGCAGGGAAAACAGTTAGCAGGCAAACAAATCACTTATCAGGTCACACACACAATATTGATTCCTATATTTTTTCCACCAAACAATTCTCTAAGGACCTCTGCTTTCTTGCGGCACAAATCATGCAAATCCGCTGTGGATGCTTGCCTTCCACGCACCTGCTGGTCTTCCTCACAACACCGTTTTACTCGCGAATACACACGGTCTCTCGGTTGCTATGGAAACGGCTTGCCGCTTGCTGGCTGCGCTACGAAGAAGAAATTCTGGAGCTGCGAACACGAGACTTCCGTACGCGTAGAAATCTTGGGAAAAACTGCCCGTGTCACGGCACGTATACGGTTTTGTGCGTGCGGTGGTTTAATTTCTCCGGAAAGCTTCGTTGTCCGAACGCCGAACGACGCGAAATTTGTGCGTGAGAACGAGAGCGCATGACGGGGCCGGAAGCTCCGTACTGTTTTCTCCAGTGCGTTGATATGCTCGACGCTGCCCAATCCTCCTAAAGAAAGGTGCAATACTTTTCTTACAATGGAAAGATGGAAGTAAAATAAGCTGATTATTAATTTTTGGTTTATTAATTAGTAAGTCTGTGTTTTTGGTTATTTATTGGATTAGGACGAATAATACAAAAAGACTGATTCTGGCACAGATTTTTTTTGGAATATTTACGGATGTAAAACCGTTTCAAAATCGTTTCTGTTTCCGTAACAAATTCCGGAACCGGTTTCGAAGCAAACACCAGAAGCAATTACTGATACGAATTTTTAACCGATTCTGAAACCCATTCAGGAACCAACTTCTTAACCGATTCTGAATCCGATTCGGAAGCCATTTCCAGAAACAATTTAGGTACCCAAACCACAAATAATTCCAAAACCAAATTGGCTTTTATTCCAGAACAAATAACAATTCGTAGAACCGATTCCATATGTTTGAACTGACTCCGATACCTAAAATCAGTTCCGATTCCGAAATCAATACTTTTTTCCGAAAATTTTGGAGCACTCCGGAATCGATGTTTTGGTCAAACTAAAACAGGATTTTGCCCATCACCATTTGACAGCTTATGCACTTTATTTAGTTTTGTCAATAGTAATAGCTTATTGTACAAAAAATAGGATTATTTTATGTGTGTTTTTTGTTTCGGGTAACGAATTGTTGAGAAAATGTATTAAACATTTATTTAAGTTTCGATACTTTCTGGCAACACTGCCAACATCATTATCGCGGTGGGTGATGTTTGTTATTGTTTATCATCTATGTTGCACCTCAGCTTTACATAACTGTCAAACATATAGAACCATGCTGCGACTAAATCACCGGCTTCCATTGATTTTACACCGATTTCGTCATGCAAAAACGCATTGGGTAAGTGTTTGAAACGTACAACGTAAAAGGAACCTAGCATGATAAATACTTTTCTTCCTGCCTGTACAATACATTACATCCAGTCCGAGCTGAAGAAGAAACAGTTCCCGAAAGACCGGGCGCTAGAAAACTTTGACGATTTCTACGGTTCCGTGTTCGGTGCACGATGGAAAAGCATACGCATTGCACTCCAGTGCGAACACAAGTACGTTGCATTGGTGAACCAGTTCGGCGACACGGAAGAAACAATCCAGCAGCTCCAATCGGACGGTGCCATAAGCTTGCGAGACATTTATCTTGCACGAAAGAAGGACTTGGCAGATGGCGATGGTACTGAGCAAGCATTAGTCGACGGTGGTAAAGTGTTCCAGATGGAGGAACGTGTGGCAGCATTTCGAGACAATCAGAAGCATACGGAAAGGGAACAACTTTATCGTGCAGATCCGGCTGCTGCTCCATCTAACATCGGAAGTGTTCAACCGCCACCAGCTGGGGAGCAAGATGTGGTGGATTACAAAAAATCGCTCGACAAAAGCCTGAAGGACGATTCGGAACTTGACTACCAACGGTTGGTCGATCCAGCAGTAGGAACGGCGGCAGCACTGCACGAATTTGTCCCAGCGTCGAAGCTGAAAGGCATGGAAGATTACGTGTTCGAATCAGATCATTACAAATACTACAGTAACAGCACGGACTTTCCGCTTAAAATCGAAATGGAAGAATCGTTCACCATTCCCGAACAGTTGCATCTTTATACATACGAACGGGGCAACGTTTCAACCTTCCGAAGTCCTCGTAGATGCACCACCGGAGTGTTATCGCATTTTCTCTTCGATGGTGCATCGTGTTTACCGCCGCTAGCCCTCAACGTTCAACCGGGTGAACGGGTGCTGGATGCATGTGCTGCACCAGGTGGAAAATCATTGCTGCTACTTCAAACCCTGCTTCCTGGGACGATGGTAATGAACGATTCGCAGGAAAGTCGATGCAATCGCGTCCGGCAGCTGATGCGGCAGTATTTGTACGATTTCGATGAAAAGTGGAAAAAGAAGCGTTGCTTCATCACCCAGGGAGATGCGCGCAATCTGCAAGAGTATTCGATGTACGACCGTGTTCTGGTGGACGTTCCTTGTACGAACGATCGTCACTCGGTGATGGAGAACGATAATAACATATTCAAACCATCGCGCGTCAAGGAGCGTTTGCGGTTACCGGAGGTCCAGGCGAGCATATTAAGCAATTGTTTGAAATTGTTGCGACCGGGAGGAGCGTTGGTGTATTCTACGTGCAGTTTAAGTCCGGTACAGAACGACGGTGTCGTACATATGGCCTTAAGCAACGTTTTTAGTGATGCAGGATTAACCGTTACGATCAAGTAAGTCCCTGTGGAGGAGAATCGCATCGGTAATACTAAAATTCTGCGTTTTTCTTTTTCAGGGATCTTAGTCAGGCAATTCAACCACTGAAGGATATCTTCAAATTCGCCCACCCATCAACACTCAAATACGGTCAGCTGGTGCTCCCTTTCCTGCCAGCCAACTTTGGACCGATGTACATCTGCAAAATGGTTCGAAATGAGTAATGAAATGTACACAAATGAAAACGGAATGTATTCGCTAACTTATGTATTGGCTCTTGTAGTAAATGTAAATATTTATGTTTTAAGTTTCTTTTTCTTCGGTTTGGCTGCGATCGGTGCCGGTGCCTTGAAAACGGTACTGAAAGAAAGAAAGCAAACATTAATATTATGTAGCTTGAAGAAGTAAATCTATTACTTACTGGCAAGTGGTACATATGGGACTGAATTTGCAGAAGATAGACAAACACACGGAACACACGTAACCGATATCGATCAATTCCCGATGGCAGAAGCACGCGGCACGGTAATCAACCTTCACCGGTGGCGGTAAAACGAGCTTGCAGCGCATCTGCGGATCTGGCAGAAATACCCACTGGAAGGAAGAAAACGGAAAAGTAAGTGTTACAAGGTATTTCAGTCATTTCTCCCAGCGAAATACCCTGTAATAGATTTATTGTTTTAAACTTATTTCAAAATAACTTACCAAAAGATACTGAAGAAAGCCTTCGAGTTGTTCCAGCCGCAGATACTGTCCGCCGGTAATATCGCATCCCTGCTGAAGTAAACTAAGCGCCTTGTCGAGCGCACACACATCGATAACGACACCCTGCTTTTGGGCTGTGAAAAACACGTTCATGTAGGTCATGTACTGGGAGGCACACTCGTTACTGCCCGTCACCACCAGTACACGGGCGTTTATTTTCGTACCCGGTACTTTGTTGCGATTTATCTGCAGGAACGAAAGAAAGGGCTTTAGTAAGGTTTTAACCCCCAATCGGACATTTTCCCCGTAGCTTACACGAGCAATGTAACACAGTGCCATCGACATGCTGCCAGCTAGAAGCGATTCCGTCGGTGTTGTTAGCGGTGGTGCTGTGTTGATCATGTGCGCTAGCTTCTGTTTGATTGTTTTCTCCACCAGCGTAAACACTTCGTACTGCCCATCGACCTGCCGGATGTCGAGCGGTTTACCGGGTGTTGGATATAGGAATTGCCTGGAAGAGCAGTTGTTACAGTGAGGGATAGTATTGCATCATTTATCGTTGTTTGCTTACGTTGCATGATGATGGCAAGCCAAAACTGCTAGCTTATTTTGTGCCTTTTGCATAAGGTGCGCATTTGCAAATGCCACGATCGAGTCCAGGCACTGGGTGAGATTGTGAGGTTTTTCACGTATTATTCGCTGCGATGGGTTGGTATCGAGCACAATCACCAGCAAGCTGGCGTCTTTGTTTTCTGTGAAAATGTGAAAGATTCCATTTGGAGTGTATAAATCGATCGTATAATCGAAATTATAATTCAAGAACTTACCATCCATCGTGCTCTGCCGGCGGGTTTTTAGCTTTGTTTATATTTATTGCTAGTTTGACAGCGACGCCAAACCTTCAGGCGTCTGCACGAACATTTGGAGTGACTTTTTAATAGAATGGAACAACTATAAATATTGAAATTATTCCTCCAAAGTTGAGTTTTTTAGTTATTTAGCTCTGGATTCTGGAATAAAAGTTTTTATAGACAGTTTTCGTGATATTTATGGACTTTCAAATTCATCCGTGAAGTATACCACGGTCCAAAGGGCTTTACTAGCTGCGTACGTATGTTAACAATGTGGCTGCGTACTTTACCAGCACTTGCTAAAGCCATTAAGAATTTCTAGTAAATTATTTCTGTAGTATAATTTTTAAAAAGAAAATTAAACGAACAAGGTTTTAACTTTCTTTGCAACATGTTTTTTTAAATATATTTTTCAGAAAAGAGTGACCCCAATTATTATTTCTCATAAACTATCATTAGACTACCGTTAGCATTGACAACGTAAGCATATTGCGGAAGGCAAATGGCTGTAAAATACAGAAAAAGTCATGATGTCTTTTTTAAGGAGGGGTTTTTCGATAATACATCCAAGAGATATTCTACAAAACTATTTCTATCCCTTTCTGGGAAGCTTTTCGTCTGTGAATAGGGACCATCGCGAAGGGTGTCGTGTAACAACAATTGTACCCCTTTTTTCAGCACCTTCTAGTCCATGGAGATTAGCTGTTAATTTGTATTAGGTACAGAATGTTTAGAAAACATCTTTCAATTAAGGATTGCTAAAAAAATACAATCAGCAACGGCTTTCTGTTGCCTACATTTTCGAACCGAACGGAACGGAATTTGAACAACCCGGTCCTGTCGTGTGAAGACCGGCGCCGCTCTAATGTGACTTGACTCCATTTTTGTCCAAGTCTCCAAGTCTCGATGCTCTGTTGGATCGAGCCACTAGCACCTAATAAAAAGAATGTTTTTAATAAAGATTACTGATGCATGTGACAGTATACGAGAGGAGACAGCTCTTCGAAGTGGCTTGCCCCGAATTAGACTCTTTTGAGATGTCTTGAAGACTCTTAGCGCAGTAAACTGATCAGAATATTACTGTAGTATTAACAAAAGAATTAGCTCAAATTACTAGTAAATAAAACACTTCAAACACTTAGATTTTTTAATGAACTGTTTATTAAAAATACGAAAATAATTTTCTATCACAAACTATTGCATGCTAATGCGTTCTGGGATGAGAGTGTTTAAAAAAACAATAGCAAGTTATGCAACCTTGTCGAAACTAATGAAATTTCCAAAAACCCCTCTTTTGTTGAAGCGATAGTTTACAGCAAACTATTTTAATTCCGATAGGTTGACTTAAAATCGAAGAATTCGAAAGCATCTGAGCTGAATGAAGCTTAGCATCGAATATGTTTATCCTAGTATCGTTGCTGCTCGGGGAAGCGGTTGCAGTGCTCAGTTCGAACAGATGGCCATCCCACTCCAACCGGAGGTGGACGTTAATGTTGGCACCGCGAGAAACTCTTGTGGTTTTTGATCATCTTCAAATGATACCTGCAAAGAGTAGTCGGACGACATTGATTGCGTTAATCATTAAGGACCAAAAGAAAAAAAAAAAGCGTGAGAACCAGCACTAACCCAAGTGTTTTGCAAAAGCTCCCGATGATGCTGTGCATCGGAGCAAATTTCCGTCAGATCGGAGTTAAAGTCGATCAACAAACTGCGACATTCGCTTTCAGCACGCTGCTCGCCTTTCTGCACCAATTCCTGACTGCCCCGATGGAGCTCCCGCTCCATCCGCTCCTCCAGATCCTTGCGCTTGCGTTCCGCATGGAACTGCTTGCTTTGCCAGATCTGGAACGCACGCTCGAAGCTGCGCGCTACGGTAAGCGTGACGGTTTGGGCCATTTTTCGCTTCTGGCACAAGAAAGCATGGCAAACGAGCGGTCCCTCGAGATTGATCTCTTCGGCTGTGCGACGGAAACACATCTCCTTCACTTCCGCCTCGGAACTGAGCGTGCAGCCAACGAAGGCAAACACGTGATCGTGGTTGGCATCGGCCGAGCAGTAGGAGATTTGATAGATCGACACCTGTAGCAGCGTTTCACCGGTACCGGTGTCGATCATTTCGATGCCTTTGGGTGAGATTGATAGCGAGACACGTTGAAGTTTCTTGTTACCTGTTGGAGGAGAAGAGAACATAATGTAGAAAGAGTCGATTAGAGTGGACACATAGTTGAGGTTTGGTTTAACCAGTCTAACTAACCTTTGGCTGCCGTTATGATGCTTTTGACCGCTTCAGCCGTAGCATTCTCGGACCGTGGAGTTGGCACCGGGGTATTACCCAAGTACTTGACACTGTAGCTGATGGCTTCGTTCGATCCGTCCTCGAGTTCATCGTGATTTTCGGAAAAGTCCCGTATACTGTTTGCAAGAGCAAGCTCCTCACACAGTTCTGTTAGCAAAAAGGTAAGAAAACACATTTGTAACATCATCATTAGTCAAAACCTTTGTAAAATATATAAAGCTGCATAAGAAGATAATTATGCTTTCCGTTTTTATCGCTTGCCCAAGCGATCGAACCACTGCAGATCACATTATTAATAATTTGAATATTAAACAGGCCCGGTTCATTGCAAATCGGGTGCAAGTTTCTGTGAAGCTGATTAACTGACAGGTTTTCAGTAAGAAATTAAGGTATCCCCGTCGTTGTGCTCGTGCGCCCGTTAATGATAACACGTTTGGCAATTCTTGCGATGGTGCCAGCGAGTCGCGCCGGACGTACTTGCAGCAGACTGATAGGACTGGTGCATAGCGTTGCATAAGTAAGATCAGCTGCAACTTTATGCTGTTGGCGCTTGCTAGATGCTGGAAGACGTTGTTGGGTGTGTGCTGCAATTAGGGGGTCGATCGAAAAGAGGATCAATCGCGCATTAAGGTGTCACTTTGAAGAATGCTAACTGCAGAGCTGTTAACATGCTAACGATGATGATAATAAACGAGGCTAATGAGTTGCATAAAAGCCGGGAGAAAGTTTGTGCTATGCATATGGAATGAAAACGTTAAAACATTTGAACATTCTACTAGGCAAGAGAGATAGACTTGCCTGTCTTCTATTCAACCAAGAGCTAAAGAAGGCTTTATGGGACTCACTATGATAGTCAATCCAGATCTTTATTCATTCAGTCATCATTTATGACACTAGACATAATTATTTTGAGGCTCTCCTTAGTAGCAGGAACTAATACTGGTCGACCAAGGAAAAAGCCTAATCGTCTGATCCAAGTAGATTTGACGATGTTGCAAGGAACCGAAGGAAATCCTCTTAGTCTCGTTCGGTAGGAAGATGATCAGACGGACTTATGCTACGGAGATATCAGTATTATTTTATCAACAATGCGAGCTGACCTTGTCATGAAAATAGCATCCAACGACCCAACGCGTAAAGTACTCTCTTTCTTCAAATAATGATCTCTTAAAATGCGTTACTTGAGCTACATTTTCACTTATCCCATCAAGATCCTATTAATATTAATTTTTTATTCATATGACCTGCCCATATTGCTCCCCATTTTTCATCTCATTCATATTTATAGCGTGTTAAACATCACAACAGACAGATTAATAGACATATTTTTTGCTGACCCCGAAACACCGAAACAGATACTGTGTCGAAGATACTGTGTGTCTACTCTTAGTGAGATACCGATAATCGAGTACCCGATAGCCCAAGCCCAGCACTTAGCAACAGGAATCTTCCAATAGCATATTGCTGGTATTCTTGGGCCTTTAATTCTTAACAGATAACTCCTACTCATCAGCATGCTAGCAAGCAGTGGGAATCCACTGAAAGGTGATCAAGCTTAAGCCAACCTTAACCAACACCGATTATCACTTTCCGGCAAGGCCACCGACGCCGAAGGGAACAAGGTACGGTCTGTTGGCAAAACAATGCATCCAACCGAATGAGGATGGTTCATCGATAGTTCAACACATCCATCCGCTTTCCATCGTTCCGTCGTGCACCCAACAACCCATCAAGCAGCTGATTACATCCACCGAAGACGATCGAACCATTTGCCCCCTATTTGGGGTGGGAAGCTTCAGGGAAAGCCTCAACCGAATGTGCACCAAAGATACCTGTTAATGAACTCAGCGGTCCGGTAATCTCCCGGCCAAACGCATAATCATAGCCAAAAGTGGCCGAAAAAAAAACCGAACGCTCCGAAAACATTCGCGCGGTATGGCTGGCCGGAGGGGTCTATGGTTACGTTATGTTATGGAGGTTTGATGGGTGAAGGAATTTTTCCGCCCCATGTACAATGATGGAGTTGATGGAGTGCGTATGTGTGCTCACACATGGAGGCAAATGTATATGCAACCTGATCAACCGGCCTTGAAGGGAGATCCATTTGCCATCATCGGTAAGCGTTTCAGCAAACGTCGCGGAAGTTTCTTGAAGCAGCGAAAGAAGATGATGCACCAAAAAACGCGCAACCTATTAAAACACATTTCGTGACCATTTTTGCTTGAGGAATAGGAATTTGATGCGTTATGCGAATCGCACCCATTAACGAGTCAACGGCGGAAGGCTAAACGGTAGACACTAGACTCGAAAAATTACATTTTCATGGTTCACTTCATTAAAGTAAATATAAAATTAGTATTTGCGTCACGAAAGAGAATGTGCGAACAGCCGTCACAATCTACCCCGCTGGATGGGTTGGGTTAAATTACGTGATTTAATTAGAAGTATAAGGCGTACCTGTTAATTATACTTCTCAATTAAGTTAAAAAATTAAGTATCATACTTTGAGGAATCAATATTTGTTATAGGCGACTAATCATCTTAAAATATTCTTTACGAGAATTCCTTATTATGCTGGTTTTTTTTGTGGCTGGTTTCAGCAAATATTTCTCCTAAGTATGATCTTTATGGTAAAATTTTTCAGTAACAAAGCAACGAAAGCTATTTAAAAAATAGAACACCATACAAGTTATAACATTTTTTGGGAATCAAAGAGAAGACGCTTCAGATTGTGCTCATGTTGTAATATCATATGTTGCTGCCGACAAATTTGGATGTTCCTCACCAGATCCTTTGCAGAGCTACTTTTAAAACTAGTTGTAGATGAAACTTAAGTAAGTTACAGTGAAGGACAATAGATTAGGACCTCTTTTGTATCCGATTTTCAAACTACAAATTCAAACAAAAATTTAAGATCTTAAAAATCTATTTATTCTATTATCAGAGAGCTGATTCTAACGATGAAAAAAGTAAATAGAAGATGCTTTAAGCTACAAAGCAGTTGTTATTCAAGTTTTAAAAATGAGGAATGGTCTTATTTTATGGTCTTATGTGTATTTTACATATCTTCATCAGAATGGCAAAAAGTGACTAAGAACCAATTTAAATATTTATCCTACAATAGGAAAGTTTCCTCATAAAGTTCAACTAAATTTTACATAAAAATAGGTTAATTCGTTGCCCATTTTTTTTTGTATAAAAAAAAGAATTCTGTAGCATGAAGCAGTCCTTGCTACGAGAGAAAAAAAAACCGGATGGGATTCGATACGCGGTTCTGCCGCTATGTTTGAGCAACTGGAACGCCCTTTACGCTGTAGAAGTGCTGATTAAAAGCTACAATCGAACTCTTATGCTGTTTAACAGTTTTTTGTTCACGGAGGATCTAGGGAGATCATCGCATGCAAATTTCTAGCTTCCTTGACTAGCTTTGCGTATGGAACTTAAAAGAAGTTTTAACTGCTTCACGAACAATACATTTGATTCATTAGGAGCAATTTTCTATCCCTCCCCAACACATCCAAGTCAATTGTTTCATCGCATAACGCTTACTTACTCTTGTGCTTGGAGCTATTTTTCCAGATGCTCTTGAAGAAGGCCATACTGCTTTGCTTCGCTACGAAGGACGCCGGAAAAAGCGCCGAATCCGGCAAGACCACAGACAGCTCACACACACACACACACACACACACACACACACACACACACACACACACACACACACACACACACACACTGCACAGTTTATCGATGACGCGTGCCGTACGATTGTTGGTCACGTTTTTCTTTCTGCAAGGCAAGGTTGCAGTCGAACGCGTTCACCTTTCCAGTTAGTTTACGCACAGGCACCTGTCACGCACTCACTTCGTGTGCGGAGTTCACTGTGGTGAGAAAATTCGTTCGACAAAATCGATCGATCGAACGTTCACACTGTGTGCACACGCACTGATCGTTGGGGATGTGCTGCAGTCAATGTACAAAAAGCGTACGAATGGGGTGTCGAAGCACTTAATGGATCATACACACCGATCACGACACGATATACACACAGGCACACACAGGCTCTGGGTTGGGCTGGGCTTTGGAAAGTTTCACTTTTAATTTATGGACTATAAATCAATGGAACTCAGCTCTGGTGGTCAGCCAGCCAGCTTTGGTTTTAAACACCGTAACCGTCCTTTCTGCAGAATGAAGTTTCTTTCACGAAATATGTCTGCTAAATGTATGCTAACATTTTAACACTCTTCTGAAAATAAAGGAGAGAATTAAAAATTAAGTAAGAATGACAGATCATTTTTAAAATAACAAGTAAATAAATATAGTAGCGAGCCTTTCGTCACCGAACACCGGACCTATGCAGCACATGCATGCAACACGTGGGGCCAATGTTCAACCCCAGCAGTGGCAGGATCATGGCGGAAGTAATTGCTTTCATGCCTTCACTGTTTGCGTCACGTACCTAATGGCCACAATCATACGAGCGACAGCTAAAGCAGTCACAAGAAAGCCTCACCGACAGACAGTTGCACCAGCATTGGGACAAGAATAACCTGCACCTGGCCTTTGCCTCCTTCTGTCGGTGATCCAAGATCAAGAGATGAGCTAAAGTCCGATAAGATTAAATGTAACCGATGACAGATTAAGAACGTTAACACACACACAGACGATCACTAAAACGATCATCTTTTGTCGAATAAACAACCGAACGCTCTGGAATGGAGACGATCCGCTTCTGTTGGGTGGTTTTTGCTTTACCGTCGCTTTAGGGAGAAGGAAAACCTCAACCCCTTACGTTGTGGGGGAGCAGCGAAGCGTGATCGTGATCGCGAAGTGGAAAACGAAAGGAATAACACCGGGCACTGCACCATCACGAACCGGCCCGATCTATCTACGCACACCAACCAGCCCACTGTTGAAAAGCTCCACCGAAAAGAAAATTCCTCGTTCGCTTACCTTTTGCTTTGTTTTCTTTTCGTTCGTTCGTTGAATTTTCCACTTACACGGCAAGTGCAAAATAAAATGCGGGGTTTTGCGGGAGCGTAACCGTCCCTCCGAGTCCCGTTCGCGTCGGCGTGCGATCGTACAATGAGGTGGTTGGATGCTGTGATTTTCGCGCATACGCTCGCTCGCTCGATCGGGTGGGCTTTTCCGGCGTACACACTCACACACACACACGCCAATACGCGAGAGCATGATCGCACGGTATACTAAGATGCACGCGGGCTTTATTTGTAATTCGCTCCGTGCTCTTGTGTGGTGCACTCTTTTGCTCATTCTGAGCATGTTCGTATCGTAGCCCGTTGGTATCTGTTTTGTATGGCCTTTATGCTTCTATACACCATCAACATGTTTCCTTTTGTGGGGTACGACGCAGCTTTTTAGGCCTTGTGACAGACATTCTTTCATAACTTATGCACGTAAGTTCCTTTTTTTATTTCGAGATGAATCGATCATCTTTTCCATTCGAGATTATTCGTAACCAGTTTTTTATGTGTTTTTATATTCTTTATTGTTTAACTTTCGACCATTATTTTAAGGTACGATATAGAATTACGACATAGATTTTTTATAAAATTAAGAGTGAGGTTGAAACTACTAGACAGCGCATAACACAATTTATTTATTTACAATTGATTATTACGGTCCAGTGCCGTATTGTCATAACACAATTTGTTTTGATAATTTACTCTCTTAAATTTGTTTAAAAATACACATAACTTTAAGCGAAGTCTACAAAAGTAAATAATTTTTTGAACTCAGGTTTTAATCCTTAATAATATTTTAAAAAGAAATGAGAACAAACGTAACGTTTTATTTGCATTGCATGGACACGAATTTCAAATATTTTAAGACAAAAATATTGTTAATAAACGAGCTTCTATTGCTATTTTTTTATTCTATTTTTTACTCTATTCTATTTTTATCTTATTTTATTAGTAAGCAGTGAAAAATAACCAAAAAATTAGTCCGCGCTCGTATATGATTTTCGATCTTTATTCGTTTCTGGTTGATTTTCGACTGGTCGATCGCTCCCTAACAGATCCCAGGGCAGGCTTGTTCGACCCTTTTTTGATGCATCTTTTCTTTCCTTTTCTTCTTCGCGCCTGCTAAGTGGCAGGGCGTTGGGAACCTTCAAAAGTTTCCAACATATATACTACGGTGAAGAATTTAGGGTATAGCTAAAAACATTATAGAAATTGTAGCACATAATACTTCTATTATACTTTACAGAAAGTTACGCCTGGCCAGTATTACTACACTGCCAAGAATGCTAGGAAAAGTGTGCCAATTTCTATTATGTTCTCACTGAAATATGGGTTTTAATGAAAATCATTTTTGTTGTTGAAAAACGGTCTGATTCTATTGCTAGCAGTTTAATGTTTAAGCTTCAAGGTTTTGTTTTATTCTTAAAACAATTGTTCTTGTATTATTTTAAGCGCTGTATTGTATGTAAATTGCGACTATATTCTGTATGTTATCCATTCTAGCGCACTAATAGATTGAATGTATATTTTTTGTATTATGTGTTGCTAAAACAAGTATTTATTGATTTATCCATTAAATGCAGTCATTATCGAAAATTAGATTCGAAAAATAGAAATCAATTAAGAAAATAACACTGCCACCTCTTGGCATTCCTTTGTATGGCTTTTGTATTTAATATTATTATGAGGTAATAGATAATCCAAAAATCTGCTATTGTACATAACATAGATTGTAAAGAAAATTTTCAACAAATCGCCTTTTTTTTTAATAAAATTAAGTTTTCAGTGATAGGAACATTTTGCGAAAACGTTCCTATAAATGGATAAATATTTCAAACGATCGATTTTTGGTTACGTTTAGCCATTCTGATGAAAATATGACTAAAGCACATGAGACCATAAAATAAGACCATAAATAAGAAATACTTTGAAATTGAAGCAAAAATCTTTATAGTTTTGGGCATTTTTTTTTTAACGCCAGAATTTGTAGACTTCAATAATAAAATAATAAGCTTTGTTAAGCTCTCAAAACGTTTAAGCATTTTTCATTTTTTTTAATTCTTGCACAATTATTTAGAAATTAATGGATAAAAACAAATTTGCCTCAGATAGTTCAGATGCTGATGGTCATTCCACCAAAATTGGGTAAAGTTATGCCTGGTAGAAGTATCACAAGCAGTAGTTTAAAAATCGGGTATAAAAGTGCTTTGTTTTAATCAACATCATAATAATTTATTGTTGGAAACTGCTAAGAGAAAATATCCAGACTGGTCCTCTACTGAATACCATAAATCAACCCCAGAGCATCTTTTGCAAAAAATATTTATTTGAATAAAATAATTATAATCAAAAATCAACTAATGTCTTCACACTTTCTGTTCAAGTTATTGCTAATAAACGTCATCATCTAATACCACTAATGATGCAATATTAGCGACTTTGTAAACATTAGGTAACTAATAGCGATGATTGCTGTATTCTTCTGAGTAAATGAACAGCATAATCGCATTTCCCTCACACTAAATCATCCGCACTCTCACCTTCATTTGGCAGTAAAAGACACAAACGAGCGGTGGAAAGTGTTTCTACATTGCAGTTTTTAAAGCACAGCAGTACTTAGACCTATCATTCGCACGTTCGCAGGCTGCACACTCTCCAACCTAGTTGCCAGCACGAACCTTGAGCAGGAAACATCGACAAATGGAAGCATCGGTGCGCGTGCGAAAAATTTCCATCGGCCCATAGCAAGTAGTCGTGGTCCGTTTTCCACCGGCGGGGTAGTTCCTATTACTATGCGATACGAAATAACACCCAACAGTTTCCGCATTTAGGATGACGCAACGGTGTTTTCGTGCTAAACAAATAGCGAGCCAGATCATTTCTTTTCGGTTAAACTGTTTGCCTTGCTGTACATCTGGGTGGCAGGGGGAAAAAATTACCTTCCCCGCGTATGTGGATTAGGTTAGCGAAAGGGCGCCACCGTACTACACGAGCCACCAGACTCCATCAATCCATCAATCAAACCCGTTCCCTTCGCTATTGGAGCGTGCGTCCCGGCTGGAGAAGTAGAAACGCGTACGGTTTTGCAATTCTTCGAACCTCTGCCGGTTCTCCACCCATAACCGGTCAAAGATCATTTTCCTATGCAAGAGGGGTTGGGGTAGGGGTTGGGCGTGATTACTTTTTTCTTCTACTTCACTTTTCCATTCTCCACATGCAGCCGGCTCGTGCAACATCTCGTCACGGGTTTCGATGCACAATTATCGGTCTTTGGCGCGACCAAGGCCGTCATTGCCCGTTTTCGCTATTATCAGTAGCGGGCATAAACACACGGGGCACGGATGCGTTTCTGTGCAGTGATTACGTGCTTAGCGAGCTTATAAGTTCGTGGAACGAAAAGATCGGATCGTTCAGCAAGTTTGTCAAAATAAGGCTGGTGTCTGAACCCTCTCAAATTGGCGAAAACTTAGCTATGGATTGTTTACTTATAAATAATTATTTTGTGTTTAGTTTTATACATTTTAAGAACCATCATAACCGTCACCTGATAGGAGAACTTTAGAGAGATTATTGCTATTAATTATTGATGCAAGCAGAAGGCATCACGAGCTCAACAGTTCGCAAGGTTGCAGTAAAGTTGTCGGCGGATATCTTCGTAAGGTTTAAATTATTTCCTAGGACTTTCTCATTATGCGTTACCTTTCGATCTTAATCTGGGTAGGTTGGTAGTTCTCTTACAGAGTCCTAAATCCTAAAAAATATGCTTCTTCTTCTTCTTGGCTTAACGACCTCTAAGGTCATACCGGCCATCGAAAATGGCTTACTAGACTGCCGATACCACGTAGTTGGTTAGTCAATCCTCACTACGGGGGGACTGTCCGGATGTGATTTGAACCCCGGTCCTGCCGTTTGAAGACCGGCGCCGCTGTCGCGTACACCACCGGGTCGCCCCTATGCTAAAAAATATGTCAAAATAGCAAAAAATCATAGCTTAATGTCTTGTTTTGACAAAAATATAGCAACTCTATCGCTGACTGCAGATATAACTGGATTACTTAGCCAAGAAAAGACTGGAGCAAACAAAAATTACTGATTAATTGCTTGTCGGATCTTATAGAAATTAAAATAAATTGAACTTTTGGTTCAGTATTTGTACAACAAATAAAAAAAATGGCATGCCCGATAAGCACAAAAATATGCAATTCCTTTTTTTAGTTGTAGGTTTACCACTCCAATTTCTTGATTTTGCGGATGACATCGACAACAACGGCAAGACGACAGAGAAGGTGTGTGAGGCGTACACTCGACCCAAACTTGAAGCAGACGAAGACAACGATGAAGACGAAATACCGGCCTGTCGAAGGATGTATCTGAGGGAATTGTTATGAGGATGTCGGACTCGTGCCACATCAAGAAAACACGTCGAGGAGCACAGCGAGTTCGTTGACTGGATCAGGTGAAGCGGGACCTGTCGAAGATCGGACACCTACATGGAAGGGAAGCTGCAGCCAGGGATTGAGTTTCCGGGAGAATTATTAGCATTCTACACCATTTTACAACATTTTATTATCCCCTTTCTCATATCGAAAAGGTTATTCCCTAAACGTATCAAACCGTCCACAGATGGTCTGAAACAGTGCGTCGAACTAGTTCTGAGCCCATGCTGATTAAATGCTTCCCGCCGTAAAGTTGTCCAACACCCCGCTACGTATGGAGGATACCAGATCTTCGCGGATCGGCCGGTGTACTATCACATACACTCATAAAGGCTCACTTCCCACCCCCTGCTGTAAGCCCTTTTTTCTATGAACCTTTTTTTAACTAGTTGGTTTTACAGATGGCGAGTTACATGAATAGCTAAGTGACGATCACTTTACACTGCCTGTTTGTGTGTGTGTGTGTGTTTTCAAGTAATGGTCACAAGATTTCCTTCTTCAGTGTACCGATGCATGCTGATGATGCAATCGGAACAGTAGATAAAATCATCATTAGCTCGCTTGGGCTTGGCTTGTATCTGTCTCATGTGCGATGAGGAAGCTTGCACCATTTTCCGGGCTGCTGTCATTGCTTTGTGTGCCAACAAACGGGAATGATGAGTTTGCGTGTTTTCTTACTTCACTGTTTGAAGTTGAAGTGGCAGTTTAAAGAAATGAGCTTACAGCCATTAAAGGAACTGAACTGATCTTTTGCATGCCCTGTCACAACTAAGATAACATTTTTAAAATTACTGATGTTGGTAACAATTATCAAGCTAAATTTTTGTGCCAAAGACAAGTATTTATTTTAACCATTTTGTAGAGTATATTGTCGCTGAGTCATCTGAAATTCATTGAATCGTAGAATATGCCCAGGAGCTGGGGTGTCGGTGCCTTTACAAGAGAGTGCACGATCTTCCATGTTCGTATTGAAATTATCGATAGTGCAACAAGGGCTAATGGTATGTAATTTTGTCGCATGTCCGTTTCGAAGGTCAGCAGGGTTGTATCGCGAAAGGGTATCCGAACAATGATCCTGAAGGTGTGTGGCCTTTTATGTGAAGGGTGATCTTGCAAGCAATGAAATAAATGCAGCTAAAGTTGCATCAGAAACATTGTCTCGAAGGCGATGTGCATAATGATTGACAAATTTAGTAGAAAATTATGTTATCAATAATGAAAAGCCTCTAGAGTTCCCTTTCAGAAGGATCATATAACAATAGTTTCCTAGCTCTCTTGAACGAAAAATATGTCTTAAAAAAGAAAGCTAACAATGGTTTCTTGAAATGATGAATCAATTGAATTCTCTTTGCTTGTAGCAGCCAAAGCTGGGAAAAATTACCAAAAGAGTATGCAGAATTGTTCTTACAAAATCTTACAAAACTTATGAAATTTCTGGATATATATTTAAAAAAATGTGAATTACATGACAAAGTTACGAATACAATACATCGATTCGTGAAGCCAGTTCAAAAAACAATTATTTTTTCAAGGAAATATTCTAATTTAAAAATAATACTTGGAGCAACAGGACCGCCACTACATGGGGCAAGAGTGTCGCACCCTTTTCACTGATTTTATTGAGAGTTTAGCTGTGAAAAAAGACGTCAAAATCGTTGTTCATAATTTCGAGATTTATATTCTGGCTTGAGATTCGGATCTTGATCCGATCGATAAATGAAAAATAAGTGTAAAATAATAATAATATAAGCAAAATCAGCTATTTTTTAACAAGGTTTAAGCAAGTTATAGCATGAAATAAACGTACCACACGTGCCTCAGTACAAAAACGGCCTAAACGGCGTTATGCGGCCTTGCCGTTCTTCAGGAAATAAAAAAAACACATTATCAGCAATCAAAAGAAAAGTGAGTCATTATTTATGCTATTTAAAAAAAATGAGTAAATCTCTGAAAACTTGAGTAAGGAAATTCCCAAAAACAAGTGTATTCTGCAAACATTGGGAGAGCAGAGTGATAAGAGCGCATGCGTAAGCGGTGCTACTCAGCGCACAGTGCGCGATTCTGTTTGTATAAATTTGCCCCCTTTCCGAAGCGGCTCCATAGCTCAGCTGGTTAGAGCGTCGTGCTAATAACGCGAAGGTCGTGAGTTCGATCCTCTCTGGAGCCATGCCATCCCATCCCTTGCTTTTTTGCTCTTTTTAAGCCTACAATAGGGAGGGAAAATCCCACTTGGGGGAACTTCCGCTGCGTAGCTAAATATTGCAAGCCATGTAAACAATAATTTCATCACCACACCAAGAGTAGTAAAACAGTAAACAAGTAGTAAACAATCGTCACCTAATAATCACTTCCGTCGATAAGTAATCGACCAGCATATGAAGAATCAACCCCAAACGACAATTAAAAACCTTGATTAAGTTCGTAAACGAAACCCATTCGCGCTTCTCTTTCATTATCGAGCGTATTAAACCGAATAGCTCCTTGGCTGCTACGTAAGGGAAGAAAAAACGAGCGCGCGGTACAAATTCCTTCTTTCGTCGCTGGTGTTGGCTACTAGCTGACCCGTTCGTTCTTAGATGCTGCGCAATATACATATATGCACACAACATTGAAGAACAAACATCTTGTTTTGTACAAATCTACCATCAACCCACTTTTAATCGACCACGGTTGCATGTCAAGATCGTGGCTCCTTTAGGCGATATGTGTTTTGGTTTAGAACGGTCACAATTACTGCGCCGCGGCTCGTGGCTTTTTGCGATAAGGCAAACACATATTTAGCGCATTAAAAGCGTCTTCCATCCCCTTCCCCTTTAGGGATGGGTTTTTCTTTCTTTACCGTCGGCCCTAATGTTCACTGACCTACTACAACAAGAACATGCGGTCGTTTAATGACGGATGCCATACACAGCAAACGACACAGACTCATTTCCGTTCCAAATCTTGTTCTCGAGACGTTCACTTCCTCGATACGTTGAGCGCGCATGCTTCAATATCAAAACTTCCTGCAAAAGATTACGATGTTTAGAGTGAGAAAAAGATGTACGGAAAGATAGTTTTTTTTTTTTCTTGCAAGTTTCACTTTATTTCCTCGATTAGTTGTCAAATTACCATGATCAAGTGTAGTTTGCTCTTCGGAACCGACTATTTAATATTACTTGGAAACACTGTCCTCCGTCTGCATGTGTGTGTGTTTGTTTCTGAGATGTCGATTTTTTTTATCTTCTCATGCTTATACATTTACTCTTCAAACACTTGGTTGTTCGTTGCAAAAATTATGTATCCCGTTGATAGCTTTTTTCCTTTATTTATTTTACCTATTCATTTAAAAGAAATTATCATACAAGGAGTACAGAGTTTTGTACGACGAAAAAGGAAGAAAGCAAATGGTAGAGGAGTTGGAACACATACAATGCAAATTTGCTTTGCCTAAAAAAGAAATAACGGGTGATTATTAGGGGAGGGTCCACCTGGGGCGAAAAATTATTAAATAATAACTCCTTTTGGGAACATGTTGTAGGCTTTTTTTCTTTACATATTACAGAGACACTCACTCTGTATGGATACGCGGAACGACTAAAGCTTAAATGCAGAGAAACCAACCAACGCGCTTCCTCTTCCTTCCAGACACGACTAGGCGATCTTTACCCCGATTTTATGCGCGACTAGGAAGCTACTGCTACATCTCTCCTCTACGAGGATTATTTTTCCACATTTTTTTGTATAAGAAACATTCATCATTCGACCAAAAACGACACAGTGTAGTACACAGAAAGAGTACACAACAACGACCGGCTTGGCTCGTGTTTCCGCATTGCTTTCCCCTAATATCAAAAGGCTCTTTCACGTTGATGCTTGGCTCATGGATTAGATGTGTCGTTAGAGATATTTGCTAGAGTGCAACCGCACGCACAATCGGGAAAGTGTATGTCTCTATATTGGTTGGTTTTGCTGTATTGTTACTTGGTTAACTATCTATGCATTAGTATCAATTCATAATATTGTTTTGCTGTCCCATCCGGTATAGTTTGTCGACGATTCGGGTTTTGGCTATTTTGCGGTTTTTGCAGTAACTGTAGTAAAAGAGAGTGCATTCTCGGTTTCATCCGTTCCGGTCGTTTCGTACTGTGTGTTTGCCAATTTTGCTTCTTTTTGCTTTTGTCTTTTAAATATCGTTTCCTTGGAAAATTGTTCATAAAAGCAACGTAAAAAAGGTAAACATTTGAGTAGGAAAATTGCAAGCGGTAGTATCGCATGGTAGAGAAATAGAGAAGCATTCGAAAACCGATTTTATACGCTAGGCCTAATAATGAAAACAAAATTTGAGCATTTTCCATGACACGAGTTTTAAATTAATTTGACTTTACACACTGGTTAAAAAAGTAGTAGTAAGGATGCATTTTTGTTTGTAGCGCGAATAGAAGAAGCCAAGTCCTAAATAGCAAGCGTGAATAAATTCACTTTAAAGCTCTACTAGTATTCTTGAACGGTGTGAACATTTGAGCGATAGTTTTTTTTTCTTCTTCGTTTTCAACATCTACAGTGCAGCGCAAAAGCACGAATGCAATTTTTCTCCCTTTTTTCTTTGCTTCTTTTTATCCTTTTTCATCCCACATTTTACCACAATTGTTTTGTTTTACCTCTTCAAGCGTTTTACAAATTTTGCTCGCATTTACACTACATGCATTAGTTAAATTTTAAATGTCTTTTTGTGTTTTGGAGTATTACTTATTAACCTTTTGTATGTTAGTATATTGTTTTCGTGTGCTTCCTTGTTTTGCTTTTCCCCGGTTAACCTTCATTTCAATGACCAAGAATACACCCTTACTTTTATAATCACCTACCCTGCAGCAAAATGTAGGTCATACATTTTGTATGGGAGTTTGCATTTTGCCGGAATAAAAAGCTAGTATCTTTTGATCTGCTCGTCGTATTTGCATTAAATTTTCAATAAAGATGAGACTATTTGTTGTATAACTAATGAAATTTACAATTAAATTTAAAAAATCTTTTTGTATAAAAATTTGACTTTTTACAAAAATTAAGTAATTAACTCATAAAGACGATCAAAATAGGCGAAGAAGTTCTTAAGGATTTTTAATGCTTTCAACTTAAAATTCAAACGATAGCCTTATTACTCAGCTTTGCATAATTTAAACAATTACACAAGAAATCGTAAGTGAGGACTGATAAAATATTTTCATTAGTACCCGTGTGCTCATCATGCATTCGAACTCTTCTAAAACAGATTCCCGTCACAAGAAAATATCTATTCAGCTGAAAATTAAAACGATTGGATCATCAAAAAAGGAAAGGAATTATGCGAACATTTAATATAGTATGATCCTGATCAGGTTTTTGAAGTCATATTCTAATTCCACCATTTAAGAACACAAAGATTGGCAATTTTCAAATAAAAACTCAGGTCAGCGAACAATTGTTTATCGTAGATGCAAGGAGATTACAGCTTTGGAAGTGAAAGATAGCAAGAAGAATTTTTAAAATTGTCCTCTAAATGTCATTAGATCGACAGCAAATAGCAAATCACCTTTCATGAAAATTTCATGCAAATAGGACGTTCAGTTCAAAAGATACAAGCTTTATAATACGGCAAAATACAAACTCTCTAACAAAATGTGTGACCTACCCGTGTAAGTAGTTATATAAGTAAGGGGTATTAATTGAAAATGAATTAACATTATATTTAAAAAAAATACAAAAATCTAGAGTCGTTAAAATAAAAGTTAAACATCAAAAAGGGATGTAGAAAGTATCTAAACAAAGCGCATTTTCATCGTTGTGTGTTTTAGAGTGTGATAGGAGCTTGCTGTAGGAATATTCTTTTCGTAAGAAAATGTATGACAAATATATGCATTCGAATACGAACACAACTTAAAAAACAAAACAACAAAACTAAAAGAATTTCAATCAGCACAGACAACATAGTAATAAAGCGATTTTGAAACTTTTTTTTCACTACGAACAATTACGTCTTCTAATGCTACCTATTGTAACGAACAAATGCGTTTTTACCCAATTTCCAAAAGCAATCAAGGCAGCGAACGGGCTTTACTAAACATCACTACGAACCAGTCGCTAAATGCTTATCAATCTTCAATATCCCGTCAGCAAGGATGTGATAATGTCGCATCTCAAAGCAAAAGATGATGTCCTCAAAAATCCTCCATTACGCACTTACGAATAATAGAAACAAATATTTCCTTGTTCTCTCTGTCTCTCTTTCTATTGTTTTGGCATTCTCGTTTGCATTTGTTTCTTTCACTGTTTTTGCTACTAGAGTAGTGTTGGTAAATGACCGAACCTGTGACTGTTTTTTTTTTGTTGCTTCTTATCTTATACGACTACATTGGTGTAATGCTACGGGTTTTACAAAGTTTTATATAAATTGTATTTTTTCTTCCAAGACTTTTCTTTCCTTTTTTAGTGCGTGCTAACGGTTTTGTCAGTAGTAAGTTTCCTTCTCCAACACTAAACCAGTTTACGCACATTTGTTTAACATTTTGATATATGCGCACGACGCGTTAGAGCGTTTTGTGATTTGCTCCCATCCATCCATCCAGCAACCGGAGATCTTTTAATCGTTCTCCCCGTTAGCGTGAAACGAAGTGAATAGTATTCGAAAACTTGGGACAATTAAAACTAAGAATCTTTACAGAATGTATTAGAATGTATGCGCAACAAGTGCGAACTCCAAAAATCGCTCCTTCGAATCATCATTATTATCATGATCGGGTAACCACATCCTTCTTGTATAGGCGATGCCCTAAACTCTCGCTTGTATAGTATAAATAGAGTGAAAAAAATATCTTTGTACAACTTAACCAGAACTTAACGATAGCGCGCTTGATGTTCAACTACAACCTATAATATAATCTCGAATATTAAATGTGTTCCTCTCTCATTCGCGATCATCATTATCAACATCAGAGTGGAATCAATTTTCATCACTGCCACCCTTACAAATCGGTTCTCGCTTGCGCTCGTTCTCAAAAATAAATACACAAAATATCGCAGCCGGAAAAATCGCGAAAAAACCCGTCTTTGTTGCACCGATTGCAGTCCTCTTTACGATCGATACGCGCGACTCTTTACCATTCATCCCTACCCATATCTGCTGTTGCTGTTGATACGATTATATCGCTGCTTAACAGCTTCACCCACAACTCGGAGCCGAATTTGTTCTCCATTATCAATGTTTTTGAAAGGATGATTTCACCGTTTTTTTAACGGCAGGGAAGAATCAGCGCCCTATCGAAAGAGGCGCTACACCTTGTTTCACTTTTTCTTGCCACCACCGCCACCTGCCGCAACGCTCTCCTGATGTCATGCGGACGTTTCATTCGTTTCCTGCCAGCCCTCGCTGTCGTCATCGCTTTCGGACGATTCCGACTCGGATAGTTCGATGGCGACGCGCCGTGCCAAAATCGAGGCCACATCGTGCAAACCCTTGTTGCGATCGTTTTCCTTCGCTTCGTGATTTTGTTTCTCTACCTTGCGCAGTTTGATACCTGTGTATAAAGTGGAAATAGCGATTAGCGCGATTGAATTTGGTTTTTGCATCAAAATATTTTACCGTCTCGGATGGCTTTCATCAGGTCGCTGCGCGGATCATCGTAGGTTATCTTCTCCTGCGGTGGAATCTTCTTCAGCTGGTGCATTTTCGGCATATTGTACAGATCGCCGTTCGCCATCGGTGCCTTCGTAGGACTTAGCGGACCGTCCAGCATTGGCGGTGGTGGTGGTGGAGGTGGAGGTGCCACATTTGGTGGTGATTGTTTGGGTGATAGCTACAAAGGTGACGAAATGGCAGAGAAAGAGGTATATTAGAGGAGAGAATATACAAATATTGCAGATAACGTAACAGAAACATGTGTTTAAATTGCGAACATTTTAGCAAAGGGTACGCATAATAGATTTAAGACACATTCCCAATTCTTTTCGAATGAAAAGGTTTCCCCAAATGTGTGTGAATCCATCCCACAGCTGATTTATGTATTTCGAATATTTTTTATGCGCTTCCAGAGCTTTGAAACAACTGATGATAGAATTGCACATGATGGGTTAGAAGAGCCTTGCCGCCATCATGCATTGGCTGATTATTGGATGAGCATTTGCGAACAGGAAGAACTATCGGGCGAGTGGAAAGTGGGTGTTATACACCCAGTGTAAAAAAGGGAGACTGGCTGAACTGTGAAACCGGGGCCATCAAAGTTTGGATTGCTGACTATAAGATATTGTTCCGAATACTCTTCTGCAGACTTGCGCCCCTTGTTACAGATTTCGTTCGAAGTTACCAAGCTGGATTTGTTGGAAGGAAATCTACTGCCGACCAAATTATTACTCTACGGCAGATCCTCCAAAAATAACGAGAGCACCAGATTCCTACCACCTGTTCATTGACTTCAAGACGTCCGACTATGCGATGGATCGGGACGAACACCAGGCAGCAGAACTGATCCCTTGGGAAGATGGTACGGCTGCTGAGGGCACTATGGACTGAGTATGCAAAACCTGGTCTTCGACATACGTTGCACAATTTTCACCCAAACTCTAATATTACTTTGGGTTCGCGGATGACATCGTCATCATCGGACGGATATCTGCGGCGTTGTGCGAGGCGTACACCCGATTTAAACACGAGGCCAATAGAATTGAATTGAGGATCAATGCGACGAAGACAAAACACCTGCTTGCTGGAGGCTCTCACCGTGATGGAGCCCGACTCAGAAGTATTAATTTATTAATTGAGTATCAATTGATGGCGACGATCTTGTGGTAGTAGAGGAGTACTGCTTCCTTAGAACGATCGTAACTTCGGACAACAACGATCCAGAAGATTCTAGCATCATCCTGCGATCCAGAAGACGATATATAATACAACAATATGTATAACAACACACGATAGAACACGATATATCGCACACTGATCGGACTCAGACCCGCGGATCGATCATCACTAATTGTTGGTCGTTATTATACCGGCTGACTCTTTTAGTAAATGGATATGGTTTTGAGGGTTTATATAAAGGATGTATTAAGAGGCATATTACGACATAAGGGTGGAATTCGTAAACTTCATTTAGCAACGAAGTTAACAGTAACAATAGATCACACAACGAAGTAAAAATGTTCAGCTTAGTTTACACAAAATTACAACCGTAGTAACAGGCAGATACATTGATCCTTTTTTTTTTGGAAACGCGGCAACGTTTCCACAAACGGCTTACCTACTCACTTAAAGCATCATTCAGAAGCAGACGGAGCAAGCAAACGTACGAAGACGGAACTATTAAAGAGAGCTTTGGACTGTAATGTGAACGCTCATTAGCAGAAAGTACCAAGGGAACCGATAGTTTCAAGTCGTCACCGATAATGGCTGCGTCGGCCGCAAATAAAGCCCCATGACACACTTACCTGTTCCGGAATCGGTGGTGGTGGCGGTAGATCATTCATCGACATCTGGTTCAGCTGCATGTTGAGATTGTTTAGATTGTTTATCTGCTGGTTTAGCTGTGCCAGCGCAAGCTGATTCTGGTCCATCATCGACTGCACGACCACTTGCTGGTGTTGATGTTGCTGCTGTTGCTGTTGCTGCTGGTGCTGCTGCTGTTGCTGTCCGGTCATGCCGAGCTGCGGTGATCCTGCCCGTGATCCCGTTCGGTTTAGCAGCAACTTAGCCGCAACGCTCGTGCCACCATTGCTCATACCATGCGGTGGCGATTGCAATCCCTCCGGTATCGGTGGTGGCGGTGGTAGATTATCACGACCCGTCGAAAGACTGCGACTGCGCGTTGGTGTGTTTGCGTTCGAGGCATTCGGTGTGCCACCGCCACTGCCGGATGAGGGTGGTGCCGGTGGTGGCTGCGATGGGCGTGATTTCGACCGAGAAGGTGTACCGGGAGCGTACAAACTTTCCTGCGACATTTGGTTCGCACCGGAACCGTAAATCGTCGGATTACCATACTGATCGTAGATGGGTTGCTGTGGCTGGTAACCGGCCTGCTGGTGCTGTAGTTGGGCAGCCATCTGCTGATGGTGATAACCACCGCCCGGTGATGGTGGAGCATAGCCACCTCCATCAACCATTTCGTTCGGTTGCTGATAGCTTCGCCGGAGTTCGATCGAGTTCGGTCGGGCTGCACCACCACCGCTGCTACTACCACCCATAGCCGAGGATGATCGGGAGTCGTAGATCATACTGCCACCGGCCGCAGCCATAGCGCTGTTGTAAATAGCTTCCTCCTGCGAACCGATGATTGCATTTGGCGTACGGTAGATGACATTATTTGGCATCAGCGTTTCACCGTGGCCAATGGCACGCTGGCGTTGCTTTTCGCGTGTGTTGTGTGGTGCACGTGGTCGCTTTTTCTGTCGTCCGCCACCATCGGCACCGGCACCTTCGGCACGTGGTTTGTGTACCTTTTTACCACGATCGTGCATAACGCGCTCCGTATCTTTCAGCATCTCCTGTCGCCATAGCTCGAAGAAGTAGTTGGGATCGGTGTAGAATTTCAGACCATCTTTACCATCATCCCGATAACAGTTGAGCTTATCCAGTGGTGGTGGTTTATCGCAAGTCTGTAGCAGAGGTAAGAAAAAGAGCATAAATTAGTCTCAAAATTACCAAGTATAAACGGGCAATAAGGCAAAAAAACATGGAGGAAATGTTTTGATAAATTTGTACAAAAACAGCTCAAAAAAAAGCTGTGGTATTCTCAGCAGGCGCCGAGCCATAATACATAAACTAAAATTTTAAAAATAGTCTCAAATATTCTACTTCATCTTGGCTTATCGACCTACTTGGTCACACCCGGTCATCGAATTACCAAGCTTACTATACTAGGACTCGCGAACACTTAGTTAGATGATAGTCAGTCCACACAAAGTGGAAACAATCCCCGGATGGGTTTTGAACTTCATTCCTGTTGTGTGAATTCTATTCATTAGCAATTATTAAATTACTCACCTTATACACCTCCAGCATCGCCGAAGGCATTGTCGCCCGGGAGAATATCTGCTGGTCGAACATGGTGGCACTTTTGAACGCCTTCTTCATTTGAATGTCTTGCAGCGACACTTCCTCCACCGTGCTGTCCAACTGTGTGACCTTTATCGCTAACCGATCGATGCGCGCCTGCAACGAGTTGGCCCGTTCCGCCAAACCGCCCGCATCTCGTGCCAGCTCACCAAACAAATCTTCAGCATGCTTCGACAGTGACGACAATTGACGCACAATGTTCGTCAGTGTCGTATTGGTGACCGTCTCTAGCTCGGCCGGCAGCTCTTCGCGCACGTACACCGACCGTGCAACGAACACCGGCTGCACTAGACGCTTTGGTAGCGGCATCCTGTTGTGTTGTGTTTTCCTATCTAGCTCTTCGAAGCTTAATTAATTTCTCCACAGATGGTCGTTGTTGGTTTAGACGATCAGATGCACGCGCGTGCTTTCTTTCGATTAAGCACGTGGCGTGCACAGGAAAGGCTACTTTCCACTGCACAGGAAAGGCTACTTTCGTCGACACCGGTAGTTAGAGACCGACCTCTCTTTAATGATCCCGCCTAACGCTCTCTTCCTTCTGATTCCTCTTTTAAGGTAGGAAGAATTTTGAGATGAGATTTCCACCGCCGGATGTTGAGTGATTGGATCACGTTTTGTCCTACATATTCCTACGCAGCGCGCAGTTTGCTACATACTTAACCTGGAAAGAGGAGACAAAAAAAAAGGAGAAAAAATGCAGAAAATTATTACAAAACAATCGATCAAGTCAAGAGAGTGTTGGGAGTGGATAGCTTTCCCTTTAAGTGAAATCAGACCCTATAAAATGGCTCGTTCGTTAGTTGTGATGTCTAACTTGTATAGTTAATGATTTTTCAGTCTCCCGTACGCTGACGTCTTCCTATCGAGTGCAGCCGGATGTTGCTGATCGTGATCGACGATCATCAACACGAGCAAAACTCGCATTATAAACATTGCTGGCGGGATGTGCGTGCTTTGCTGCACCATAAACGAACCAAATCTAGGTCCGCCCGTTTACCTCACTTGGCAACTTTCGTACTAAAACATTATGTTATGGGTTGCAAGGGACAAACACCCCACATGGTACCATACGGAGGGAAGTGGTTGATTATGCTAATTGAATACTGTCCCCGTGTTCTCATGCCTCCCCTTCGCACGGATCAGCTGTTTAATCATGTCGCGAAATAGGGAGCACGAAGACAGTCGATCTCCTAGCGGTTATCTCGCAACAGGGTGTGTGTGATGCATGCAAATCACTGCGGGCGTTGTTCATGAACGCAACTCGCTTTCCTCCCATGCACTGACACCTTCTCTCTCTTTGGTATTACAGATGTATCCAACGGTTTAATCATGCAAAAGCGGAGAATATCACGCACTGCATCAAAGGGGTGGTAAAAACATAGTGCCCGTTTGACTTGCCAGCTTTTCCTTTATCAACTGCCTTCACCAGCATATTATGTTCCCGAACCGGTACGGTAATGCAAGAAAAATGAAATAACGAAGTACGAACAAGATGAATATGAGATGATGACCGTAAACGGCTATTTTTCAATTTAAACGGCAGCTCTGTTTCCACCGTTTGTTTCCTACTATGTGCTCTTCAGCAGTTTGACGAACGCTCCTTCTATGCATCGACCGCACCATATTGATACGTAAACCGAGCATACGGAATTGTTTTACCTCTCGATGACTTGTGTGTACATTCAAAATACAACAGAAAGTCAGAAAAAATTGCCAAAATTTAATATATTATTTTCAGCATTCTGTGATGTATTAGGGAAGTCCAATCGCAAATTTCTTCGTTACTGGAGGTCTGCAAACAAGTACAGAATGTCTTCTTTTTGGAATACTATGTGAGAAGGGCACCTACTACTACTTGTGGATAAGTTACTTTTGACTAGAATAATTTCAATATTAATCTTAACTTAAGTCTTAAGTCGTAGTGTTCTCGATGTTAGAAACGGCTGGCTGTCCTTCTGTTCTGGCCTTCTACCGGACTTTAAACCACTACAACTGTGTAGGCCCTTCGATGAGGCTGGTGATGCAAGCCACCCCAAAAATAACCGCTTCGAAAGGAAAGTCATACGTCCGGAAGTCCTCTAAAGGATACGAGACCTGGACTATGCTGACGGAGGACGTCAATGCAGAAGCCATTTTCGAACGGCGGGTGCTAAGGACTATCTTTAGCGGTGTGTGTGGTGAAGGAGAAGAAACAACGCAGCTAACTGAGATATTTGGCAGTGCCGATATCCTGACGGTAATTAAAGCCGGAAGGACACGATGTCTTGGGGACGTGTTGAGGATGCTAGTCTCATGCCCCAGCAGGAAAATGCTCATCAGCAACCCGTTTGGCACGTGGCTTAGAGGAGGTACAGTGAGCTCGTTGGCTGGATCAAGCGGAATCAAACCTGACCCAAGGTCCTTATGTGGTCTGTCTAGCAATATTCTGATGCATTCTTGTGGATTGGATTGTTCAACCCATCAAGACTTCTGGTTGCTTTCAATACGACAGGACAACTAGCTAATGTTCTTGTAATGATTTCTTTTTTTTTTACATAATCGATATACCCTCCCATTATTGTCAAGATGTCATCAATTAATGTGATTTTTTTTCTAGTTTTCATTTCTATTTGCGATGCTGAATGACCGCTGATTGATCTCAGGGCAGGAGGATTCTACCTTTCACGATCATACTTTTTTCCTCTACTCAATTCACCTGCTAACCGACAGAACGTTAGGGATCGTACACAAGTTTTCAACACTTAGATATTACCTTATAAAACATTAATTTGTGCCAGCAAATTTACTGAGTACACTAATGAAAATTTTAAACTTTTACCTCGGATGGCATAAACTCTATATCAACCTTAAACTTTTATTTAACAAAAACGCCCCTTAAAAAAATCAATCCTTTTTTAACTCCTTCCAAAAAAAACCACTACGCCCGTTTAAAATTATCCATACCAGGCGAAAAGTAACTAAACGTTTGAAGTATGCTACAGAATATACCATATGGCGCAACAAATGACCGAGATTTAAATTAAAAATGACAACTTCTGGTAGGAAGATGATTGTAAAGCAAGTTGGTTCCTAAATATAAATCATAATTTTCCCCGGAAAGAGTTAAATTAAAGCCACATGTTTCAAAACGATCAAACATCGTGGTAAGAGCAGAAAGAAATGTGACTGCTCATGGAAGATCATGCTAAAAATAACAAAGCCACAACAAACTCCCATCTTGATACCAGTATTTTGATTTTTTGACTGGATTTTGTCACCATTTGAATTTGTAATAAGTTACCTATATCTTTATCTGAGAAATAATGTTTTTTGAACACCAAACAGACAACAATGTAAAACATTTAACTTGTAATTAATTTTCCTTAGAAAACTAACATTTTGTTCTGTAGTTTAGTTACTTCACTTCAAACAAAAATTGCTCACGGAAAATGGGAAAAACGCCTCTATCATTCGTTGGACAGCTTTATCTTTCGCGCCGACCGATAACTTGGAATGCGAGCAAAATGTGCCGCCGTTAAGTAGGTTGCCCGGTGCGCGGAATGTTCGTTTGTCCGCAGCCAACAACCACAGCAACACGACAGCGACGGCGACCACACGAACGTCTTATTATGCTACGGCAAACGTGCATTGGCAAACAACCACTGCCACAGCGAGAGAAGGCTCCGCGCGAAAGGCACGTGATTAGAGAGCAACCCTGTGGCAATAGTGGGTTCACGTTTACACGCCAACTTCGTACGGGGCCCAGCCTGGGTCCGCGTATCTGTGGCATACCTTCAAACCCTCCGAGTACGACCACTGTTAGAAAGCAATCTACCGGCTGAGAGCTGTTGGGAACTGATTTCTTTTCGGGGTTTGGATTAGCCGCGCCCTGTAGCTATGGCGGAATGTATTAGGAGAAAGGTCTGCAAAAGAATCTGCGGAACGAACGAACCCTTATCTTATGTACATGTGGAATAGCCGTCTTTAATGCCGCACATAAAGACATTCACAGAGACAAGATAATTTTTAGGCCGAACGTGAGATGAGATAAGAGAGATAGCATACTCATTGGCTGTGAGAGGTCTGATTTATTCATTTTGGAGTCTAGTGTGATGTGCTATGAATAGGAATTATTGTTTTAGTGCAGTACATTTGAGTCAACACTTTGTAGCTGAGTACTTGGTGTTTAAAAACAGATTATAATAAAATGTTATAAAAGTCTAGAAATCTAGTCATTGTAAATAGATGATATTCTAGTAAACATAAATTGAAAAACCCAATAAAAGATGAGGCAAGTACCATGGGAACCAGCACTAGCTTAGCCGAGATTTTAGAACCCAGAACAGACATAAAATTATCATGCTATCATGAATTAGTCGGCCATCAGAACAATAAAAATTATTTTAACGCCATTTTCTTCTTACTCCATGACTACATTCTTCAACGGATGTCTTGTTTTGATAAATGACTGACGAGATTGCAAATTACCTCATCGTAATGCAATAGGAAATTGCATCTTTAGCACCATTTTCTAACACATTTGTGTGTACAAACGTGTGTGTATCTAACAGCGTTAGTTACATTTTGTATTCTCAACACTACCGAGTGTTGTACATCAAATGCATGATCATTGCCATCTTCTCTAGCAGATGATGTCATAAAGATGTTTAATTGTTTGCATATTTACACATTTGTGCTCGGTACACCGAAAGCGACGTAAACAGACGATCTGTCCGCTGCACTTCACCTTCGATAAACCACCGCCAGTGCACTTGGCGATGATCGGGCTGATCAGTAGTCGAACTAGCGGCGCGATTTCTCGACTACTCATGACCGTTTGGAATTGGCATTCCTCATCTTTCATCATAACGATCGCCGATGCGGTGTGCTGGCAGCAGCAGGCTAGCAAATCTATTAAAATGATACTCTCCAGTGAGCACAAGGGACTCTTCAAGATACACACAAACGCGAACAACAATATCATTTGCACCGTTTGCCGACTGCTTTTTATGCCGGGGCCTTTTGGGTAAAGAATCGTGGTCCGCCACTCCGGACCAGCTCCGTCTGGGTGCGATCGTGCGCCTAAGTAAATCAACGGAACTATGCGCAAAATACTCGAAAACTCTTCGGAAGTGTATGAACACTTTCTTTCAACAGTTGCCGCCGCCGTGTGTCTGCGAGGGTTCGTTTCCATTTCTTGCTGTGGAATCCAGTGAAAAGGAAGTGGAGCGATCGTTAAAAAAGGGAAACACTTGGGGGTACTTAATCCGAAGGGAGTTCCTCGCTGTTAGTCAGTTGTATTATGAGATTTTATTACTTCTCAGTGTAACTGCTCATTTCGCTTGCAGCAGCAGCAGCAGTGATGAGGACGATAGGCAGATTCCGTTTATCTTATCTACTTTTGTTGAATAATGCTGAGGTTGGAAGCTTAGAACGATTCAGATGTATCAACAAAAATTCCTATGTAACATTTGAATTTTAACGATGCTTGTTTCCGTAGGTTTTAGCTACACAAACGGGAATTTCCGTCATCAAAAAATGCACAGTTAAAATGTGGGTAATAAACTCGAATGTGAATATAAACAACTGTTAATATGCTTATCGATAAAAGGTTGGCTGTTAATATTAAATTTTTATGGGTTGAACGCGATATTTTCGAGGTGTAAAAGATATCATTTTATCGTGCAGTTTGAAGATTTGATATTTGATTTTGAACATTTTAATAATCTATTAAAGCATTCTTAAAACTTATACGTGGATCCATAAACTTAAGAGTCCTTGAGCTTCAAAATTGAAGATGGCGATTTATTTGTTTGATGCTGAATACAAAAAGATTGAGAAAATTGAGAATCTACGACAACCGGATAAAAACTAAGAGCATTGAATCCGGTCGAGTACTAGGCACCTAACAGTTTTGTTAGCCCAGAGCACTATGCACCAGAGACTGACAAGGAAATCTGACAGCAAGGGGACGTTGTCGTTCCGCAACTTTAGGCCAGATGTAATAATATCGGTAAAAAAGATTCATTCTATGATTAAGACAAACGATCAATTGATCGCTGAGCCTCTTCAGAGCTTAACAACTCTCTCCATGGTAATAAAACATATTTTTAAATTTCGAAATATTTCGTTCATCCATAAATGATGAAAAATGCGCAGAACATTCTAACGCACTGGAGACGTTAAGTGCAATGTGAAGATGGATCAAATATATCTGCAACACCATTCATGAGCGATCCAATCGATGGGTTGGGAGGGTTCCCAAAGAGATCGTTTTTTCCCTTCAAAACGAAATTATATTCCTGCGTCCCCTAACACACCATAGTCTACAGCCGATGGATGACGACTTCTTGAAAGGTATTTTTTCACTCCACACTTTCACATCGGTATCTCATTGCTATCAATCGTCTATTCCGGCAATGCTTTCCGTTGGCTATAAATTAAATCAAACCCCATTCGCCGGCATCGTGCCCATACGCTGCATTCGGTTCTCCTTTTTTGGCTGCTGTATTGTGGAATTAGAACGTCCCGGGACTGTGATAGGAAATCGGTACCAAGCGAGTACCGCAAGCGGAGAAAGGTTTCTCACCCTTTCACTTGTCTTTGGCCAATAGTAAGTTGTTCTGCATTTATCCCAGCGAGTAGCGATGGAAGTTGGAAACACTTCCATTTCGAATTTGCCATTAGGATTTCTCCAATAATCGTTTTGGATTATTTATGTTCTTTTGTGGGATTATGATGCTTGCACGATATTATGATCCCTTCGCACCTCCGTAGTCTTCTCCATAAGCAAAATGCAGAGTAGAGAGATTTTTTTTCAGGGCGAAAGGTTTTCAAAGCTGGCAATTAATCCAAAGAAAAGATTCATAAAACAAATAAAAGGACAATCCCGTGCATGCAATAATTCTTGAACTTCATTCCTTTTCTGTAAGTTCGATCTATTTCGCTTTACATCATAAGACGATCATGCATAGAGCACAACCAATAGAGCAATACCTCCCAACTAGACCCAGCTCGTTTTGTAAACACAGAAAACATTTCTAGACATTTTTCCTGATCCCGGTGATGCCCTTTCAAATTCGGTGCTAAATTTCTCCAGAATTCCCTTCCATTTTGACATGGATGAATATACATGCTCGTTGCGTTTGATGCAATGCATCCAAGCGACATCGAATGTTTGTTTTAGTTTCCATTTGTGATAGAATTTATGACCGTCGACAGTAAACAATGGATAATCTTTAATGTCTGTTTGTTGTTGTGCCTTTTTCTACTTTTATTAGGCAGGGAGGGAGGAGCATCAGAGCAGCATTACACCAGAGGGATATAATTTATTGCTTATGTATGTTTGTTTATGATGTTTTAAATTTCAAACTAAAATGTATCTCAGACGTTCGCTTGTTACAGGTAGATATGTTTAGTATAAAATAAATATTAGTTATATAAATGTTACAACTATCGAAGCGCAATTCCCTGGCAATTCCTACTCCATTATAAAGCTCACTTCACAAATTAACACCGATGAGGCAAACAAGCAGCAGATCATTTTTCGCTTTCCTAGCCACAGCTTCCCAGTAGATTGTCACACAACCGGATGGACACAGTGGACAAACAAACAGTAATCACACACATATGCGGAAGTGACCGGTTTATTTTTAAAACTTACAGTGCAATCTACGGTACATGAGCAGGTTTAATCGGGAAACATCTCACACTTCCTCACTACGAGCCAAAGCGGGTCGCCGAGTGCTGGAAACATTCCATGACCACATTCCAGCAAGTAAAGTATTCCCATTTTCCGTCCAATGATACAACGCATTTGTGTAACGGGGCGTAGTGTAGTCCCCCGGGCTCAAGCATAACCCTCCCTGGACAGGCCACCCGGGCCGGGAGTGCAGCATGACAATGAAACACAACACCACGACCGCGTTGGTATTGTATGTTGGTGGTGGTGATGGTAACCGTAAACCCAAACTCGCGATCAACACCAGCAACTCAACCTCAGAATGTAAACAAATCGGTCCCGCGCCTGTCGTCGTTGGTCCTCTGTCTCCTGTTGCGATCAGATGCACTTGTTCGTCGGTGTGGGACGTGAATTGATAAGTTGAATGAATAGCATGAAGAGCATCCTGAAGCGGTGGCTATTTAATTTATAGATTAAATAGCCACCGCAAGACGAGCGTTCGATCTTCATCAGGAACTAAGGCAATCGCTCTCTAGTTTGCTATTCAACGTTGTTCGCTTCATGGGCACAAAGCACAGGTTTCGAAATTTCCAAAAATTTTTCTCCAATTTTTAGCTTCGCATCACATGGCACGTCACTTGGATAAAACGATCACATGGATAAATAAATTTTATCGAGACTAGAGATCGAGATAGAATGGATAGAAAAGACCGATTCCGGATGCAAAGAGTAGGCTGTTAGTTCCGTTTAACAACCAAGGCATTACATTTTTTGAAGCGTATTATTTAGGGAAATCACGCCTCCAATGAGTTCTACAAACTCTAGTGATCCAACCCTGCAATCAAGACTCCATAAATACGCGTAATACAACTGTTCTGGACTATCCAAACTGAGATGAGTGCCTTCTGGGCTTTTGCTTTCTTCCAGCTAAAAGTTACCAAAGATTATCTGAAACAGAGTTGTGCAGCTCTGGACTGAGTTTATTTAAAACTGATTGAGGACCTGACCATGCCTCAACCATGTTCGAACCTCAACATAGAGCGAGCACCGGCTGGAAGAAGAAAGACTGTATTATGCTTTTCTTTATGCGAACGCTATACGATGTGAAGGTGAAAAGTGAATTTGGAGTAAACGGTCGAGTGATTTTCAATGTTACAACGCACCGATCATCACCGTCTGGTGCATTGGTCCATATATACCGAGTGCACCACATGACCAGAGAAGCGCATCACCAACCAAGACAACAAGGGATCGGCTACATGAAAATCTATTCGTTTTCTTAACACATTTGTACCCTGATGAGTTAATTAACAAGATAAATTTAATATATGTTATATTAAATGTATCTTGTACATCAGTAATCACAAGACTGAAATACTCTAGTGCAGTGATTAAGATGAAGATTGTCAGATTCAAACATATAGAGAAAGCGCAGCAGAGTACTATTATGCCAAAGTATATTACATCTCATCTTTAAAAGAGTCCAGAAATTGATCAAACGTTGCAAGTTAAGTTTCGAAAACTCTGTGAAGTACACTGAAACACTAATGCATCTCCAAAACATTCCAAAGTGCCAAACCATTAGTCAAAAAAATTCATCGAGCCCATCGTCAACGGTTCGGCATGATGAGGTTTAATAAATTTGGATCACGCCTTATCTTAAGGGGGCAAAGAGCGTAAGATATGAAGATGGTGCTACGTCCAAAGTGACCTTTCTTTTCACTCGGGATGAACCCGATTAAGCCGGGACATGTGCCATAAAAATAGGGAAAAATATGATACTCTCTCTCCCGAAGACCACCCCCATCGGGACAGAGCAAAAGGGATGAGTCTCTCTAGTCGCTTGTAGAACACCGCATTGTGCTTCCACACCATATCAGGGGTATGGTAAATCAATTATGATTGTTTCTATTTTTGAACTACTCCAGTAAAGTTCAGTATTACGCTGCATCGCTTCCGTAGCAAGTGCATTCCAGTGTTGTCGCACGTTCCGCTCGTTCTCTACCGCCAGGGTAATGGATGCGTCGTCAACATAATTTCATGCATCATTAAATTTCCACCCATTTATTGGTGGGGATGATGGTGGCCGCCATCGGTTAGCTCTTACACAGGTGTGTGTGTGTGTATTGGGTTTGTTGTGCTTTTGTTCGCGTGTGGTACAACTGCAAAATGTCAACGTAACTCAACGGTAGCTGTACGGGGCCTGGAATGACAAACAACATTAAGCTGCTAAGGTGCATTCGTTTTGCTTCGTGCGATAAACAACACACCAGAGCTAACCAGCAAAACAACAACCGTTGTTGGTAAAACGATATGGGCAAGCATTCACGCTTTATAAAGCATTACAGTTGACAAATTTAGCGTAAAACGAGCGACGAGAGTCTGGGTTGCCTGAGGTGCCTGGATGACTAGGGTTTTATGAGACAGTTTTGGGGTGCGAGCGTGTTAAGACATTTTACTCGCCTTCCAGTGCTTTCTTGTAAGGATTCCTGCTATAAGCAACACCCTCTTTAGGGAAAGCTACATAATTACATTACTATTTCGACTACCCCAATGCTACAGGTGCACCACCAACGTGCTTATCTTGGATGCAGAAGAACTGCATCTTCTTTTACCTCGAATTACAGCGGCCCATATCCAATAGGTGGTAATCCTTTTGTAAAATTCCCTTAGTCGGGAAACATCCCCTTAAATGAAAGGTTTTGGGAACATTCAATTATTTTCTCGCTCTCCCTCTTCCGGTACCGCAAACCCCATCGATTCCGTTCACTTTCTACAATTACAAATGGTGCTAATCATTGTTTATCCTCTCCCCCAGCATGTCATTACCTTTTCAAATGCGAAACAATTAGTTGGCGAGGGGAGATCTCTTTGAAGCGCACAACTTTAGCTTTCTTCTTCGATTTTACCACAATTGAGGAACAATGGCGTTTGGAACTTACATTACTTCCTACTTTCTATAGTCGCTGTAGTTTAGGTTTGTTTTCGTCCGTTGAAACAACACATTCATTAGCAGTTTCAATATTAAAAAAACGAAATATCTCCTCAACTTCAATTTCAATATATTTTTTTCGTACTGCTAGCTGTTTCCCCACTGCATCGAATTCCTTTCAAGAAACCTAAGATTGCAGCGCTAAAGTGTGGTAGAATTATCGCACAGCTGATGGCCTTTTACTCGTGCATGATCTCGAAGTGCTGAACGCTCTTCGTACTCTTGGCATGCCATTATCAGCTGACGACTGGACTGCATACAGAGCAGCAGAGCACATAAATAATCGCTACAAAGGCTATGGTTTTGTGCTTGGCGTGTGTACGGCGTCCCGCGCTGAAACTGTACTTTGTCTAATAAATTCCAGTACATTTCTCCTAGCAATTAGTAACCTTTTGAAGAAAGAAAACCCAACGCGAAATGATGTTCGGAGGTTCTGCATTTTTCTTGTGTGAAGGGGAGAAATTTTTCCTTTATTCCCCCTAGTGAAAGATGTAGCTCCCTCTGCTGAAAGGCAGAAGGTTAATAATATTTCACACGTTCCAGCTCATTACACTTGCTAACTGATTCACCTTCGGCAAAGGAGTCTGTAAACCACTGAAGGAATTTCTTATGTTTTCTCCTTCTCTTTTTCGTTCGATTGAGAATGTATTCAGAATGAGCACCAGGGTTGACCTTGGTGACATACTGATTCAACGGCAATTGAACGCGGTTTTTAGGGGTGCAACGCAGTCACGTCTCGAAGAGTAGACATTTTTCTGCACTTGTTTCTGGTGAGGTAAGCACAAACTTCGCGAGCGGGGAAAATAAACTTCCGTTACATACTAAGGTGGAATATCTTCTGATCTAAAGCAGACCGTTTTCAACTTCAGCTCCAGCATCGTGTGAGGTATCAACGACGTATTGCTTTATCCACCAAACCACAACACGCAATCCAGATGGTGCATCCAACTAGCGCGCCGTAATGCAAACTTTAGTGACGTTCCGAGCGGATGCACCATGAAGACATTATGTGTACCGAGAGTGTGTATCATCCGCTTAACAGCAAGTAAAGCATAAACAAGGAACATGCACAAACGAAACAAAGTGAACGGGCAACCCAAATAAACTCGCCATACATGGGGTCTTACGTCTGGGGACCATATGAGCTGTATCACTCAATTTGTAATGGGATCACGGTACATCAGCTACTGATGTATTTATTTTTGATACCGTTTCTTTTGTTTACTTTACAGACAATCTTCAGAATCGTCGAAGGTTTTTGATCTAATAAGACGATGCGAGAATTGTGGAATTTTTGCTTCAAGATTTATACTTAACATGAGCATGATCTGATGCCCTTTTTTGTATGAGATTTCATCAATATCCAGGCCACAAAACTTGAATCTATGAGTTGAAACATACATACGAAAAATATCAGTTTTCTTTACCAATTCTCTCTCGGTACAGGTAAGTCGATTATTGCCGAATTAACGTATCGATATATCAATTGCAATTAAATTTTATTCCAGTTAGGAAAAATTCTAAAATATTAAATCTTGGGTAATCCGATGAAGGATTGTTGGTCCCGTATGTGTGGAAGGACAATGGAGGAGCCGCTAGACGCTAGACGAGCTGTACGATCTAACTGTATGACGATCTCACCGTCGTACAGCGAATTAAGCTCGCCAGGCAGTTCAGAAAGTCCTTTTAGGCTATTCCACACGGACACAGGAGGCGTGGAATCATCCGCCATCAAGGCCGGGATGACGGATTGGCGGTTCCGGCTTCTGCTGCGGCAGGTCATTACCGCAAAGCGGTTGTTGCACCTGATAAGTAAGTAAGTAATCCGATGACAATACTGATTTATTATAGCAGCTTACTAATTGGTTACAATAAGTCAGAGAGTAGAGTGTAGAATGGCTTTAAGCCAAATAGCTTCTACAGGATGGCTTCAAGATACAAAGGAACTTGAAGATCCAAAGGTTTCTTCTTCATCTTGGCTCAACAACCTTCTAATCTAGTAATGGCTTACTAGATTCTCCGATACCACGTAATTGGTTAGTCAGTCCTCACTACGGGCGAACGGACCGGATCGGATTTGAACCCCGGTCCTGCCGTTTGAAGACCGACGCCGCTGTCGCCTACACCATCGGACCGCCGACCGAAGATCCAAAGTAATACATCTGATAAATTCGTGTGGAAAAGTCCTATAATTGCATTGTTTGTTGAATCTAATGATAACTCTGTCCAATTTTCAGTATCGTTCCTGTATCTCATTCCCACACACATAACTGTAGAGAAACTTTCCGAAAGGTAATATTTCAAACCAAGCATTCGGTCAGGTGTTATGAGGATTAGTTTGGAGACGTCTAACGGTTCAAAATAGGCCTGCTTTCCTTGAAGCTAGTTTTAAAACGAATCATGATGATTACATAGAACGAACTGCTTTTCTGCGTGTAGGTCAACTTGTTTGAAGACCAATACGATGTATTACAAACTACGGATGAATCTACATGCAACACGTCAAATAGCATCCAGTGATGGCTAACGTGAAACACAAGTTATTGGCCCAAGAACCTGTAAGCTCAGAATAGACGGACCTTCATAAGATGGAATTTTCACTTCGAGCGTTTGTTGAAGAACAAATCTATAAAACATCTCACCCTATTGTGTCTATAACAACAGCCACGTGGCAGTCAATGTCAGTGGACTACATTCGACGTAACAATATTAGATGAGTACCAAATACAAGACACATAAAAATAACTTTACGTAAACTCTCAAAACTTGGTGCATGGCCTGCAATTAATACATCATACCCTACAATTGCTCATTATTTTTGACAGAGTTAAGACCTATTTCCCACATCAAAACATCTCACCAAAAAAAAAAAACGGGCAAGTGGACAAGACACAACTGGGCCACAAAATAAATTGGAAAATGCCGCGCTATTTTCCCGCGGGATGCACGATGGTGCCAGCAAATTGTGTCGCTCACACTCGCGCTAGAAAGGCTTTCTCCCATTGTTGTCGTTGTCTTTCGTGACGGGGGTGCTGTTTTTTTTGCCGGTGAGGTGTGAACTTTTCTCTCCACGGCAAACGCACCAAGAGCCCAAATTTCCCTCATTACGCTACGTGTCTAATCTGGGGGGGCAGCAAGTTATGGTATCAGCAGGGAAAGAGGGGAACAATCGAAAATTGGACAGATTCTTCCCATTTTATTCCACCCCAAAACACCTTCATCAGGAACCACATATATATACAATATTTTTGCTTTCCTTTGGGACGCTTCTGAACCACACATCTTTCGCCACAGTCACGACATTCGCTCAATCCATAAAAAAAGGCAACCGTTATGTTGTGGAACGTTTCGGGGCGTTAGATGACGGGGTTGGATTGGTTCCTTTCGCTACGGATGAAAACGGGAAATAAGGTGTCGCATTTTTTGCTGTGGCCGCGCAAAACATTTCTTTCAGCCATTAATACTGGGGAGGCCTGCGAACGGGAGAGCTATGTATGTGATTTTTTTTTTTTTTTTTTTTATTCATAAGGGACGGCCAGGCCGTATTGCTTACTATGTATGTGATCAAGAAAACTCAAATAATCATCATTGCATGATGAAATTAGGCATTGCGTGAAATGCGTGAATGATTTTTTGTTTTGTTTTTAGTCTGTTTGGCCGTCCCCACATGTGTGTGTGTGTGCGCCAGCATACCATGTTGGAAAATGCTTCATTAAGCGTCGTAAAAATTGTAGGAAGGGAGAAAATAACGAAATCAGGAAAAAAAAAGAAAGACTGATCTGAATGTTTTCTACTCGAGAGATAAGTTCTCGGCCACGCACGGCGATTCTCAACTCTTGGTTGCTGAAAATAGTCCAAGACACGCAAAATAAAACACGAACTCTTGGCGGAATCCACTTTTCGTTTGAGTTCTTGATTCATTTTCGTTCTATTAAGCTACAGATTGAGGAACCAAAAAAAAAAAAGAAGAAAGAGGAACCAAGTTGTAAATGACGCCACTTCAAAAATCCGTTTCTTGGGAAGCCTCTTGGCGATGTTTGCTGAACGATAATTAACATCTGTTGAAGTCATTGCATGAAACAAACGGAAAGGAAACTGTCTAAGATGTTGGGGTTTACGGATGATACGGATGAAGAAAATAGGAATATTTGACGTATTTTAAGAATTAAAATGCATAATTTTTCGGCCTAATGTCTCATTTTCCGTACGAAACGTCAAGAGTATGAACCAATTATTGATTCTAAAGCTCCACACTGCAATTATCAACTTCTACTTATCAGCAACACTGGCGTTTGCTTTTCGCAAGATAAAACGTATCATGGCCACCCCAAAGGCACTCTTCTTCGGCTCCCCATTCTACTTGCACCTTTTCGAGCAGCGTTCTTGATAGTATTCTTATCAAACACAAACTGCTCAACGAAACGTACACATTACTGTTTGTACAACGCACAACTCACATTCTTAACGCACAAGATAACACAGTCTGCAACCGGTAAAGGTTTTGTGAGTCAGGGTTTGGCCTTCCTTCCCTTATCCGACGGGGGCAATAGCTGTAGCAGTAGTGTTGGTAGTGGTGCCCGCGATAATGCTCTTGTCTCAATGCCTCGTTTTTTTTGCTTCTCCGCTGGGAATAAGCAATTGGCAGATTATGCACTCAGAGCCAATCCTCCTCGCCCAACCTATGCACAGCGCAAACCGAAAAAAGGGGAGGATTGCGCGCTTTCTCGCAACAAGCAAAACTATTTGCACCACATGTGGCAAAATCAAACGAGCGTAACTTGTGTGTGAAGGGAAGGAGAAAGGCAAAAAAATAAGGGCGTGCAGGCATGGGGAGGGATGTTTATTTAACTGAAACACGCTAAGTACATCAAATATTTTTCGTAAATATTGTTCAAATTTTAATAAAAAAGTTAAACATTTCGGGTTTGTAAAATAAATAAACAACGAAATGAAGAATTTTCTTCTCTCGTTCTCGCTCTAAGGTCTGCATTGATGGGCTGCATATTACGAATGAAACATTCTACCCTAATTGGGGAGGTCATGCGATAACCATCGAAATCCTTGATTTCAATTGTTGCAATCATTGCAATCCAGACACCTCCAAACGTAGCTAGTCCGTTAAGTAGATGGGTCATACGTTTCAAACTTTTAACAATTGAAGGTGATGTCCCGAGGATTTTCTATACTTTAAATGTTTAAAAAGCTTTTTAAATCTTTTCAATAAAAATTGTACGAATTTAAGGCGTTTTTGACTTGAAAAATGGTGTTCGCATCCCATACGTTTTCTACAATTTTCCAACAATTTATGGATTTTGTTTGAGGTGTTCTGGCGTTTTTGTTAGAAAATTTTGGAACGTGACCCCCTAGATTTTGTTACACTTTTCCAGATATTGTTGTATTCATTCCAAAGCTTTTTAACGGTTTTTAAAATACTCTCCCATGCAATTATTTGACGTTTTTCACAGACATCTCTGTCCTCGTTTTGCTGCCTTGGTTGTACCCGAAGTAGGCTGAGTACGCTGGACTATCCTGATGACATTGAATAATCGGTTCTGCCATTTAAGATACAAATGCTGATTGAAGCTCCAAAACTATGAGACAGCTTCAAAAATAGCTGTCTGACACCGTTAAAAAAAGGTTCACCGTTAAATTCACGTCTGAAGCAACAACAAAAGTCGAACATTCCAAAATTCATCCCCAGTTTATTGTAAGGGCATTTACGTTTGATCTCTTTTAACGGGGACAGTTTTGCCATTTATCGGACAACCCGGCGTTAACCCACTCTATAGCAAACCATTAAGGCGCCCACCTCATGGGTACCTCGACAGCCAGTCGTTCCACCGTGAAAGGGAAATTGTCAGCGACACCGCGCGTAAAAAGAGAGTGGGTGGTAGGTACGAGAATCCAATTCGTGGCCCCCAAAATGTTGACCGGTTTGTGCGTACGGTGGAGCAGTATTGCTACAAATATGCGAGGCTTCTATTCACCTTTTGCCATTTCGTTAATGACTTCCTTCGCAGGTCATTCCTATGGAACAAAGTACGTATAATGCTTTACAGGAAAGTATTTTGTGGTGCCCTTTTCCTTTAGCATTTAGTGCGTTTTCCGGAGAAATTGAAAATGCTTTTTTCGGAATTTTTTTCCAACCTTGCAGTTGCAGTTTTGTTTTTTCAATGAATGCCCAAAAAGGCAATACAAATTTCAGATCAATGAGTGGTTTAACCTCAGCCTGATGAGCTGAGGCTTTAGGAATGTCTACCTAAAAGGGATATCACCACGTCACCAGAAAAAGGTTCTTGACATTCTCTACGCAAGCAAATTAAAATTCTTCTCATATACCAGCGGCCTCTGTCCATAGCCGGAAGTGGCCGGCCCCCCCAAAGATAACGCAAGAGACAAACACGCACACAACCGTCCTAGAGGTGTGTCTACAAACTAGAAATGAATTCTGTTTCATCCAAACCTTAGCGATACTTACATTTTTCCATTTCGTTCACCGTTCTTTATGTAGGGCGTTGTTTTTGAAGCACTTCGCTGGCCGAAAGGACCTTTCTTCTGGAGCTGCCCCGACGTAGGTGGAATGTACCGATAAGAGAAAGATGAACCGTATTGCACTGCTCAGACCGGAAATAACTTCTTTTTCTTTTAAGAACAAAATCTCGCGCACACACACACACAGGCACAGCACACTTTTTACGAGACAATAGGCACCTGTCAAATCACCCGGCCGCGTTTGACGTTTCGATTTCTCGCCACCGCTGATAACCGAAGACTAGCCAGGCCGGGATTATTCACTTTACTTCCAGCTTCCAACGACACTTGCTCCGGTTCTCTTGCTTCACGCGGAACACATATCCCCCAAAAATGGTTCGAGATGCTTTCCTTTCCCTTTTCAAAGACCCACTTTCGCAGGGCAGGGATTGTAGTTGGTGGTATGAAACTGATTTCCGGTTTTCCGGTCGATGCACAATTAAGAAACAGACTCACTTGTACACCCTGCTTCGCGCAGCCACTTCACCGTCGTTGCTCGTTGTTTGATGCGGTTTTTCACCAATTTTTCTTCTTCATCTTTCGTATTACACAAACACACACAAAACCTGTGGATGAAGGAAAGGTACACAACACTTAGGCACAAGAAATTGGCAAATCTATACGGAGAGCTTGAGAAAAGTGTAGCAATGCAATCACACACAGGGAGGACACTTTGCACCCGTAGTTGATGCTATTATTGTTGTTCTGGCGTGTTGCTACGGAGCTGTCAGGCAAATGATAATATTTTCCTTGCCCACACACACACACACATACACACTTAGCAACCCGTTTTTCTTTGGCTTTTCTTTGACGAGCCTTTCCGTTCACTTGCGTGCGCAACAACGACACATCCGCCAATGCTTTATGCCTGGGAGGAATTCAACTAAAATCTTTACAAACCCTACGGAATATTGCTTCGAAATAATAAAACAACCTAAACGCGGCTATAACGGAAGCTTCCTTCCAATCATCGTTGTCACAGCAGCGGCAGCAAATTGGGTGACGAATCCGCCGCGCATACTCTACGCCCAATTTAGCACTGAGACACCCCGATGACGACACGAGACACACCAAAAAATGCTACACCCACCGAATGCATTCACCACGAAACACCACGAGCAGCCGGATTTCGTTGTTGTGCTGCAACTGCACGTCGTCGGCAGAATGATTCACACGGGGCGCGTACTGTTCCAGCCGTGCATCGCGGGGGGAGCCACGAACCTTCCGAACTCTACCAGCAAAAAATGCGTAATGCCAACATTCGTGGCGAATGGAACAGGATGCGCCTCGAGGGCTGGAATGTAACACACTGTTGTGCTTTAATTTACCCATAAAGATTATAATTTTCCTTACATTAGCCTACCAACAGCTAGAAAGCGCCACCATCAACAGATTCTGTGCCCCGTGGACACACTACAGCGCGTACACGGGAAGGGATCGTAATTCTTTAACCGACGACGACTCAACACATCGCGACCACCACCAATCTTCGCCCACAAACACACGCACACACAGTCACACGTTCGCACGGAATCTTCTATTCCAGTGCTGATCCTTGCGGCAATTGCAACTTCGATTTGTGGGGTTTGCAGCATCCAATGCGCGGCACGGAAGATGATCAAATTGTTAGTTCACGGTTGAAAAAAACCCCTACGGTGACAAAAGGCAAGATACGCACACACCCGATGCGACCTCCTCTGGGGTGAGTTTCCTTTTTCTTTTCTTTTTTGCCTTAAGTCATCGTTTTCTCCCTCTCTTCTGACTATTTGTGGGTAGTGATGGGCGTACCGCAGCCGGAACACACATCTGATTCGATCCATTCCGGTCAGAGAATGACAAATCCGTTCCGATTTTTTTTTGAAATAAACCGTTTTTGTTTTGTATTTTATTTATTTACTGTCGAAAGTCGTTTGCATTTTCCATTGAAAAGTTGCGAAGAGAATGTTCAATAAATAATGTGGCATGAAGGAATGTTTATTGCAACATAAATATCTATTCGGTGTTTGATATAGATCATTTGACCACCACTATATTCGCTATATTCAATGACAGTAGGAATCCAAATCAGGTTAGCCCAACGACGGCTCATAGACTGCTCGAAGTCGCCGAGGCACGGAAAATTTCGAAAATTTGAATTCGATTGTTTAGGCGCCAGGTTCTCGAAAAGCGATTTCAACGCGAGAAAATTTCACAAACACTCATGACAATCACGCGGCTGAAAACTCGAGGAACGCGGCTTCGAGAATGCAGCTGAGAAACTTAACCTAAGAAGAGTGACAAAAACGACAAGAGACACATTTTTGTATAATCTGTTGCATTAACATATTTTTAAACAATTGATTTGATACATTAAATAAAAAAAGCACAAAAAAGAACTGAACTGAACAATTATCAAATATTTGTATGCTCGATGTGCGACACCCCTGCAATGACAGCATACTTGTACTTGGGGAGATTCTTGTGACTGTCCATTGTAAAATTGTTCTGTGGGTATGCTTGTCCTTCAAAGTACCTTCATGAAGAGCCGACTGCTAAAATGAGTTAATAAATCGCGGAAATTTAAATTACCACTACATAATATCCTGCATGGTCGGCTGCCATGGCGTTTTGAGGAGTTTTTCTATGCGCTTTATACAATGAAAACTGGAAATTTATGTTGATTCCAGACTATTTCAGCCTACTAGCCTCGCTTAACAGTCGGCCAGCGGTATATTTACTGTCCGACGATACCAACACACCGTCACAACCGGTTGTCATGCAGCGTAGTGTGCGTGTAGCGTGTGGTACGATTCTCTTCGCTGTTCAGAGAACCGCGTTCGTTCGTCTCATTCAATTCTATTCTATTTTCCTACCGCAAAGGTCGTGATTTCCTTTCCCGGAGCTCGCGGAAGGTGTCCGTCCCGTTTGAGCCTTCGAAAACCCAGAACCGTAACAGGGATCCACGACACTTGAGCAGCACACAGACTACAAGTTCTCGGCAGACTTGCACGTCCGTCGTGTAGCCCTTGTGTTTTGGCGGTCATAGTTTTGCGCCAGTGTTGTTTTTTTTTGTTGGGTATCTGTTTACGGTCATTCATGATCGGGTCTTGTGAGTTAAAAAAGCTGGACAACAAGCGTTTTTAAAAAAAACGGAAGTTGGCCTGTTCAAGAGTCGCGTGATTACTTCATTCATCACACTTCATTGGTTCGTGTCACTCCGCCTGACCCGTCTCTCGTGCGTTTCAGCGCGTTCAGCGCGTGTATTATAAAGTAAGAGAACCCGCGTGAAACATTGTGTCACTGAGATCGTGTTGTGTTTATGGTTGTTTTGTGAAGCGTGAGAGAGCTCTGTGGTGCGCGAATATCAGCCGCGGGTTGTGTAGTGAGAGAACGGTTGTGTGACGGATTCGGTGTGCGTGATTCCGAGCGTAGTCTGCCTGCCCGTCGTAATCGCTTACGCGATAGAGGTCAAACGCAATCGAAGAATCGTCGTCTAATCTTCCCACAACGCGAGACAGGAGCAAAAGAACAACGAAGAGGAAAGAAGATGTCCTCATTAAACCGCGAACTGTCCGAAGACAGCGCGTTTGCAGCTGGTCGCAACAGTTGGAATCGCCACTATCATAACAGCGTCGTGCAGCCGCTGTTGACAGGTAAATACAAATTTATGTTTTTTTGTTATGCTAGTTATGATTAAAAAAGAAAGGTTGAACACAGGGAGCGTGCACTACTACTGACTCCGATCAGCTATCAAACGATCACCGTAGATTCACAGAGAACGAACACGTGCGTGATTATTGCGGTGAAAATTTCTTTGTTTCCAACACCCAACAGCCTTCTATGATGGGGTGGAGCTGTTTGTACTTTCGATTTCCTCCATTCATGGGAACAACGTACTCTCATCAATCGGTTGTGTAGTAGTACTACTGAGGATTTATGCGAGCGTAGCACAACCTACTATGATTGTCACCAACCTACCACCAAACGGTCCACTGTCCTCGTTTTGCAGGATTTCGAACGCGTGCTACTTTTTTGGCACGAGATTTGAATAACATGCGGTCTTACCGGGTCTCGGGCGAGTATATGTTGTTTGTAAACAATTTGATTCTAACTTTGCCGGCGGCATATTGGTCTTTTTCGAATGGACAATAAAAATAAAAAATCGTAGAAAACAGTTGACGGTGCGACATGGGTTCTCGGAAATCGTAAACTTGGTATAAAAGAAAGCTAGTACACATTTAGGTATTTCCAATATTTATACTTCCTAGTAATACTAGTAATATTTCCAATATATACTAGAATTGTTCCTAATGTGTGGGGCAGCAGCAAGGCCTTCATTAAGAAGTAGAGCTTCGAACTGTAAGATTTTGCTATATCTTTCCAGTATATAAAAGCAAAGTATAAACAAGTCCAGTAACCCATATGGAAGACTTGTCCTTGCGGGTCGTCAAGCTAAGTTGAAGAAGGGAACCATCTAATACGGATCTATCATCCTGACCCTCGGGTAGATACATAACCCAAAAACTGCATAATTGTGCCAAAGGCGTTTAGAAATATGATTCACAAACTTGTTCTAAAAACTGTCAAAAAATACAACAAAATGAAAGAAACGTAAAGTAAGTCATTTAAAATTATCACAACTATCTGGTGTATCAAAATCAAATTGATAGTAAAATAAATTGGTCGTGCCCGGAGTTCTCCAGGTTAATTTTAGCTCTACGCACCGTTTATCACTAAATGCGTTATCAGGCTTATCTTTTGTTTGTTGGTGCATATCCATCATTATAAAACAATCACCATAATAATCATGGTCCCATGTTAATGTAGCTCGTCCAAGAAGGCCCGGTTGCATCGGTTGCGTCCGAGGTTGGTCGGGTGTTTGTTAAACACTACTGATAAGACGAGAAGGAAGCGACTCGCCAAAGTCTGGCACTATCGTCATTTGTTGGCCTTTGTTTTCACTTGTCTCGTCGGAACGGTTGGTAACCTGAGTGATGCTCCGAGGGTCAGTCTTAAACCCTGCAATCGGCGGCGTGCGTTGTGCAGAAAATGCATCTTGAAACAATGTGCAACGATTGTGTGATTTATTACAATGTAAGATTTTTATTTGTGGAACATTGCATCACTTCACAATAATGATTCATTTGTTCTTAGTGGTTTGTATTTGATAAATATTGCATGGTTAATTTGGTTTCCAGTTTATATAAAAGTATCTCTAGAGGTTGCTTGGAATAATCTGCAATACAACTATTTCCTTTCGTCATCTTTTTACAAGAGGCGTAAGTCGTGTGGCAATCGCTGGCGTTCGTTGCACTTTATCGCAATGCTAAATAGGTAGGAGGAGTTCTAAGGGGCGGCTTTTTACGGTATATAGATAAGGGCGATTATTTAACTAACAAAGTAATAAATAAATAAAGTCAAAGAAAAAATGGAGAGGCCAACTAACCAACTACAGATCAATTAGTTGGTTGAAACGTTGGACTCCATATCAGTTATTAATGTAAGTAATAAACCATCATTACTTGAACAAATCAAAATAATTTAAGACAATTCCATAAAATGTAGTATTCTTCAAAATCAAATCATAGCAATAAATCTTTACTGTAGTCGTATAAAATATTGTTCCGAACAGATTAAAAAACGAGAACAATAAAGAACGATCGATGCTTACCAGCATGAAAAGGTTATGGAGATCAGGCGCGTCAGAGAAAATCACGCGTAGCCGCGATGGATCACAAAATTGATACCAAACCGTTCGAAATACTTGAAATACTATATTGTCAATCGTGAAACGTCAAGCAAATGCAGGACTTTTGCCGTGAACAAAATCATATAAAATAAAAAAAACTGATTTGGTCATATATTATCTTATAAAATTTATTTAAATACAGACAATTTTTAATTTGAAGAAATAAAATTACCTTGTTAATCAATCAAACATATTTGGAAACTCCGAATAACAAATAAGACTCTGGGAAGCTTTACTATTTCATTTGTTGCACAAAATTCCATTCCATCAACTTTAAATTATTATTTGTTTGTTATTATTTCATTTAGATGTGCTTTTATGTAATGAAAAGACATTATCTACGTGCTTATATAAAATAGCTTATTTTTAAAAGATGTTGATCAGACATGAACCAATTTCTACCTAGTTTTCGAGTTCTTTTTCTTATCTTAATGGCATTCAATACGTAACGCTGTCCATCAAATGGCTTACTAGAGTAGTTGGTACACTTTGGTTGGATATTAAGTCCTCACTACAGGGAACGATCCGGCTGTGGATTGAGAACTCCGGTCCTATCGCGTGAGGACCTGTGCTGCTGTTGCCTCTTCCACTTGACTGCCCTAATTGTTGAGTTATACAAAGGGAATGAATTTGTTTACAGGATACATCAACGATATCAGTGTATTATTCGTTGGAAATCCAAATTGTTTTATATTTTCCTTTAGTTCAAACTCGGCGTGATTACATGAATACTTGTTTAATGAGCTAGAATTAATTTCATTTTATTTATTAATGAATGTCTGCCTTGTGGCTCAGAGTTAAGCATAAGTGGTATAGGAAGGAGCTAAAGATTAACCAGAGGATCGTAATATGGAGCGGAATACAGGTGGTGCAAGGTGCAAATCAAGCATGTGAGACAAGGAGTTAAAAGAGGATAATGCAAACAGGAGAGGATCGTTGCGATCCAAAGAAGGATGGATACGAAGCGTACGGTTGGAAGCATAAAAAGGGATGGAGCGCAGCAGCGACGGAGCATCAATGCGATCAAATAACAGGAAAGCTATAAGAAGGGTCTGGGCATGGGTGCGGCTAGTCTCAAGAGTTTCAAATCCAAGCAGCGAGACTGATAGTCAGGCAGAGTGTAAGAGGGTCCACCAAGGTTTCGGCGAACAGGAAACCTGGTGAAGGACCCATGCACACGCTCTTTGCGGTCACTATGGACCCGAACCGTGGAACACCAGGTTACAGATCAATACTCTGGCGAAGACCTGACCAGGGAGCATAATATCGCTTTCAAACACTAATGTTTTTTACTCTATTCTGTCAGACCATCTGGATTATCTGGATCTGCATATTATCTAAATGCTATCGTCACGATTCTCAAATAATAAACAATACGTTTAATTGATAAGTTAGATTTCGACCATTTCAAGACTTGTTTTTCGATACTACTGCTAGGGAAACACCGATGGATTTGCCGATCGTATAGGATAGGAGACAAACATAATAATTAGCCAACGTATGATTATGAATTCTATCATCTTCCAGAAATGATGAAAGAATTAAATAAGCCCTCGGTCTTATTAATTCGTTTTGAATTTCTTTTTTTTTCACGTTCCTACATTTCACTTAAGCTAATTTTCACAATGTCAAGCTATCCATATCATCTCTAATACCAAGTTCTGTGCTTATTGTTTTTATTTCAGATCTGTATCAAATAACCATGGCTTACGCGTACTGGAAGTCGGGAAAAATCGACGATCATGCCGTGTTCGATTTGTTCTTTCGTACGAACCCTTTTCAAGGCGAGTTCACGATCTTCGCCGGATTGGAGGAGTGTCTGAAGTTTCTTGATAGTTTCCACTACTCCGAAACAGGTACGTTGAGCCAGGAACAACTCGAGCATGTTCGACATTTTAATAACCTGTTCAATAATTGTTCTTTCACCAGACATCGAATATCTCAAACATGCCCTGCCCCAAGGCATCGAGGACGAGTTTTTTGATTATTTGAGCCAACTAACGGCTAAGGACGTCACCTTGTACGCAATAGAGGAGGGATCGGTAGCTTTTCCAAGGTAAGACGCCGTGAAGGTGGCACTGTTTAGAAGTTATAATGTGTGTGCATGATTGATTGATTTAATACGTTTGTTACCTTTTTTTCCCCAGGGTTCCCTTGATCAAAGTGGCCGGACCGTTAATCATAGTACAGCTGCTTGAAACCACGCTTTTGACACTGGTGAATTATGCAAGGTGAGATAATGAAGTTTTGCTATGCGCTGTAACATATACCCCTCGGTAGGGCCTACCTATCTTTTGTTTTATCGCAATTTTGTTGTGCCAAACTTTCTGACGCGTTTCCATTCCATCAACCTTGTTCATTGCAGTTTAATGGCTACAAACGCAGCTCGTTATCGTATGGTTGCCGGGAAGCATATACACCTGCTTGAGTTTGGGTTGCGACGTGCCCAGGGCCCGGACGGGGGACTATCAGCGTCCAAGTACTCCTACATAGGTATGCAAAAATAAAAACTCAATGAAAGATCGTAAGAAACTTTGTGATGTAAGAGCGGGGTATGAAACATTTCCTTAGCTGATCGATACTTTGCACCTTGAGTCTTCTCTCCATGAACCAGTACGATTCTTCTAGCCCCAAACAAACTGGGAAGAAGTATCGCAAAACAAAACAGTTGCTTTGTATGTTAAATTTTGCACAGCACGCGATCTAACGGATCCATTCACGTGTCAAAATGTTTGTTGTCTCTCTCTCCTGACCCCGAAAGGAGGAAAAAGGGAAAGTGTTTATTTCGGGGGGAGGATTAGATCATGATTTCACTCGCGGGCTTAACGATTCCGGTTCTGGAGCGTACCCTCAGCGTCAGCAGGTATCGCGTTTCTTACCATCGCGCTTTTGTCATGTTTGGTGTGCCCTTTACGCGAGATCCACGAGCGGGTGCTGCATTTGTGTAACCTTGGCAATATGTCAAAAACCAGGAAGAGTGGGCACATTTTGTTGTTATTGCTGTTCTGGTACGGGAAATAGTTCAAAAGTTCTCACCAATCCAAAATGGAGCTGCCCTTCAAGGTAGTGTGCTGTCAAATCGTTTCCTCGTGACGCCCCGGCGCACGGGGCATCACCAAAGTTTGTTTAGCTGGTGACGCTTTTTCTGATATTTTTTTCATTGTTTGACTGTTTCGCGCATACCGTTTGTCGGTTGGGGAAGGTTTTCCAAGGTGGGCACCAGGGTTGTGAGGGATAAACAAAACACCGCGAGGGCTATGCCTCTGTTCATTGTGTTGCGATCGAATGGTATGTTAGAATCGGTAGCCTAAACATAGTAGATATTTCCCAAACAAACACAATAAATACAGTGAGTACTACCCCAACTCGTCAGTGTTGCATTACTTACCTGACACGGCATTCATTCGCACATTAATCGAACTCTTGCAGTCAATGTCAGTGGTAAACGACCATAACCTTGGTAAGCGAACCCTGAAGTGCAATGACAAACAGAAAAGTGCATTTGATTCTTGAGGCGTAGAAAAAAAAAAAATTCGTGTCCACACGATGCAGCACACCAATTCTGATGACAGAATTGTAGCCGGGTCGTGCCAATCATATGTCGATTTTTTCGAAATTATTTTTAAAATAGACTTTCAATAATTCTTTGTCATGTAATCCCGTTCCAACGCTGCTCTTAACAGCAGAGTTAAATAGCAGAAACTTGATTGAAATTGATCACCGATCAATACGTTAAGCCCGTGTAAGTTGAACGCATTTTTTTCGTTTATTTATAGAAGCTTCGATTTTTTGATACTACATTCGCCTTTCTACTGTATACATGAAGTGTTTTATACTGATACAAAACTATTGCGGATACGGCTTATCTATTATTTAAAACTATTGAGATTGAGACTAGTAAAAAGTTCATACAATTGCTTAAATTTCTTTGTATAAATTGCGATGATGCGTAAAAATCTACTAAGGTGATTCTGATGGAGTTCGTCGGGTGGGCAATCGGTGAGGATGTGGCGGACGGTGATGTCAACGCTAAAGAAGCTGCAGAGTGGAGGACTGGATTTGTTGAATATTTAGGAATGGGTCAGGCGTGTATGTTCTATTCGAAAGCGGGATAGGATTCATTGGTGGTGACTGGATTCGGTATCTTCCAATGAAGCTTCATGCGGCGGAGTTTACGGATTCGGATGGCAGCATGGCGGGAAATGGTGCCGTGTGCTTCTGCTGGACGAAGCCGACCTATGTTGGCCAGATGATCAGCTTTCTTGTTTCCGTTGATTCCGGAATGTTCCTTAATTCAGCAGAAAACGATTGTCGGGGTCTTAAACTGAATGTGCCGTGTACCGGGGAAGATGACGTTCGGTCGGTGGGTCGGTCCACAAGCCACCGACGGAGGAGTCGGTAGCTAGTTGCATGGCTATTGTATTGATGGAGAAGATGGAAGTCTGATTAGGAAGCGTGATGGCTCATTAGGGTAGAATTGAGCGCATAATTTATACACTTCCCTCTAAGGTTGCTTTCTCTCCTAAGGAGCATCGTAAAAAATTCCAAAATATTTGAGAAGGTGTAAAACAAATCTTCGTGATGGTCTGCAGCATTTTTTTCTATTTCACGTCATCTATACCTTTTTACATACCTATACTTTTATTTGATTATTTTATTTTATATTCTGTATGTATTATTAGAGCTAAATCGGTTGCACATTATCACTAAAACACGCAATTCTTTGTTTGTTTATTTTTAATACTTCAACCCAAATACGTACTTATCGAGCAGTTTGTTCATACCGAGCAGGCCCACCATAAATGAAAACACACACATGAAAAAGTTTCTAATTCCGATACCAAACTGTTGTTTGATGCGTTCGCGAAGTTTCAGCTTCGCCTGTTCCTTGAAATACCCTTCCAATATTTGCCTGTGCATACGCCGTATCGCATCTTTGCAGTCACACTGCTGATCGTTTAGCTGTTGGAGGTGCTGCTGTGATACGTTAAAATTTAATTTATCCCACAACAACTGAACAAGCTCGGGTGGTGGAGTAAACTGGTCGTACACATCGGTTCGCACCAAAAACATTAACCCAACGAGGGCTTTGTTGCGCACCTTTTGGCAACCATAAAACACTACATAAGTATCACCATCGGACCCTAACACACGGACGTTGGTGAACCGTCGGTACAGTCGGTAGAGATTCTTGTAGAAGTGCGTTTGCTGGTAGGTTTCTGCACTTGGGTCGTCGTTGTAAAGTGTGATCCGGTGTAGTTCCTGATTGTTAGCACAGATGTACCGTAGCTGTATTAGCCCGCGCAGCTTTTCACTGAACAGTCGCAGACAATGCGTGAGTGGAGTTATTCCTTCGGGCATGTGGAACATTGACATGAAGTCCGGATGTGGGTTGGTGTGTGCGTAAACGTACCATGCCTTCAGTTGGAAGAATTCTCGATTAACGTCCCGCACATCCGATGCCACCTGTATCGAGGGGCAATCTCTATGCTCCAACTGGTACGATCGCATTGGGTGGATGTAGATCGATAGTAGCAGCACAATGATCGCATGTGGGTTCATTTCCACTGGAAGCAATTTGGGTAGAAATGTTGAAATTTTAGATCTTCAATTTGGCAAGCGAAAACTGTGATAAATTCTTCAACGTACGTAATACTCGGGATTTCGTGAGATGATGAAAATGGATGCCTTATGTATTACCAAAAGCTGTTCGAGCATGATTTTACTTTCGCCGTTGTTTCCTATGCAACCGAAAAAATGGTATGTGTGTGTAATTCTAGGAACTACAGCAAACTGCGTCAACACACTCAATTACGTTCGTTGTGAGCCTTTTGCTCATCAAGACCTCATCATACCAAGTGAATGTTAAAAAAGATCGAACGATTCGGAGTGTGGAGAAGACGCGTATGATGTTGACAATGAAATTAAAATCTCATTAACTAAATTATGACTGGCTTTCGCAGCCGTCTAGGTGTGGTATTGAATTTCACCACTGGTGCCTTCAAGCAATAAGGTATATTTTCCTTTCGTTAAAGGTTTTTGTTTTAGTTTATTCCTTCTTTTCGCCCAAGAAGGATGTCAATCTATTGTGAAATACTGGTGGAACATCGGTGTAACTTATACAAGGTATGGTCGTCATATGGTAGTTCTTTTTCATTTTCTGTACATAAATAGTACATTATTGACAATTGCGAGGAAAAGCACCAGCCCAACTAGACTTATGCTTGATGCTTTTCCAGTGCTTGACGTACATTTGGGTTCTTCCCGCAGCGACAAAATGCCATAAAGTGTTTGGCGATTCTGTTTTGACAAGCGTGTAACTCTTGCGGGCAGCGACCGGTACCGATGTTTTCTCAACCGATGTAATCCTTTGGTTGCAAATTTTTCTTGCAGTGTTATATGCGGATCGCAGAAATCGCAAGCAAAAGAGCTTGGGCAATTTTGGTTTGATCCGTGTGGTCTTTTGATGACACGCGATTTTATGGGTTGCACAAAACGCGGCATCATAAATAGCACCACCGGTTGAAGACAGCTTTTGGCTGGCTATAGATTTTCATGATCGTAAATTGTGTTCGATTGAACGCGCGGGCAGTTTTTTGGAACAACCGAAGGTATTGATGGGTAGTGCATTTGTTTTGGCGGAATAAAACTTGGGTTTGTTGATGGGTAGCATCGATGTTGTAGACGTTTGCTTCGATCTGTTTGAATTTTCACAATAATTAGAAGAAAAAAATGTATAAATTTGTTGCATCACATTTGTTGAGTCCAGGAATGAATAAGTTCATAGATCTGGTGTCCATATGAGCTTTACGAGCCATAGATTTTGAATGGGAGATGCTCAAGAAATAAGACCGTTCACGTAGGAGCAGAAGATCGCTGCAAGTATGGAGTCCTATTGCTGTTTTTAAACATTGTTTTTATTGTTTTTTTGTATTTATTGTGACATAATTTTAAAGTTTTGTTCTAAATATGTGTTAAATAATTTGTTTTTGAGTAAAATGCCACAGAATTTGTTTTGAAATGCTGAGTTGAAGATTGGGTTTCTGAATTCATTCACAAAAAGCTATTTATTTTACTTTTTTTTTATTGATAGTATCATTGTATGGTGAAAAAGCCATTTTTTGCAATAATTTTTCTTACAATGATTATGATAACTTGTCTTGTGACACAATTTATGTTGTTTGGTGATAATTTTGTTCTATAACAAAAAATAAATAAATAAAACTAAAATGGCAACATTCACAGTGGAGACGCCTGGTCCGTTGTGCCATGGTATGTAGTTGTTTGGTAAAAATGTTATCCACTTGATTTATTTTCGTAAAGTTATGAAATCATATTTCCCAAAATACGAAACTTAGTTTCAAGAAACAAAGTTTTCTGTTAAAAGATGTTTAAAATTCAAAATAGTATTTTACTTACAGTGACCTCCGGTAAAATTAAACCACCTGCTATTGTACATCAGGCAAAAATGAGATTGTGAAGCCAATTTTCAACGAATCTACTTAGTTTGTTTTGTAAAGTTTAGTAGAAAATTTTGGAAATGCATTCATATCATTGTATGTATTACAAAATCGTTCATTAGTCGCTTTTTTCGATTCCGATGAAAATATGGTTTAACCAAATAAGACCACAAGGAATAAGACCATAGGACCATTTTTTTAATTTTAATATTCAAACAAAAAATCTTTATACTCTTGGGTATTCTCTCTTTACATTTTTCAGTTCCATAATTGGTAAGGTTTACTAATAAAAAGGTTAGATTTTTTTGGGTCGATTAAATTTCAAACATATGTCAGGTATTTTGTTATTGCACAATCTTTGTTGAATTTTTTAACCAAAAAACATAATATGGGTAGTTCAGTAACTGCGAATCAGCAATACGAGTCTAACATTTTATAGTTTTGGCTTTAACTTATAGCTTAAGAAAAACAGAGACTGAAATTAGGAAGACTTGATAATATAAATAATACATGAATCTGCCCGATTCATCTCCAGATATACGATTCAAATGTGACACTCTGTCCAGGCATAGTAAATCACATACCGAATTATGTATTTTTACGGCATACATTATGGCAACAAATAGATTTACGTTACACGAACTTTCATGACTGATAAATGATCTTTCGTGAGCGGAATGTGTCATGATGGATGCGTTAGAACTTTGCGCGTTGCTGTTGTAACTAACCAATTTGTAACAGCAGTAACTGGATGATTCACCAACAGATAGTCCCATGATGCAGCACCCATTTCACTATTGTGAGCTTTTTGTTCTTTTTTCCTATCGTATGGATTCAAAGCAAAATATTTATTATAACGGCGTTCAGGAATACGCCGTTAAATATTACTGCAGGCTGACAAATCGGACGGACGAACATTAGGCATGCTAAGCCAAAGCCAAAATAAAAACTCATAAATGCAAACTATATAATGTAGAAAGCTGACAAAACCTCAAAATAAGAATACCCTTACCGAAGAGGCATCGAATTGGCGGAAAAAGAAAAGAAAAGCTGCATTTCTTCTGGAAATGCTTTCGTCAGGGAAACGGAGTTCAACTATTACGTGGCATTCCGGCTACCGTGTGCACTGACAGCAGCGTGGTCGGGTGTTAGGAGGGGTTTTCGCTCGTGGGAAAGATTGATCAATAACATCACCATATAAACTAAATGGTTCATGTTCATGCTGTCAGCCGCTTCGATCGGCTGGTATTCAACGGCAGAATGTTGGACGATGGGAAATAAAACAGCGGCAGAAAGTGCCATAATTTTCTTTGCAGCGTTCATTACTGTTTGGCAATGATGTTGCAATATAATGATGCGTTATCATGCGTAAAAATAATAAAAAAAAGTATACGAAATATGTGTTGTGAGGTAGGTAGGAAAGTGTAAGCTTTGTCTATCCACCCTGGTGGCACATTCAGTGGCCGGGGTAATGCGCGCGTATATCCTGGTTCAGGGAAAGGGTCGGAGGCGATGATGAGCAATAAACCTATTTGTAAATTAGCCGATCACGCCACTTGTAGAAGTTATCCGTCGGAGGGAAGAACAAAGTTTGTTAGGCTAAACTAGGTTAGTAACACAGATTCTTGATTAACTTTCTTGTTTGAATGCTTCCCATCATATCAACTGCAAAATAAGGTTCTACCCCGTTAGCGTTTGTGGAACTTAATGAAATGTTGTAACGGGGAGTGTTGGTAGGTTCGAAACTAGGAAGATTCAAAGGTTGAATTTCTTGAAAGATTTGAATCGGATTAGATCCAAATTGAAGGATTTGATTTATTTATGAATTAGAGATTTTTTATTGTAATCCGAAGTGAGCTTTTGTCCGTTTGCTGATTGGAATTCTTTAGGGATTCTACAAGAATTCCATTACGACTCCTCAATGACTGGGTTGGAATAGTCATGTTTTTTTTATTTTTCGTTTTATCATGAGTATAATTAAGTTTATATTGAGTAACTAATGTCTCCCTCTCTCCCCTTCTGCTCGCTTAACGCCAAGAAAGGCGGACGACGAAACAGGGATTTGTATTCAGATGCGGATTCTCAGATTCAAATCCTTGTAAGGATTGGGATTCGAAGGTTCGAATGCCCATTTGGATTCGTTTTTCTCTACACTAGTACCGATTTTAAGGATATGATTACATCGAATATCTCATTTTACCTTTACCTCTCATCGATTTCGCAGGTGGTTTTGATGGAACATCGAACGTGTTGGCCGGCAAGCTGTTTAACATTCCAGTGAAGGGTACTCATGCCCACGCGTACATCACATCGTTCACCGGAATCGACGAGCTAAAGACGCGCGTTCTTCTCCACAAGGAAGATGGTAAGTGACGCGCCCGGGGTTACCTTGCTATCATTGTGTGCTGTAGCAGAACTGTTTGATAGCTTTAGCGGTTTCTTGTTCTGTTCCGTTTTTGGCAGGTACTTCTCGTGATTTGTTGGAGTTGGCCATGGAGCACCGAGCGGCAATCGCTAGCGTGCTGGATGTCTCGACGGACGAGAGCAGCGAGGGCGAATTGGCTGCCATGGTGTCCTTCGCGATCGCGTTCCCGGACGGGTTTATGGCACTAGTCGACACGTACGATGTCAAGAGGTATTCCGCTTCTAGGCTCTACTCTCTCGGATGATGTTTCGTTTGTTTGGTACTATCTATGGTTTCGTTTGTTTTTCGTTAGATTTACTACTACCTACGAACTATTTTCTTGCTCTCTTTTTCTTCTGTTTTCTGTGAATACTTTCTTTCTGTGTAATTTGTTTTATTCTATACAATTATTTATTTGTGTTCGAAATTAGTATGAAGTTTTGGTTTGTCTATATCCCTCTTAGTGACTTTGTGATACTTTAGCGTCTTATCCACTTACCCGATGGAAGTTGCAGTGACATTGTTGCTCAATTCCTTTGGTAGATAGTGACTATGCAGTAGATCGTTAAATAGGATTTATTTTGTACGATTTTTCCGTGCCGAATATTATCTGTTTGACAGGGGTTTCAATGGAAGTTAAGCCTAGAAAATGTTGTGCAAAAATATTGTAGAACAATAATTTCTTAACCTATTCGTATCATTCATTCACGGTTGCGCATTTCAAACCAGAATTACCGAACCAATGTGTCATATTTGTCATATTTGTGAGTAAAAATGGGAATCGGTCTCAAATTTATCCTCCGTTCGTCCTGAATCTATCTATGTGCGTGTGTGTGAATGTGTGTTGGTGTGTAATTCGGCAAAACCACAAATCTGGAGCTTCAAACTACAACTCATCTCTTGATTAGCTAACCAAAATCCAGCTAGTCACGCTTATAACACAAAAACATTATTTTTGCTCACTGTTATTCTATAATCGTGCCCCCTTCAATCGTGCCGTCAAACACTTCAGCGATAAATTTCTGGGCGAAGCAACGGAGGAACTGTGCGATCCAACCGATAGTGTTGTGTGTGATCCAATGTGTGCGGGTCGCCTGCTCGATCTGGAGAACGAAGAATCGATACATCCATCGGGTGTTACATGCAACCCGTTGCCGGAAATACCGGAGGAAGAGTGTTGTAACGGGTGCTGTGCGGATGATGAGGAATCTCGTTGTGCTCAGCATGCAGAATCAGCAGTGGAGGAAGAAGCGGCACAAACCGAGGAACAGCCGAACGTTGAAAGTAATGAGGTGCAAGAAGTGGATGAATCTTGCCCTGATCCACCACCTTCGATTACTGTAGAAGATGAGGAATGTGGACCTGTTGAAGAGTCCGAGCTGATTGTGAAAGCGAGTGATGAAAATGGCAATGAAGATATTGAGGATCAAAATGTGCGCAAAGTAGCGGATGCTGAAGGTGAAGAACTAATCGATCTTGAGGCGGAGAATCTAACCGAAGAAGCTCCTGAAGCTGATGGCGAGGATGAGATCACCCGTTGTGCAAACTGTGAAGCATTGAACACCATGATCCATCATCTAAAGTCCGTTGGAAAGTCCTTCAGGTAATGAATGGCACAAACCAAAGGCAGACCACTGATAGCGAAAGGACACAAATGAAGCCCCTGTCCCTTCCATCACCATCATCATTGTTGACCATTGTATTCTGTCAGCCTTTACCTTTCATCTCATGAAACTCATCATCATCCGGAACAGTGTTTGATTGTGTTTAATCTTTTTGGTTAGTTTGAATTTTGGTTTTTCGGTGTGTATGTATGTTTCTTTGAGCTGTGACGATGATGAGTTAATGTAACTAATCAACTGATGATCGAGCACTGCAGTGACGGATGAATGATTAAGTTGGATTTTTGCATTGCTAGTGCCACTACGATCAACATAAATTTTCATCAGATTCAAACCGCAACATATACCACACAGCAGCAGCGTTTACACACTTGAGTCACACACGATCATAGTGTCGTTCAAACTTATCATTAACTTTGTGAGTTTGTGCATGCATAACTGTTCCTACCAGTATGACGTAGAAGGAAACACAACTAATACTAAGAATTCGAAATCAGGAAAATCAATCTTAGTTAGAAGGTTTTTGTTAACTGGTTTTGGTTTTATATGTTATTGATTTTTCTAACATTTGTTAACATGTATGTTTTGATTTTTAACGTTAACAATTCAGGTTTATTCTTCTGCTGTTAACACATTAGTTGTACTGATTTTGCTGCACAATTGCATGACATTTTTATACATGAAAACAAAAAAAACTTGACGAAGTGCGCTGTTGGTACGAATTGTACATTTTATCGATAGAGATAACTTACAATGTAATGCAAGTGAAATCGTTAATTTTTTAAAATTATTCATTATTACATGATTCCCACCTGTCAGGTTCATTTGTTATCATTGTGCAAAATTCGTTAGCAGCAATCCGATTCGAACTCGAAGGACTTTTCAACGGGACAGTGAGCGTTTGTACGGATCAATCATGCAACATATTTTGAACGTTTTTAATGTGAATTGGTTAATGTCCAGAAGAATTAAGAGGAAAAACAAAACAAACAAAACACAAAACTTCCATTGAATCCTGTCAGACAATATTAGATTAGCTATTTTTTATAAGGTAAAAAACCAACTACCCATATTTCCTTTGTATTAGGTGTTAGGTATATTCTTTTTTGTGGTGCAATATTTTATTTTATTGTAACATTCGGCATCGAAAGGAAACGGTCGTACTTTACTTGAATTCCATTCCCACTGTCATATTCTCCCATCTATCTCTGATTGGTTTATTGTATGATTTTTCTTCTTCTTTGATTTCTATTATCTTAGTTTTTACTTCAAAATCGAAATGTACATATACTTCCACAGTCCGAGAGAGCACTCTGCATGGCTTGTGTCAGAATAATCGTTGATGTTTAGTGTGCTGGCCAACACCGGCATCCACTTATTTATTGGTGGTTTGTGGATTTTTGTTTCCTTGCTTCAAACGCGCCTTTGCCTTTTTAATGAATCGAAGCTTGACCATCGTATAGTGTCATCACCAAATCGTCGAACATGTTTCATGCTTAGTAGTAAACTTTGAACGTTAAATAATTTTGAGAGCTTTTTATAGAGAAAATTACAAGCAAATGTTTTTGATTCACGGCATTGGATATGGATTCTAGTCGCACTGCTTAGTGACCTGTGCTTAAGTATGAGTTAAAGAGTGGAAATTTTTGTTTACTCTGGAAAATGTTATGCAAAGTGCCAGCTTCAAAGTTTGAGTTACGAGTTGCACCTGATCTCGCACGATCGTTACAAGAGGACTCCAAGGGTTGAATTGAATATAAATGCTACAACGACTGTGAGAAATAGAGTATCAATTTAAGATGACGATCACGCAGAGGTAGTAGTGGTTCTGCTAACTTCGCACAATCATAACTTCACGTAATAAACTACTCAGCGAACTCCAAGGGTTACATTGTGCACATTGTTCAGAGAACCTTTCCTACTGCAGCTTTTACTTTAACTTCAGTAATACACTAAATTTGCAATATAGCGACAGGTATTTCTCTATGAACAAGACTCTGTGGACTTTGTTCTGCGAAGAGCGACAATGTTCTCAGATCGCCATGTCTCGCAAACGTAATACGAAAATAAGAAATATATAAATTAAACGAATTACTTTGAACTTTAATTTAAAGCTTAAAATGCTCATTTAATAGCAAAACAATCAATCAAACTAATTAATTTAAAGTTAAGTAGAAACTACCGTTTTTCTCTTTATATTCAAGAGTTTATTTATTTACATTAGATTATTACGGTCCAGTGCCGTATTGTCATTCAAGAGTTTATTTATTTTAAAACTTTTAGAAATGATAATGAAGTCCTCACTAGACTCACTCATCGGTTTAAATAGAACAAAATTTATATAGCAACACAATTTGAAAGTTACTAAACTGTGTACCTGAATCAATATCAAATGCCGCGTTTGCCATAAATGTGCCTCTTAGCTATCGTAAGCTGTCGTCTATCAATTGACTGACCTTGTAGGTTTCAAATTATTTTTTTAAATAATTTTACAACAGTTTTTAATTAATTTCACCATTTGAACTTAATTTTGTGATGTATGCTCGATAGTTATATTTAGTGCTTTACTTAATTTATTTTTACTTCTTTTTTTTTGCAACGCCTTCTTCATTATTTGTTGTGATGATTTTCATGTGTTGTATCGCAAAATATCATTATAACGCCGCTCAACCCTCCATTCGAAAAACATCTCACTCAGCCGGACGTGTTGGCTCGAGGGTCATCTTGCAGATATCAGTAGAATTGTGTCCCATATAGCACTGGTCAGCTATTACGACCTGACGAGCCTTCATCACTTATCGAGGTTAGCACTTAGTGAAGCGAATAGTTTAATTACCCAAATAGGATGCATTCACAATCAGTCTCAATTTGTAATTTGTATTATGTTCAGTAAAACAGCATGTGTAGTTTTAGTAGATTATTTAATATGATCACCCATTCGCACCATTCTAGTCGTTCATGGGCGCAAAATTTATTCCGTTAACCATATTCGCGATGTGTGTGTGTGTGTGTGTGTGTGTGTGTGTGTGTGTGTGTGTGCTAACCACGTATCCTCCTTCTATTGGCCATTTCAATACTTCGCTGGCTGACGCCTCTTTCAACCTGTATACCGAACATTTTAACTATCTTTCTCTTTTGCCAACTCTGCGCCGCACGCAGGGTTTATCTGAATAATGTAGTTCTAACATAAAGCCTTTATTTTTGAACCCCATCGCTGCCCGTTCCTTCAACGATGGGTGTTTCTTTTTTGGTTCTTTTTTTTCTTCTTGTTGGCGATATAATTTGCAGGAGTGGTTTGTTGAATTTCTGTGCCGTCGCACTGGCGCTAAACGATCAAGGATACCGTGCGATCGGTATACGCATCGATTCCGGCGATTTAGCGTACCTGAGTTGTCTCGCGCGAGAAACGTTCGAGCGGATTGCCGAACGGTTCAAATTACCCTGGTTTAGCAAGCTGACGATTGTTGCCTCGAACGACATCAACGAGGATACGATACTAAGCCTGAACGAACAGGGTCACAAGATCGATTGCTTTGGTATTGGAACGCATCTGGGTAAGGAGAATGAACTTATGGGACGTAACAATCGTGGATTACTTGTTTTAATTTTTTGTGTTTCCAGTAACTTGCCAGCGTCAGCCAGCTCTCGGTTGCGTCTACAAAATGGTGGAGATTAACAACCAGCCCCGCATCAAGCTCAGTCAGGATGTGGGTAAGGTAACGATGCCGGGCAGCAAGAACGTGTTTCGGCTGTACGGAGCCGATGGACATGCGCTGATTGATCTGCTGCAGCGTGTCGATGAGAATCCGCCCGAAGTTGGGCAGAAGGTGCTGTGCCGCCATCCATTCCAAGAGTCGAAGCGTGCTTACGTCATTCCGACGCAGGTAGAGCCATTGTACAGGGTGTACTGGACCGAGGGCCGGGTAGCGCAGGTGTTGCCCTCGCTGGAGGAAGTACGCGAACGTGTGCAGGCATCGCTGAGGACGTTGCGTCAGGATCACAAGCGTACACTGAATCCGACCCCTTATAAGGTAAGCTTTGGTGGGAAGTACTCCCATCGGTTGAACGGGTTACTAAAGGATCTGGTTTCAAATTCTTTATCTGGCAGGTGGCCGTGAGCGATAATTTGTACAACTTCATCCACGAGCTTTGGCTGCAAAATGCACCGATCGGCGAACTCTCATGATAAGTCGGTTGTAAGCAAAACAGATTATCCCATCAACTTGAGATGAAAACTGCGACTTCAACACCTTCTAAAGGTGTGCACTTTGGATGCAGGAGCAACATTGATGCAGTGTTGTGTGTGCGTGTTTTATTATCATATTTTGTTTTGTCCAATTTTTTTATTTAATCCCATTCGATTGCTGTGCAAGGCGTGTTTTTGTTTTGTTAACCCCAGGTTTAGAATGTTTTTTCTTAGCGGTTAAAAACCGTCCATGAAACAGTTTTTTCTCTTTCTTCTGGACAGCCAGTTTCGTTTTTAAAATTCCGAACCTAAGAATAGAAGACGGGACCTGTGCGTGTGCAGGTGTTTAGGCGTGTAACGGTTAGGATATTAATTGTGGATATTGTGTGCGTAGAAGCAGTAGTTTGTAGTCGAAAATTTGTGATCCATTTGTTGTGTGACGTATAAACATGCGTTCGATTCCTGATCTGACTTTGCAACGCGCGATGGTTACGATTAGTATGCAATTTGGCAGAATAGAATCCGTCTGCGATCGAGTTTGTTTGTTTTGCGCAAAGTGCAATTGTATCGTGTAGTAGCAGAAGCATATTGAAAATAATACAATAATATTTGTTGTTGGTCTCTCCCATGTCTCCCTGCAACTGCTGTGTTTAAAGAGTCAAGGAAGAGTTTCCACACCTAAGCGCTAGATGTTATGTACCTCTTCTCAAAAGCCGTTGGTTTGAGTGAAAGCTTATTTTTAATCGAATAAAATAGAATCAGAATTGTTGAATCAGAAATGAAGACATCTTCAACACGTTGTTAAAAGTCATAGGTTTACAGTCATTCCTTTCCCGCATAGCTCTGTATCCGGGAGTCTGGTGGGAAATAGCGATAGCATGGCAATAATGTGGAAAACGTTTAATGTTTCATCATAAAATATCTTAATTAGTACCTATCGCAACTCTAATGCGGCCAGGAAAGCATGTTTGAGACAAGAGGACATTATTTCTTATATGAAATCCAGCACGTAGATTTGAACCGTTCGATGGTTGGGTACAAAACTGTACAACGAACATTTTGCATATCTTCCATAAACCCCAGATAGGACGTGAAAGGAAGTTACGCACCAGTGTCACCAGTAGGTATACTATAACCCAAGGTCAGGAGTTTTGTGATATTGTCGGAATTGTGTCAGTCGTGAGCGTTTAAATAATATAACTATTTATCACAATCGTTGACGAATTGCGAGATAAAAAAACCCTATTGGAAATTGGTAAATATTCTAACGTAGGATTTGTTATGCAAAAAAGATAAAATAAATAAAGTTCCACTTTGGCGCAAAGTTGTGGAGAATTTTGCAAAATGTAACACATCACCGTGCCTTACAAATACAGGATTCACGAAGCTGTAGAGATTAGCTCTGTTGTAGGTTTCGACAGTTAGCTCCCAATATGCTGCGAAACACGCACAACTTGAACACGATGAAAGCACCGTAACAGTGTCTCTAAATGAAAATTGTATGATAAAACACATTGAAAGGAAATGTGAAAAGGAAATTATTTCTTTAAAAATAAGCTTTCACGATGATTCTTCTTTAAGATTGGTTCTGATTTGAAGATGAAGGTTTTAATGCTACAGATAATACCTGTAACTCTGTCACAAATACACTAGCCATTAACGCAATGTACCTTTACACTCCTCACTGCACTGCACGATGCATTCCTTTAAATGGCAAGCTACAACAAGTAAAACAAAGTTCTCTATTCCTTTCACCACACAACGGTACACCGCACAACTGTACTGTGTAGGCATACGAAACAGCCTGAAACGCGTGTAGGAACAAACCATACTTTGGACTTCACTTTCCACTTACCCGAACGGAGGTAATTGTTTTTTTTCGTTGTTGTATGGAATACACTTAGTTATTGTTGGTAGAGTGGTGATATGTAGCCTCGCAGGCTACAGAGAACAAACACGATATAGTATATATAGTACACAATGTTAAATGTGACAGTAACACAACTGCATCATCAGCGGAATGGAATAAAATTGTTTGCGAATTAAGTAGGAGGAGAAATGGTACGGCTTAAGTTATCTGCTGTGTTGTGTTTTACGATGTACAGTTGAAAGAAATGGTATATCTCTGTTAAGCTTGCTCTGTGTTCGGGGGTAGAGATCTGTTAAGCTGTTGATCCCGTGTTTGATAGGCTGAGTCGTCCGGTGCCATTTTCATGCATTGATCATTCCACCGGAGCCTCGTCAAGAATTAAATCCATAGAGGTCGTCCTTGTAGTGGTTGCTCCTGTGACCTACCACACATATGCGGCAAAAAATCCTTTTGAGCATCCTCCTCACGAACGTGACTACATTCGAATCGGTTTGGATTGGGTTTAGACTCTATAGTCCATGTCCTCGACTATTATCTTCAAGGCTCTGCCGTATAGGAGAGACGTAAACTTGACTTGACCTATAGAAAATGCTTTGCGAAGTTTTTACTTACATCCACTACTCGAATGCCATTCTCTACTTTTTAGGGCCAGATCAAAGACAAACTAGCAAAGAAGATCCTGAGAGTTTTCGATTCATCTTTACCGGGCACGCCATATCTCGAGTGGCGAGTGGACGGGATAGGTGAGCTCCTGGGACCTCGTCGGCTGGGTCGAATAAGGGGCCTCGTGTAAGAGATGTTTTATAAAGCAATGTAATTGGAACCACATATTATGAGGCATCGTGTAAGCGGCCTCGACGAAAGGTGCCCATTTATGTCCGGAAGTTGACAAGATTTGAGACAAGTTACTATCGACATCCGTTCCTTAATACGATAGCAAGCAGGCTACCAAATGTCTTTTTAAGTTATTAAAAATTTTAAAATAAATAAATTAGACAGTACGATTTGTTTTTTGTAACACACAATATGCAATTTACACTATTTTTATTCCGTAAAATATTTCTCTTACCCATTTATCAAATAGTAAAAGCAACGCTTTGTACGAAAAACAACAATGACATTGGTAAAATATTGAATCTACACAAAAGCACCCACCATTTAGCGAAAGCGGTAATTAATTAATCTAGCAAGAAAATCTTACTCTTCTATTTATTGTACTTTTGCGTTTGGACGCCTCCACCATCTTCCTTGTTCTGGTGCTGGTCGTCTCGCTGGCATGAAGCACGCTGCTAATGGCACTGTTTGTTTCGTCGGCACGGTTATGTTTCGTCCGTTTACGCAAACCGTTTCCGGTGGTTGGTTTCTCCTCTAATGGATGCGCCACTGTCGCGTCCTTTGTGTGATGCTTTAGGTGTAGCTGGATGGATAGGAGAAAACAATTAACTAAAGAAGGGAAAATAAGGTCTACAACGAAGCATACCTTCAGATGATGGCTTCTTTTAAATGCTTTCACGCAGTAGTTACATTTGTACGTTTGCTCCTGTTCGGGTGGTTTTGATATGGGCGTTCGTTGTATCGTGCCCTTCGACTGCATGATCGATGATGTGTTAGTACCGGATACACTCGCATGATACTGCTGATGACGGCTTAGAGTGAGTGCACTTTTAAATGATCGATCACACTTTTCACACTCATAGCGTGAATGTTCCTGCTGCATGTGATCGCGCAGGCTTTCCCGTGCCGTTAACTTCTTCCGACAAAGCGTACAGAAGGATGCATTGGCTTTGCGTGAAGACTTCGGTTGTGATGTCGTCGGTTGTTCATCTGTCTGTGCTTTAAGTTTTTTCTGCTTTTTCGTTTGTAGCAGCGAGCTAACGTCTAGCTTCACTGAGGATTTCCGTTTTGATTTACGAACCAATGGATCTCCCTTTGGGGAAGCAACGATGGGTGGTATTTTTTCGATCGTTGTGCTGTTTGCCAATTTTTGATCTTCAACCGATTTGATCGGGTTCACTTGGCTAGGTGCCGCAGGAACAATGGTAATGGTGGTGGAGGCCGGAATTTTCAATGGCACAATTTTAATTGTTGAAGGTGACGTTGAACCGGTGCTCTCTAAAGGCAATGCAGGTGGCGAGGGTACGGAGAAAGTTGATGTTGTTGGTGAATTAGAAATCGGTGTGAGTTTATTCTTCCGAACTCGAATTTTGATGGCCGGTTTTCCTTGCTCGGTCATCACCGTACGGTTGGTTCTAGGCAGATGTTGCCGCACAATGTGCTGCTGAAGTTCACCGTTCGTTTCGAAGCATTCTGGACATGCACTGCATTGAAAGCGTTTGTTACTACGGACATTGAGGATCGCTGGAATCATCTGGAAATAGAAAAAATAAATAAATTTAATGATCGTTAATAGCTTGTTTTCTGCATAGTATACACAATATTAGCACTTACCCTCTTGTTTTCGATCATATCTCCAGCCACGTTCGTAGTAACGAGCTTTATGGTGACCGTATTATCCTGACGATCGTCGAGCCTTGCCTCAAATTTCGTTGCACTGCTGCTATCCTCATCCTCGTATGGTAGGTACAAGTCGGGATCTACTCCTACCTCCATCTGTGTGACGTTGGCTTCGTCGATCCTGTACTCATTCACATTAATTACCCCCGCTCCAACGGTTCCTGATGCAGCTGAAGGAGCTTGATGAATAAGCTTCATTTTATTCGGTTCCGTAAAATACTCATTTCCCGGGTTGGCTTGATCCAGAACATTGGGTTGAAGCAGCACCGTCGGTGGAACATTGTTGTTTAAAGGTACCGAGGAACCAGCGGGAGCCGAAGCGAAACTATTCATCACACCCTGCCCTATGTACGATTTGAGCAGTTGAGTAAGATCACTGTCATTTAGCAAGTTACGGTTGGAAAGAATCTCCCGAAAGCTAGAATTTTTAAGCCTCTGTATCAACACCTCAAACGATGCTCGGCGATCATTTTCCGCCCACTTGAGCGCTTTCAGGATCAGCTTTAGCAGTTCCTGATCCTTGATTAGCAGGCCCAGCTTGAGATCACTGTACGATATTATGCCCTTATCCGGTGGGCTGCTGCTTGCCGGTGGATTGGACGTGATCGTTGTTGGTGCAGAAACATTCTGCACACTCTTCGGTGGGCACAGAATGGCTCCCTTCTTTGTATCTATAATTTCCGGATCGGGTCGGTACAGGGGTAACATTACGTTAACATTTTTCGCTGTTTCTGCTGGACAGTTGAGACCCCGTAGACGGCCAAGCCACGAGCGGAATGCTTCCTCGGTGCGGTGTGCCATCAGCGAGAACTGGTCGATGCTTTCGAGCTTCAGGTAACAGGATCCACAGATACATTTCGGGAGGAGATCATCGATTTGAATCTAGAAGGAATAATAATGAGGTTCAGTCTAGTTGTTGGAATTTTAACTTTTAAGAATTTAGAATATTCTTCACTTAAGATAGAGTCATTAGATTTAAGATGGTGAGCTTCCAAAATGAACAGCATTTCTCGTAGATTTCATACAAATGTTATTAGTTAATTGAGGATGTTATGCATTTCTTCTTTCTTCTAAGGTCACGCCGGCCATAGTTGGATAGTCAATCCTCACTACGGGGGGACGTCCCGGATGAGATATGAACCCCGGTCCTGCCGGCGCCGCTGTTACCTTCAACACCGGGCTGCCTCATGTTATGCCTTTAAGGATACTAATAATTGTTGCAGTTAAAAGTTCCTTAGACAATTAATTGTCCAAATAAAATATTTTTTAGCAGTGTTTTAAAGTGTCTATCATATTTACTTTTTAAATGAAATGCAACCTCCAATAACTGTCTCCTTTATTATATACGAATATTTTTAGTCATTCTATACTGTATAAACACTTCTTAAAGATACTAAAAAGTTGTGTTAATAAGTACCTACAGCTATCACTAAAATTAAACAATAACAAAGCTGTAAGCCTGTTTCACATGCATCCTGGATTAAAATGTGGCTATTTTACACAGTTGGGTGGAAAATATTAACCTTTATTGGACATGAGCTCTATAGTTTTAACCTCTATCAAATCCAGTAAATTAATCACACATTGATCTAGTATTACGATTGCAGCAAGTCGTTCCTATATGAATAATCATTTAGAACTAAAAAAAGGGTGGTAATTACAGTATCTTATAGCTTAATGGCGTTAATGTGATGGTGCTCCTTGTTAACGATATACCACCAACATATAAATATTATGGCTTGGTGACAGAATCGAACAGGATAAATCCTTCAATTATGTTTTATTCAAAGTAGTAAGTGTTCAGTTCTAAGTTTATGCTTTGGTTTGCTCAGAAGTATGTGTTTTCAGTAAGATTTGAAACATCAATATCTTCTTAAAACAAATTTGGAATAAAAAATAATTATAACCACCATCACTACTTATAGTATTCGACAAACAGTTGTAAAACATTCATCAACAAAGCACCTGTTGGACAGCTCGTCGAGCAAGTACGCGCGTAAAGCGATAGGGGTTGAAGGCTGCTCGAGGGGTTTGTTTGTTTGCTCTCCCGCTTGCACGCGCGTTCTCTCGCCCCATACACGCACACAATCACAGAGATGCTTCTACAAAAATAGCGTAAATACGCTCTTAGCGCGAAGGCGGCTCAGCGCGTGCAATGTGTGAGCTCGGTCGCTAGGTTACGAGCAAAGGCAGCATATAGGGTGAAAACGAGCGAGAGAGAGAGATTGATGGTTGCTTGCTGAATACGCCTCTCACTTCATCCCTCTTGTTTACTAGCATTACTTGCATAATTACGCACTAAGCTCTCTTTCGTGCGCGATTCCATCCTTTGCACTCCTCCATTCGTGCACGTGGTAAAGAAAAAAAACGTGGCGTACAGTGTGAGAGATGTGCGTAAATGGTGCCACCACACACAAGCTGCGTGTAAGTGCGTTCCATTTGAAATGAACATTGGGGATATCGGGTTTTGAGCTTGCCTTTCTCTTGACGCAAGTGTCAGCTTTCACTTCGGGGTGAATAGAGCACGCACGTTGAATGGGGATAAAATGGCGGGAAAATTTTCAAATCACCAGTTCCACCTCCAGAAATGGAGGCGCTTCAGCTGTTGCTTACCGTTATCGTGCAAGAGCAGCAAATGAATCGTTTTAATGCACTTGCAGCAGTGTGCAGTGCTCTTTGTGCGATGCAGCCAAGAGATTGTAGCTAGTACTAATGCACATATTTGCAGCTCTCGTTCACTCTCGCGCGTTGGGCGTATAGCTTGTCGCAGTTTGGGGCGCGCGGCATTGATTGGGAAACGACCGCGTACTAGTAGGGCTGTGTGCGTGAGCAGAAAACACTGACATTGTGAGGTGTTTTTAAAAATAAAATCAATATCACACAGCACAGCGAGTGAGCGAGCGATTGTTGGTGTTGGTGCACGTATGCTCAACCCCTTGTGTGCCACTACCACTACCAACAATATATCTTTGCCTCCCTTATTTTCTAGTTCAACTACTTGCACTAACGGATATTTTTCCTTGTACTTGCACTAGAGCACATTGCACACAAAGCGAGGAGATTAAATCTCTCAACCACACCGTCTCAAAACAACACAGGATATAAGTTTTTCGACGCAAAATTGGTTTGTTTTGAAAACTTTTCTTTCTTATTTATCTCATTCTTTCCTAAGCGTTTATTACTGGGGGGGGTTTTTAGTAGATTCACGAATTCATTCTGTACTCACTGTTGAAAGAAAACTCACTGTGATTTGCTAGTAGCAAATCACAGTATAGTATAGTAGCTAAGCATTATCCATTTATTTGCCTTCCATTCCGAGGATATCACGTTTTAGTAGTCATAGTTAGTAATAGAAATACTAAATTTTTATACTAATGGATACTTCTTTCTATCCTGCAAAGCGATGTACTTTTGTGCGAGAAAGAAAACTACAATCTCATCTCCTACTAAAAAGCTACCTCTGTGTGTGTAAGTTTGCTCCGTAGTCGCTTAGTATTCGCTCTATCTCGCCCCATCACTGTAACCCAGAAAAACGCGCGCTCTTTTTACATAAACGCCGAGAGGGCACACCGAGATGCAGTGTGTGCGCCCTCTACTACCAGCGTGTGCGGAACGAGATTTTACACACATCTTGTTTGTTTGTTTCGTTTGGTGCCTTATGTTGCACGGTAGAAAAGCGGACCGTAGTTCGCTCTCTCACTTCTACCAGCTTTAAGAAGGTTGAAGGTGTCTCGGTCAGCTACTACCAAGGCCATCATCATTGTACACGAGCGCCACACACACACACACATGCACACACACACACACACACTACAACTACAAAATTATGTGTGTGTTTTGTGTTTGAGAATGAAGTTAAAAGCCCCTGGTGGCTAATTTCTATTTTCAAAACGAAGAATTTGTGTGAATGGGAATGAAGAATGAATGACGTGAAGGGTCCCTCAAATGTCAAACTGTTGTATTGATGCTTAAAAGAGCATTTTAAAGTAACAAGGTTTTATGTCTCTAAATGTAGTAAAATTGTAAAGCCCCTCGGGTACCTACATTAAGCTGAAGATAGCGTTCGATTTTCTGGTCCAATCGGTCGTTGCCAAAGATCGGGAAGGCGCACGTTAGGTCCAGAATGTCCATGCCGCAAATGCGACACTTCCGAGCCACGTTCAGTGCTAGATTCATGCTCAGCAAGCTGTTCGGATCCATCGCGGGTCGGTATGTTGTGTGAAAGTGCACGATCACGGCTGTTGCAGCAAAAATTTGAAATAATAACACGTGCTACTGTTGCACACGCGTTTAAACACGATGGTTTGAAACTTTTCACCGCTTGTTTTGGCGCAATTTCACGTCTTGATTTCACATACAGTTGTTGTGCAGTTTTCCACCTTCAAATACACACTAGTGACACTAATCCACTTCGTTGCACTATCCACACTTAATTGTGAAATGTGAAAATCACCCTTTTTCTACCACCCAGGGGTTTGGTGAGCCAAATTCCCTTTCGCAGTCTGGCGCGGGTACTTTAAACGCACATGCTATGCGTGTTACTCCTGTACTGACTGGCCACCAACAATGCGGAGCGACGATGAGGAATATTTCACAAGTGCAACCCCACACAAACACACAACACGCACATAAACACCAACAAACGCACACACACACACACTCTGCTCAATGTGTATGCGTGCGTATAACGTGTTTTGCCTATTTTCGTAGTGTACCCTAAAAGTGGGGGCTGCTACTTCTTCGGTCTTCCCGATAATAGGGATTACAGCAAAACAGACCCTTTCAATGGTAATGAAGGTTTAGATTTTGATTTTTTACTACCACCAAATGTACTTGTCACTGACTGGGACAAACTTCTTTCTTCCACAAAAAAAGCGTCTCAAAATATGCAATCCGTCACAAGAAAGTAGCACCACGTATCGCCGCCGTGGCCCTTTAGCTCACAACGCGCGTCAAATGACGACGACGACTGTTGATTCACGCGGCAGAAAAATCTTTCTTCAGCAGGGCCACATCCCATCAGCCATCCTACCCGCCGTACCCCGGTGGGGTGGAAATATTGCGCGTATTCTACGTCCACGGTGCGAGCGCACGTCAACCGATCACGAAACGAGAGAGAGCACTACTGCGCCGCATGTGTTTTCGGGGTGGCCCCGAGCTACCAGCCGCAATACGCTGGTATGTGTGGCCCTTGTGTGAGGTAGTGTTTGAGCGCCGCATCCCACCCTCCTCTTGGGGGGTTGAATGAGTGAGCGTGATGGGAAACCAGGCGGCTCAGAAAGAGTGAGAGGGCGAAAATGTAGTGAGAAAAATGCGTCAGTTTTTCATATTTTGATTCGCGCACAAAAACATGCAAACACGCTACGAGTGAGACCGTGAAGCAAAAAAAAAAAAAAACCACACATCTACGAAATATTCAAAAAATTGTCTCTCACTTACTCCTACGGGGTTTGTCTATTTTTATCCTGTACGGAAGGAATGACTAGCACGGAATTGTGTCTGTGTTTTGGAATATTATGTTGCCATCTGTTTTATCAGTTGTTTGTATATTTATCCCTTTAATTTTGACATAGAGCCTTTGTTACTAAATAATTTAGGAAGAATTCGTTGTTCTAATTCAATTTTCGATTAACTTTTCTATGGTAGGTGCCTTTATGTGCGGCCAATGTTTCGTTTCTTATTTTGGCTAGAGGAGAATCTTTGCTTTAACCTACAAACCTGTAAAAGATGCAACGTTTTTGGGTCACATTAAATTATGAAGTGGAAAATGGAGATGGTTTTTTTTAATGAATAATCAATTATCTAACTTTAGCTGTGCCTAAGAACGTGGATGTAAGGATATACAGTCTCTGACAATAGATTAAGACCACTTTAATTTAGGTTTTTTTCAAATTACTGCCTTCGATACTTTTCTAGGCATAGCTTTACTAAAATTTAGTTGAATGTTATCAGTTTCTGAACTACCTTTAGCTTTTTGTTCGTTGATTAGTCCATAAATGATTGCGTAAAAAACCTGGAAAAAGTTAAAATTCTACTAGACCTAAAAAAGTAAAGTCTTTTATTTTTAGAGTTATTCAATTGTAGCGTTTAAAATTATAAAAAAAATCTCCTTCTTCATGGCTCAACGACCTCTAGTTCATGCCGACCATCAAATGGCTTACTAGACTGCTGGTAATTACGTAGTTGGATAGTCAGTCCTCACTACGGGGGGACGGTCCGGATGAGATTCGAACCTTGGTCCTGTCGTTTGAAGACCGGCGCCGCTGTCGCCAGCACCACCTGGTCGCCCCATAAAAAATCTAATATTGATGAATATTGTGTTAAGAATTGCAGACCGAGACTGAAAATCGATCTAATGATTTATCCAAAGATAGGGTTTTTTTTCAAAAAGTTTAACTTAAAAAAAACTAGGTCGATTCGCTTAATTCGCTTCATAATCTCATTTTTAGGTTATGTACAATAGCAGGTGGTCTACAGTTTTTGTCTGGTACTGTATTTCCTAATATAACTACTACCTATTATAATTGAAGAATGAAATTCAGCGTGTTTACTTTTTCGAGTATATTGCTATGAATGAAGCTCATATAATAATTTTTGAGTTTAGAAAATGCAACGATTAATTTATGATTTTAGAAACAGAGTTCCTCACACACACAATACTTAAAAGGATTGGCTGCAGGAAAGGATGTAGGCTGCATACTTGTGATTATTTAAGTTCATGTATTATAGTATAGCCAGCATGTTAATGAGTGAGTGAGTCTTTTAGATTCACTCACTGAAGACTACAAGACTCACTCACATGAGTGAGTCTTTTAGTCTAAAAGACTCACTCATAACCACAAAAGATCTTGAAGAAGAAGTAATGCCTGCTCCATTTGTAATTGGAACGAGTGTGCTGTGTGCTGCCGGGACGTATCAGGCGGTGCGCTGTTCTTATGTGACGATCGGATGAACAAGACGGCGAACTACTTGGTAGGCGCATGATGGTGATTGGGGAGTGGTAAGCGGGAAGCGGTAAATAAAGCAGAGACGACCTAGTGGTTCCGGTCCGTTCTGATGAGAAAGGCGATCCCGATAAAACGCAGGTGTCTGTATTCTTGAGCGTGGAAAGTAGTTCTACTGTGTCCGCTGCTGCTTTGTTTTATTTTGAGTGTCTAACCGATGAGATATCACAATGACAATATTTAATATTGCAGAAAGACAACTTCACAACGAATCATAAATGATTGAGAGAAATTTAAAATACTAAGCAATATTATTTTGGTGACTGAATGTAGCTTGAAAGTGACATAGTTCGTCCAAATTCATTTTCTAACAATCTACTAAAGGTGTAACAATTGTTTTATTCGCTGAAGAACGAATTTGTTGATGTAAAATTTTTTAAATTTTCATCTGAACATTTTCATCTGAATTTACCTTGTGGATTTTGCAAGGAAGGACATCTATTAGAATGTAATACTTTTTCCATCGTATCTTCTGCTATTTCTATATGGTTTAACGATAACGGTTTGGCCGGGACTTACCTCCCGGTCTTGCCTGTCGGCTCCATCGGTGAACCGCCTATCTTCTGCAATGATATAAAATTATTGATACAGAATACCACAATCTGGATGGATTGTTTTCATTATGGCAGTTACAAATATTCGTCCTTTCCAATATATTATTGAATACCACATTTCATCCACAATTGAGGGTTTTGCTACGAAAGATTTGTATTTTTACCAGTATTATCACCATAAATATACAAAATTGGCAATGACAGCTAAAAGATGCAATATTTGCACTTCATGTTCGTGTTTCATTTGTTAAAATCGTTAAAATTTGTTGAAAGGAAAAACGGTTGCGGTTGAGAGCTGCTGAACAGCTAAAAACTGTGAAACACTGCTCGAATAGCGAATTTCTTGTGGGAGCTGCTCGAATATGAGGTGCGCTTTCGCTATCCTCCGCTAATGTCTATGTGGCGCTAGTAGTCATTTGAACTTGCTCGGAACAAGTCAAAGCTCACAACGATTATTTGATTTTGATTTCGCATTAAATCCACTGCCCTGCAATGATTGATAAAAATAAAGATTAAAAAAAATTGAAGGAAAAGCAAAAAATTGTAAAAATTTTGAGTTCACTATTTTTAATGCAATGTGTTGGTAAATTGCTCTTTGCGTTTCCATTGATGTAAGCAAATGTGGAGAATAAACAGAATTCACTTTCATTTATTTATTTATTTATCTACTTGTATTGAATAGATTTTCACATATTGATAAGGCATTTCCTTCTTATTCTTTGCCTTATCCCGGGCACACTAGGTTATGGTTGTTGTGATGGTGTTGATGATGATGATGATGATGTATAGGTGGATGTTGTGCGTTTTGATGGTCCGGGGCTATTGTTGTGACTATTGTGATGATGGTGGTTGGTTATGTCCGAATTTCGGCTATTGTGGTGATGTGGCCGTTCTATTGGTGACCTTTCAAACATCGTTAAGGAACCACGAACATTTATTTGTCTGCGTCAAAGCTGGATTGGATTCACTTTCATTTAATAATCTGTTATATTTTATATTACTAAATTGCTTTATGTTATAATGAAGCATGTAAACTTGATAGTAAGGATGTTAGGAATTTATTTAAACAGTATCCTTCTTACTATCTAATATGTAACGAAAAAAATAATGTATTTACTGCAACGCAGTTAGACGATTTAGTCCACAGAAAACAGTCACATTATTTTGACACATTACGTTATAATAAAATTGCACCGACCGCTTATCCCTAGACCCTGGGAGGCTGTTTACGCGACACAAAGTCTTTATTAGGACATAATGGCTAAACTAAAACCACTTAGCACAAACTAACAACAAACACACGGTTTGTCCTATTGCACTAATCTCTAACCCATTATCCAACATCAGATTGCAATTTTAAAGGAAAAACTAGATGCAAAATAAATGAAAAGAGGAGAAAAAAACAAATAAAAATTGAAAACTTCAAAACGAAAAGTCCTTTGCATTGGGGTTGCCTATCAGATCGATCGTTAATCCGCCTATCGAAGCCGATCGCAAGGGGTTCGCAATTTATCACGTTTTATGATACTGTTTCGCCCCAAGTTTGTCACGGTGAATGAGCGCGCCCCTTAATTACGTTGCACTGACCACAGAATGTGGGACAATTAGTGGGAAGTAAAAGTAAAACAAAAAAAAAGAGGATTGAAAAAGAACACTGTGTGCAGGACATGGAGATCAAAGACAAAACTGTCTCATGCGATCGATCTTGGTCGATGGGGAATGATCGATGTAGAAGATAAATATAAGTGTGTGGTGTGTGGCATAGGCAGCCAGCGGCTGGCCAGTGTGTGAGGTGCATGAGCAAATATTTGTGATGAAAAAAAGAAGAAGCCAAACAAGATTCGTTTGGCATGCTCTTTTTGGTTATTAATAGGGAATTATGTGTACAAGAGGGGAACTGTTTATTAAGTTTTGTGCACGTAATTTCATGGGGTTTTTTTAATAATCTGAACAGATGTGACTTTTGATGTTTCACTCTGTATATTTATACAATTTTGAACAATATTCATTAAGCATTAATATTACTCAAGATGTAGTTTTGTATTCCACGTAGTCTTTTTGTCACAATTAATTAATAATTTAGCTTATTTATAGACCAGTGCAGGAATCTGTTTGAGGAATTTTTGAGTTGTTTTATCATAGATTTAACACACAGAAGCCATTTTAATATTATACATTTTAGTTCATCATTTCCAGGACATAAAAGCTTAAAATTTTCTGATATTTCTTTTGCTTCAATTTAAATTCCAATTGTATAATGCTGCTCAACCCGTTTAAATATCTCTACAGCAGCAGCATGCACCAGCCAATCATAATGAAATAAGTAAGCAGTACATTAATTTGTTTTGTCAAACCGCTTCTGAGCGATGTTTATGCAACTTCAGCCTAATGACCTTAAGGAGAAAAAGAAAACGAAACACCGGTTTAACACCGCCAGAGTGAGAATTTCCGGCAAACATTGTACTGGCGGCCGCGAATCAATCGCTCGTCCTAACCCACCCACCCAGCGATCGATCGATCGTGCAGAAAACTTACCCCTTTACTAGGGGGGGGGGGGGGGGGGTGGTCACCTCTACAACCTTCCTCCAATTTCCTCGCCTCGTAAGTGCTCCCCTATCTTCTACGAAAAACTGTCTCCTACAAGCACCCACGGCACTGTACTGGAGAGTCTCGCCAAATTCCACGGCCGAAGATCGAGATGGTGGCGTGTGGGCAGCAGCAAAATGCCAATTTCGTATTTGCTCTACATTCGCTTATGTAATGAGTGCGCCAACGAAAATTCAGCGAAAATCCGGCCTCAGGGCAAATAATTGCGGGGAGCGGGTGAGAGCGCGAGCGCAAAAGGAAGGGTACCAGTGTCTGGACAATTGCAGGACTTGGGTCGTGCTGTGGTTTTGGGGTGGTCAGGATAGGGCCAGCGAATGAAGGCAAAAAAAGCGTGACCGTTTTGCGCGCACATGCATACTTCTTATGCTGCTGGTCTATGCTGGCCGGACGGCGTTGGCAGCAGCTCGAGGATGGAGTTGGATAATTTCTCTTTAGCACTGCTGAAGTAATGCTGGCTACCGGGTGAAGTTGTGAAAAGTGTGTGTGTGTGTGTCGTTTTTTTTCTCTACTTTCATTATGCTCTACTTCCTTCTCGCCACAGTCCACAGTGGCTCTTTCATCAGCTTTACTTTTCATTTCAACCGTCTTTGATCCTCTCCGATCACGTTTCGCTTCTCCTCCTTACGGTGTCTTCAGATTTAGATTTGCCCTCATATTCTTCACTGCGGACAATCGGCGGCCAGCATTTGCGTTACGCGAACGGGACTCATTAGGGGTGCGCGCACTCGCCAAGACACGAGCCCGCAGTTATGGTAAAGCTTGGCGTGCCACCACCCGCCTTCCTTTCGGGAGCGATCTTTCAGGAAGTTCTTGATTGTGTGTCTTGCGGAAGGTTGTGGTGAGTGGCGGAGGTTGCCCCAGCGAGTCGATTTTCATTTCACTCCGATTTGACGGCTGATGATGAAGTGTATCGGGTCAGAGCAAACAGGAAGTCTAAACGAGCTGCACGAGCTGCTTACGAGGAGGTTCTTTTCTTACACTTCCCACCACCACTTTGCCTGGGTCAACAGTGAGAGTAATAACATTATTTGCTGACAGTAATGGGGCTTTAATAGGACGGATTCTGTTTTTCTTTTTCTCGCCAGCCTTCATTACGGGTAGCAGCCACTCCCGTTCGTTTTACGGCCGTAAAAGGTTACAATGTTGCATTCTTGGTTGAGAGCTTATGATAGCTTTTTTGTATGTTTTCTGCCAAATATTGTACCCATAGTGGTATAACTATCTAACTATAACGATTACAATATCAATTATCCAATTATGAAATAATCATTTAATCACAAATATTTTATAACCCATCTTAACATTATGTTCAATATTTCTGTTAGAAGTCGCTAGAGTATTTGGTGTTGCCCTAAAACAGAATAGGGCTTTAGTTGAGTCCGATCTTTTGTTATGTTACGCAGAGACTCTCATAAAAGAACAGCCAGATTAAGAGCAAAAGCAATACTCCAGAGATTATTCCTATTTAAACTTCGTATACCGAAAAAGTTTTTCGAAAAATTAAAGAAAACGAAAAAAAATTTTTTTTTTAATTTTTTACTATTCCTTTCGAAGCAGCAGCATTGTTGGACTAACTAGCAGATAAGGTTTTGGGTAAACAAGCATTTAAGAAAGTAAGAAATCTTGTCAGGAGCCTCTGGATGTGTTGCAATAATTTCTAAGCAGCAAGTTTCTTCTTCTTGGCTTAACGTCCTTCTAAGGTCACGATGGCCATCGAATGACTTACTAGACTGTCGATACCACGTTGTTGTGTACCATCGGGCTGGCCCCCGGCAAGCGGCAAGTTAGATTAGTATATTTACAGTCCTTTTTTGGGAGGCCCGGAGGTAAGGCGCCAACTAGTGATGGGTTCTCTGGATTTCACTCACGGATCCCACTTTATTGGCGGTTTCAGTCAATTCTAGACCCTTCAGACATTTCCAATTATTCTGACGGTTCCGATAACTCCGACAATTCCGGATTATACCAACCTGCCGAAGCTGGTTACGATTTTTTTTTTGTGGAATCGGCGGGAACTAGTTTCGCTTCATGCCATTTTTTCATCTCGAGCGACAAAATATCCGAACTTCTCAACCCATCCGGATCGTCCTCTCGTAGTGAAGACTGAATATGCAACTACGTGGTATCAGCAAGTCTAGTGAGCGATTAGATTAGGTAATTAATTTAAAAAAACGAAATGTCCTTATTCTTATTAGCCTCTGTTTATTGTTGTTGACCTACTTCTTTTAAATATGGATTGTTCATGTCCTGAATTATCCACAAAATGTCAGCCACTATTTCACATTATCCTTAAGGTTTTTGGCAAAGTGTGCGCAAATTATTTTATATACAAAGTCTTTGTAATATTCTAAATAAACTGCTACCCTACAATCCTAAATAAGAAGCCCAGTTTTGACCACCTTCAACGCGGGGGTACAAGGCGATTCTATTCACATGCTTTGTCCTTTCCAACCGATCAACACGTAAGCTCAACTCACACACTGGCTGATTCATTCCAACCCGATAACCTGTTTCCCTCCCGAAATGCGACTCAAGAAACGTTCCCGAGGGCTGGCATGTCGTCCGCCGGCCGTGCTGCACCATTTCCTATTCCAGTCCATCCAGGCAAGCCCTTCAAATCGGGACCAAACTACGGTTCCATTCACTTTCGATTATTGGTTTGCGGTCGTGGTTTGTTTATTTGCGCGGCTTCGTTCGAGACACACGACAATATGCACCGCGTATTGGGAGAAGGTGTGGACGTGAACAGAAGTAACGTGTAGTTGGGGGCTTTTTTTCTTCGCCTAAACGTTATGGATATTAAAGTTATTGCGCGTCGAACGAGGTACAATATCGGTAGCAGTAATCTCGTACCATCGAGACTTACATCGAGCAATCGAGAGCAAAGTGTGTCCTAACTGTCCATGCAAAACCTTCGTCCAAGTGTAGGGGACAATCGGATAGATTCCAGTGGTGATACGTGCTCTTTATTTTGAATATTATTTCTCGTAAAATCAAGTCTATAATCAAGTTTCAATGCAAAATAAAAATAAACACACATCTAGCGATCCTTTGCTCGTGACCATATTAGCACCCTTTTTTGTCCCAACAGCCGCAATCTCACTCCTCAGAGCTTCGTCAGGGAGAGCCTTGTTCTTTGCGGTCCCTCATAATAATGATCGTGAGCATAATTCGATCGCCAGGTCGATGGCAAGGTGAGCCATCGAACCAAAAAATCGAGGCGTGGTGTATGCGTTGTGCTGCCGTGCGCCTTCTGACTCGGAATGCAATGGAATTTCGTGCCAGTGCCCCTCGCGCCACTTACTTCAATTCCTGTACTACTCTTACTGAGGAACAGAAATGAGGTCTGGCGCTAGGACAGCAGTTACATATTATGTTTCCACTGCATACGCTCCACGTTCGTAGTGCCGTGTGTTGCTGCATTGACTTCACCAAAAGAAAACCTCTGATCGAGAAACGGGCGGTTCACGGTGGCCAAAAATTCTTTTGACAAATGATTAATGTGCTCAGGTCAGGTTTCGGGTTCTGTGTTTTGATGGCGAGCTTTTGAGCTTTGCGCTTTGTACGGGTGGACATTGTTGTTCGTGTCAATTCGCTGGTTATGCTTGCGTCTCGATTGAACTCCGGTTCGTCCTTTCATCACATCCAGTCCACGGCTGCTAGAAGTCTACCAGTTCCCACCGAAACGTCACACCAAGGATTGACATTCCTTGCAGCAAATCATTGGTGATCGTTGGTTTGATCGGTTTCATTTGGAAAACAAATTAATAATCACCCAACAGCAGTCGGTACTGGTGGCGATGACAAAAAAAAACCCCCTGGGTGTAGCATACACACATAACAAACACGTTGTTTTGTGGAGCCTGCATATGTTGGCCGACTGTGGCACTTGGCTCGGTTTGCGAGAGAATTGTGCGGACCATGTACGGACAATATGACAATGTGATGAATAGTAATAATAGCGTTTTGTGCTTGCTTGATCTTTTTAATGGTGGTTTTTGTTGTTTGATGTTACCTCTATTTCTTTCAACTGATCGACGATCGATGGCCACAATTTCGTTTAGCAAATGGGCTCAAGATTGGCTGTTTGGGGCATGTCAGAAGCATACCCACGTTGCAGTGGTGAAGAATGGTAAAGTAAAAAATCAGTGATCATTAAACACATTTATCCCTCGAGGCGTACTGGACACGACGGTGATTGGTGACATTAAAACGTTCTTTTTCTTCCTCCCCGGTACCGTTGCAAAGTGAACGCTAATGAACTCGGAAATGGTTTTCGGGATAATTATGCAGATTCGTTACATCGAGGGGACACAAAAAAGGGTGTCGCACCTATGGATGGATAAAACTGCTCAATCAATAGCATTTTGTTACAGTTTTTAAACTTCATAAAGTGACACGCTTCGTCATGAATCCTGAATGGCATGGCGAGAACCTACAAGCAGTTTGAGTGGCCGTTTTGTTGTTGGTTGAAAAATGGTCCCATTTCCTTGTTTATTGTTTCGCAATTTTAGGATACAAGTGCGCCAATTAATGAACTTTGTTGTTTTTTTTTGAGTAGATGTGATAAATTGAGCGATAGCGGTGTAAAGGTGTCTTTCATCGTTGAAACCTTGAACGATCAAGTGACCTATAAAGTGAACGTTCTTGGTACACTGTTGGGCGAGTAATTATCGTTTCCGAGCGTATATATGTGGTGTGTTACGAGGAGGAAATATTATTTTGTGATCTTTTAACAGACAGTTTTCTGCAACATCTTGACCTTGATATTTAAGATTCGGAACTGTTTGGACACGTAAGTTATGATAAAGATAGGAAAATGTTAAGAAATGACCTGTTAAAGGGCGGTTAAGATTAATGATCTTTCGCTGCTTTTTGCAGTTTGCATGCAATGCGTGAGAAGGAAATGAGATAATGAAGACATAAAGTAGTATGGATACATTTTCTGATAAATGACTGGTCGTACATTTTATTATTATTTTGTTTCCGTTATTTACACTAGCCATGCAGACAGTGACCATATTGAACAAAGGCATGGTACTTGTTTATCTTACACACAAGAGCATTTATCTAAACGATACGAGAACGAGATAAGATGGACACTGTTATAAAAAGCTTTCCGCCTATGTCTGTTACAAAGCAACGCGTTGGCAAACTTCTGTACAAAAACGGCTTAAACATCTAAAACGTCGTCGATCAAGGAAATTCCTAAAATACCTGAAAAGGCTCCTCTTGTTTCCATTATTCTGTAGACAACAAGGAAAAGCAACCGATCGTCTAGTATCAGCCAAAATTTGAACTTTTAGTTTTCAGACAGCTATGGCTAAGGTTTCAGCAAACTAGCAAAGGGCGCAAAAAGCTACAATCTTTTTCTCCTTTTGTTCCTCAAAACTGTTGGCTTCTGGGACGAATTGACCAGTCAAATCAATGTTCCGTACAGGCCATCTCTGCGACTGCAGCATCCTCGGTTACAGATATAATCGTAGGATAATCGTCTTGTGGTAATCTCCGGACCATTATTGCCAATGCCGAATGGTGTCCTATTTCTCCTAATTATAAGTGCAGCGTTAACCGCACTACAGTATGGCATGGACACTTGAACAATACATGCTGGACTGAATCGATGACTCTTCATCAGGGTGGGCAGTGGGGTGATGCAGTGAAATCCACGATACGTAAATAATCACGAAAATATCAGTGTCCCGATCAAATCTGCGCCAATAGAAAAGTCACCTCTCTCCACTTTGGACTTATCCAAGCCTTGACATTACGAATAAGCTCGCCAATCGCACATACTGGCTCACTAAACGGTGCTGCTCATCCTCGTTACAGTTGCGCTGGTCAACGTATCTACTATCCTCCGCTGGTCCGCAAGCAAATAGTAGTCACACCTGCCTCGTACCTGCTTCTTCTTCTTGGCTTAACGTCCTCTAAGGTCATGTCGGCCATCGAAATGGCTTTCTAGACTTCCGATACCACGTGTAGTTGGATAATCAATCCTCACCACGGGGGAACGGTCCGGATGTGATTTGAACTCCGCTCCCGCCGTTTGAAGACCGGCGCCGCTGTCGCCTACACCACCGGGCCGCTCCCTGATGGTACGAAAATCGAGCTACTCCAATCACTGCAGGGCAGGTGGTTGGAACATGCACATTTCCAACAGTTTAATACACTTCTGAACATTTAATGCGAGGTGTTACGCTGGAGCAGTGTGTCTTATGGCAGAGGTTGGAACTACTGAAGGGCTGACATAATTTTTTTAGCGTACTTAAAAGCTTTCGAAAAGGATTCGAACCTAACTTAATCCATTTATTTCATTGACACATCTCTTGATACTCAACCACGTAGACGAAGCTTCGTTACTGATGATGCAGAATTTTTATAATTGCTGTACCAAAACGAAAATTCGTCAATGCATTGTTGCACAAAAGTTAGGCTTTTATTCATACTGTAATCAATCTAAAGTTGCAGTTAAATGTTTACACAGTTATCATTCTCTATTCAATTGCTTGTAATATCCTGAACCGAAAATGTGCTACAATTTAAAGAAAGAAAGTTGAAGTTAGACACCACTGTGTAAATCACTCGGTTAACGCTATGACATACGAGCTCGTGACAGCTCTTTCATATTTCTGCCATCAATCGACCTAAGCGGCTAGCACCGTTCGGGATAACGTAGCATTCTCAGGCAAAGTGCAGGTAAAAGGCACAATTTGTAAAACACATCGTGGGAGACCCATGAGCGACATTCAATTTTATTTACACATCCATAAATGACTTGACTCGCGCATGGACACACCACAGTGCCCGGCGATGGGTTTAACCCATGCACAAGGCGATACATTGTTACGGGCTAATTAATTTGAGTAGTGTGGGAAACGGTTTCTGCGGGCAGAAAATGCTGTATGTAATGGAGCAAAATATAGATCAATCGACTGCAGCAGGGTGGTCGAATTTGGTTCGACTATCTTCGACCACACCCGAAACCCGGTTGTGGTCGGTTCAGCTCATTACAAATTATGCGCAAAAGGGGTTAGGTTTGCTTTACTCTCGTTGCACGGTGGTCGAATGGTTTAATGGTTTTACCGTGAGTCGGTACGACCATGACCGATCGTTTACCAGGTGCTAATTTGTGCTACGGAAGCAGATTGTTTTGCAAAAAAAGGTGCTGCAATGTATTACCGATGCTGATTACTTAGCCTTATTCTCAACTTATAGCTAGTCTTTTGGAAAAGTAAAACAAAAGTATTACACCTTAGCGGAAACATAAAAAACTCCGTGAAAAAAACCTAGCTAAAACCTAATTAAAAGCCTGCAAAAAGCAACGCCAGACCCTTAAGTCTAGACTATCTTTAATTTATTTCAATAGCAAGAAGGGCGTTTTAAGCGTCAAGGTTTTGCAATCGTAGGCGTTAAAGTAATACCTACCTTCACTACCATTTTTCCATGTGCAGAAACTGGATCACAAATGCTTGTAGCAAAATCCGCTACTTATTGCTAGAACCGGACGCAATTGTCGGTGCTGCAAAACGATTTCGAGCTGTGTTCTAAGTCACGTCCTTGAGCTTCCATTGTTTGGCGGCCGGGGTAGCGTGCACGTACACGTACCCCCAGCAGACAAGCTTTGGGGTGGTTAAAGGCGAAGGCAAATGGTTTCCCTTTCTGTGGTGTGAAACTTTGAAATCGCATCCGGTTTTGCGGGCCACCGTTAAGTAGTAGGGTAATATTCATTTACGGGAAGGACACGGTGGCTACTTTTTCGTTTACTCGACGATGGCTTGCCAAGGGGTCTGGCGGAGGCAAAGCAATGGGGTTGTGGAGGTACAAAATAAAGCACAGTACGAGATGGTGCGCATTTGCACGCATTATGAGCTTCGAGTGTGCGCGGGTCAGGATTGTATTGCTAAAAGCGCGCCATTAGTGACGTGAATTTGGACAAAAGGATTTATTTCAACAGTTAACCACAATATGAGGGTAGCACGTTTTTGGTTGTACAGTCGGTTGTTCGAAGCATGTGTAGTGTGTAGGAAGTTGATCTTTTGTAGGTTCAGGATGTTCTTCTAAATTTCATATATAATTAAAATATATACTTAAGTCGTTCCTTCTTATTTAAAGTTTCGACAAAATCTACTAGAAAACTTATTTATCGTTACATTAAAATCGTAATAGCTGCATGGGAGTATTGGACATGCAGATTGTTCAGACATACAATTTCTCATTTTTAATTCATTCGCCTCGAGAGAAAGATTTCAACGCGCGAACAGAAGACGAACCGCATTATGTCACAGAAAATTCATCACGAGGAATGTCTAACCCGCAGATGGGGGCACACACTCACATACGGCCCACACACTGGCCGGAAAAAACCCGCTATGGAATGTGTTGTGTTGCAGACGATTTGCATCCATTGCCCTCCTTGTGATATTACGCCTTGCGATTGCCACGGATCCTTCACCCCGTACGATACCGGCGCATCTGTTCGCTCCCAAAAGTGGAATGGAACACTTTCCACTCGACTTTAATTAAAATTACACCATCGACAATTTTCCCAATAAAACCCACGTACTCGCCCGTCGGTGGTACACCGATAATTGTTCACCTTCTTGTGGTGCCGAATTATGGCATAATATCGTATCACTGCGTGTTGTGCCCGGTGAGCAGCAAATGGGGTGAGTATGGAATCTGCCACCATTATCTCCGTGGGGAGGGGGAGGTAGTATAGAAAGGAGGCTTTTGAGGGTGGCTGCATCGTACGGTCAGCGAATGGGCCGGTATGGAGCTTTAAAAAGTGCATTTTTTTGTGGAGCACGCTTACTTCATACGTATGAAATAACTTCCGAATGATGAATGGAATCGTAGCGTCGTACGCGTGGGGTTCGTGTCCCTTTTTCGGGGGCTTTGCTCTTTCGTGGGAGCGGGAGAGAAAAAAAAAGCAATGAAGGACAAACAACAATGGGTTTTAAAGAAAATAGTTTTGCGCAGGTAGGGAGGAGTGTTCAAAGAGACAACAAAAATATGAGTTTGATTTACGAAAAAAGAATACGAATGATTTTCATTTTCATTTTTAAAAATGCAAAATTTCATTACGAGCATATCCATTTTTCCTTTGCTATTTGGAACAATTTGGAATGATTGAGGTACGGCTGAGGCGCTGCTCACATCGTAGAACCGAGTGTCGAATTTCTTCCGAACCTTCTCAGCGTGCGCAGGACAGGTTATCCAGTAACGAGTTAAACGAAGCCGAAGAAAGTCAGCAAAGGGCTCAATACTGTTGAGTCAAAGAAGGTGTAGAATCTTAAATGATACTCGCTAATTTAAATAAATGTTTTCTTCCCGCTAGGCAACGGCGGCCATCTAATGACTTCCTAGACTACAACAAATACAACGTAGTTGGATAGTCAGTCCTCACTATGTGGGAATGGTATGGGATTGGGATTGGATTTGAACCCCGGTCCTGCCGTTTGAAGACCGGCGCCGCTGACGCGTCTCCACGCTTATGTAGTGCTCAGCGAGGACTATTTTTGCAATGATGTTAAACTTTGGTAACTTTACACCTTTATGTTAAATTCTAGATTACTTACTAGTAAAAGATATCAGAAAAGTGGATCTTTGTAGTAGGAGCATCCTACTTTAGTTGTCACACTCTGTGGTTTGGAGTATATCAAACTGGCAAGCGAAGAGTGACTATGGTTTGCTGCATAACTGTTCATTCGCCTTAATTAACCGCCAAATGTTTGTGAGCCATTTATTTTTGTGTAGCGAAATAGAGGTAAAAGGGGTCTTGTTTTTCAAATTTTAGGTTTTCTTGACTTGATTTAACCTCCGGTTGCGTACTTAGTATTGCTTACGGGGGAATGGTTTGGATGGAATTTAATTTCTCTCATTGTATCAATAAACTAACAAACTAATAAATAATAAACAATGTTTGAACTACATGTTTCACTAAATTAATGCCAACCAAGTATACAATTAAAAATTGTTTCATATCATATGGGATGTCACTCATTTTACAAATGGAAACAGACCATATCGAGATTCCCAATTGAACTCGTAATAGATACTGAAATTGATTCTGCATACGACTATAAATTGTAAACAAGAATTTTGGCAGGATAAATATGGACTGATTTAACTTCTGATCAAAATTTGTAATCAAAGTTGGATGCATTGGGGTTTTTTGGTTTTCGGATTAAATCAGATTACAGTTGGAACTCTAGATTCTATTCTGGTATGAGTATGAACATATTGGAACTTGTAGGATCCGACTTTGTAGCTGAAGTTAATTGTGGATTGATTTTATTCCAGATTAATAATTGGAATGCTGGGACTGCCCGGCAAAAAGGAGACTATCTCGTATGTCAGGAATGCAAGGCCCAAGCTATCATGTGGTTGTATGTGGATGTGGTTTGGTATTGATGCAAATGTTTAAGACTGTCAAAAACTTACTACTTTCTGTTATAGATTGGTTTTATTTTCTTCACATATGCATAATAATTTTGTTTAAGTTAGTTTCCTTGCATAAAACGTGTATGATTAATGATGTTTTGTCTGATTTCATGCACTTTAAACACTACCGTACCATGCAGTGAAATGCATTTTAATACAAGACAAGCCTCATTCGCTAGTTTCGTAACTATAACTGCCAAAAAGCGCGAGCGCACCACTGTTCTCGATTCCTGCGCCATCTGCGATAAGCCACATACGCTACCGATCTCACCGAGCCTTCGATTGCGAGCCGCAATAAATGGCTCGATTACATGCATGATCCGCGCATAACAACCATAATCATCGATCGTCGGCACCGATAGACGGACGAAGGTGGGTCTGGCCAGGGCCGAAACCATTTCGCACCTTCCTCACTGATGCAGCGAATGCTTCACAGCGCTCATTAGGTTACTTCTTTTCTTCTCTTCTGTCTCTGGGTACGTGACGTCTGGCAGAGGTGTGTGACGATTGTGGGGCCGGCAACGCAAAACTCCTTAACTTGGCCAGCCATCATCAGCATAATCATAATCAAATCTGGTGTGAATTTTCACTATCACCAAGCAACGATCGGTCGTACAAGCGGAGCGTTAGCACTGGTAAGCACTAATGATAATGTTGAAAATATGAACTCCCACTCCAACGAGTGAAATGAGTGAGCCTTCGGTCGGCTCTTGACGATGGTTAGTCGCTTGAGCTTCGTTTGGTGTGTGTTTGTGTGCTTCACTGGTTCGCCTGGATGTGGGTGGCGAAAATTGTGCTGCACGCGTCAAGAGAAAAGGCAAAAAAGAAGCCGCGAACATGCGCAGAACAGTATCATTATGTCAGTAGGCGCAAGGCGGCCACTCACCATCCATCCAGCCAGCATTCAATCCAGCGCGGTTCCGTGTCGATCGTACAGCTGTGTTTCGGTTGGCAATTTCGTCGAGTGTCTTTGTTCGAGTGAGCCTGAGTAACGCGTCATAATAGGCGAAGGGTGGGGTGGGCTAGTGCTAGATACGTTTATTTCCTGGCTACAGAAAAATTGGCTGCTTCGTGTGGCAAATTTTTGACATACGTGCATCATGAGCACGGAACGTGCGCTGAATTGATCTGGGGGTTCAGCCGACCGTTTCGGACGGATGCTGTCAGTTTGGTTTTGCAGGAATTAGATCACACCTTTTTGATGTCTTGATGTGGTAGACGTTGGGACAGGGTGTCGAAGAATTATCTCAGTGATGTAGAGTAGGGTATCAACGAACTATTTCGATAATTGCAGCATTGTACATAATGTTCCAGTGTTGGTACAGTGCACAGAAAAAATGTATGAACACTTGTTTTTTTAAGATAAGATAAAAGTTATGTAGCACAAATAGTTAATTATTATTAATGTCTAAATAAATAATAGTATTAACTACTAAGGGCTTTCTGTCAATCAATTTCTGGATCGTGGAAAGTATTAAATTATCCTTTCAGAATTTCTTTTATGAACAATTTTATTTGCAAATGCCGAGGTTCCACCGCTGAATATATTTTAAAATGACTTAAATCCTACCAGAATATTATCCTCCTCTATCTCTTGGAGTCTTAATGTTGCCATAAAAAATTATTCACATAGGTTTTGGTACCCTACTGCATCAAAAACTATTAAAATAATAAAAAATAAATAAATCAAAAACGAGAACCATAAATTTAATTGTAAATCAAAATAAAGTTCCAGTTCAGTATACAAAAAACTAGGAAAATCTTTTGAGCAAACTTTGAGCGATACCGATTCACTGATGTTAATATGAGCTTTATTTTTACATTGTCCGTGAAGCAAAATTTAATCATAATTGGAATTAATTTAGATAGTCCAATGAAACTTATGATAGTTTGCGGATATTTTTTCATAAATACGACACTCGATTGTATAAAATATATTGTCAAAGAATATTAGTAAAAAAATTAAGATAATACTTTTACCACAAAATTGCAAACGTAATAGACGTTCTGATTCAGCTATAATTTTCATATTTTTTTCCAAATACCATCAAATAATTTATTGACACACGATTGAAATCTTCATAGGTGTCGAGGTGGGTGTATCTGTATGCCAATTAATTTTCCTTACCCCTTTCAGGTGCCTATCACACACTCCTCACTATATGAAAGCACCCAATCCCCAACCTATCAATACACCTACCCCGCGGTTCGCAGCTGATGGACGTCTCAAATGATCATTAAAATCGGGTTAACAAATTCACCGCTACGTCTCCGGCTGATTGACGGCTTACCGATGGAAGACCGCCCTCCCCAGTCGTAAAGTGGCCAACACGTACCATTCGTCGCAATGAACTGTCGCACCAGATGATTGGATAAAGTCCGAGCATTGGACGGATTAGCGGGACGATAATTTTCTTCCATCCTCCCCGGTTCGACCCCGGCTTCTATTCCGAAATGCATCGAGCACGAGCCTCCCGATGGTTGCAGTTCGAATCAGTTGCTGCTGGAACTGATCAATTTTCCATTTCCAAAGAAGGTAGGTCTTCTGTTGTTGTCTGTGGCGATCAGATTAGTGCATGAAATATTGCTGCCACAGAAGGTACGAACGGGTGTAGAAGTCCGGCGCAGTGATGCAACGATCGAAACGGTGGACAACGGATCCAAAATCGATGTCATTTGAGAGCGAAATTCGATTTTAGAGTTGCAGCACGAAAAGGAACAGGTTCCGAGATGTGGAGATTTGCGTGCGATTTTTGTGAATTGGCGAACGGATTGTGACCGCGCGCGAGAGAACCAATCTGGTCCGATGGATCGGAGTGTAGGACTTAAGTTGAGTATGAATTAAACATTTTTGTATCATGTTCTGGGGGAGTGTGGCTGTTACAATTTGGTCAGCGTTATGCATGCGGTGGAATATCGATGACGTTTTCTACAGATGAATATAGGACCGAAATTGCTTACTATTGAACGTCCTTTGCGTCTGACCGTGGTGCTGTAGTTAACGTTTATGCAATGGGGGTATGTTGATTGAGATAAAAATTCAAAGTATTTTAATAAAACTTCATACCGTTTTCCAGGGTGTTTGTGATAAACTAGCAATGCCCTTAGCTGTACAAATATCCTCGACATTCAGAGGTCCTCAACGACCAGAGAACTTAGTTGTACAAGTCTCAATATCAAAGGGCTTTGTCGTCTAAGGAGCTTTATCATTGAAGCGTTTCGGTTCTCCAAAGAGCCCTTTCCTATAATGTACATGTTCAACAAAATCTTCGTCTCTTACCAAAGGTTGTTCGTCGACCAAGTACTAAGAAAGGTTGGTTTGGTCACAGATGAAAGCAATATCCTCCAACTTTTTCGTCGCTATCCACATAAAACCTAGAAGCGTCACCTTATCCTGAAAGGAATCCAGAAAAGAGGTTAGAACATCAGTAGTTCATTCTAAAACCCGGAATTTTAATGGAATTTGGAATAAAAAAAAAGTTTCTAAAACATTGTACAACTGGATTTAAATTAGTAAAGCCAAAATTATGTTGAAATCATTTGCTATCTTTTTTTAACAAACATTCACATTCAATCCTTCTTCGGAAGCAGCCGCTCGGCTTCAACCTGGATTGACTTCGACATTCTTTATACCCAAAATTAAAAACTGACGGTCGGTCGGGTTTGGCCGTATATGCCAGCCACAAAAATCCATAAATCACCAGACACCCCTTCGGATTATGGTGCGCCCTCTCCATGATGGACAATCAAAACAATCCGTATGGCGTGGAAACAATTCACCAACCGCTAAGACAGCACAGAATATAATGCAAACCAGCACGTTAATGGTTGTTGGTGCTGCTTATAGGTTTTGGGAAGTGGTGCAACAATTAATCTCCAACATTCACGACACCGTATCCCGCAACGGGTGGAGAAGTGAGAATGTCCGTACAGCACGCGTACGTGTCTACCAAATAAGGCCTCCGACGCACGGAAAAGTCGATCGATCGTGCCGTAATAAAGTAGATCGCTTTATTGATTGTGGCAAGCTAAATTATACGGTAGCGCCCTATAACTTCTAGATGGCGAGAGACAAGCGTCCCGTACCGATCCGGGAGTATTGATTGTTGCATGTTAAATATAGAACCTAACCTACAAATTCTTACAGCTTTTTTGTAGAGTGCTTCCGTTTTGGAAAGTAGTGTGGCTTTGGAACACGTTTCGTGGAGGTAAAGGTTCACGCGAAGGGATTAGTAAGGAACAAGAACCACACCTTTCCGTTCATTCTGTAGGTTGGTCCACCCAGCCAGCCAACGCCAGTTTCAAACGAATCCGTCGACCTTCACGACCATGACATGGTCGAAATGTGTTATGTAGATCGAATGTGAACGTGAACCAATATTGGGCCATTGGGCTTTCGAAGTCCTTCACGGTGGGGCTTTCGTGTGCTGACCAGCCCTGTGCCGACACGCTCCACTTCCTCACCAAATATTGATATCGAGTCGAACGGTGATCGCCAAAATAAGCGTGTGATTTTTTAAGTCAACGGCACGACATAAGTCGATTTCGCGATCGCGCTAAAGAATTAAGAAAGGGAAAACATACACACACGAAGCGATCGGAACGGTGGCTGCCGCCGTTAATTACGTTTGTGGGTTGAACTGATTTTGTGGACCCACCGGTCTACGTCCTCCCTGGAACGTTCTTTCGTACGTCGCGTCGCTCGGGCCTGCTTGGAGGCAAACGCCAAATTCCACAAGCAACACGGTGCGTGCACGGTTGGAATTTTGGAAGGTTTCTTCACACACGTTTTAAGCTTGGCGCTAAGGCAATGCGGAAAATAGGTAGAAAATTAAACAAATTTCCTAAATCATACACCCGAGGGGGCGCTGTGGCCCTCTCGACGGTTTCTGGTTGCATCCGCTGTGTTTGCGTGAGTCAACGAAACGCGTGCCAATGGACGAATCGGCTCAAGGTTGCCTGAATGGCTCGAAAGCTCGGTTCGTAGTTTTGTCGTGTGCGGTTTTTAAGGAAATTGGGTGTGCTCGCGCACGGGCTCGCCTCACCTGGTGAGATAGTTTTCCGGTCAGCGTTGGTAACATTGGCACGGGGAATGCAGTTACGGTGAAACTGAAACGGACGCACGCGTAACAGTGAAGCGCGTTATTCGGAGAATGTGCTACGCAATTAGTAAAACAAAGTTAGTCAGTTTGAGGAAGAATTTTGGTGGAAATGTTTTTCGGTGTGTGACATAATAGGTAAAAACAAAAAGATAAAAAGATCTCGATTTTAAAATACTGGAGTTTGAGCAAGAGTTCACACAATTTTTCATCCGAAGCGTTTACCGAACCCACAAGGGATGAGTTCCGCCTTGTGAGATCAGGTAATCGCTGCAGATTAAGCTCCGCATTTTCCATGATTTAAAATTGAATGCATCATGAGCCCCAGAAATTAAAGAAAACTTTTAAAAATATATTAAATTTTCATTCGCAGCGTTACTTATTCACTTGAAGTACCTATGAAAAAAAAAAATAGGATAAGATCGGTTTAGTTCAAAATTTGACCGAATTGTCTCGATCCATACAATGGATGTTTTGAATCACTCTTTTAAATGTCATTGATTTTCGAAGGAGTGATTAAAAATTGTAGTGAATTTTTCAAATGGATATTGGTATATAACAAGCTTCTTGGACTTTGCATTCATAAAGTGAAATTTCGCATTAAACTAAGAGAAAATTGGAATAATATAGTGGATTTTCTGCTCATTTTGTTCTCTTCTGTTGAACCAGCAAAATGAAAAATTGTCTTCAATAGCTTGTTTACATCAGCGCACCGTATCAGACATTTGATCGAATTTAACGCAAAATATAGTAGCAAAAATTGATCTAACTATTGCTTCTTTTAACCATAAGTGATTGCAATATTCCACAGTCACGATACCAATTTCTTTTCAGTGTATGCATTATTCATTTATGTAATAGCAAAGTTCCACAATGGGCTTGCAGTATTTAATTATTCAATTGAATTGTTCCCCTAAGAGATTGTACGATTCGATTACATGGATCGAAACCCTGTAATATGAGTATCCCTGAGCGAAAAAATACTACTTTTGTTCTTTATATTCGAAAATGAAATTTTCTTCCGAAAATATAGGTTCTTTGGTGAGTAGTACAAACTGACGGGTAAAATCGATACTTTATCATTGTGAAACTGACATCAAGGGTTCAGAGCACCGTCCACCACCCGAAACATTCTGGATACGGTGGACATTCTTAAAATACAGACAGTGTTGTCGAACCGAAATGAGCTTTTTTGTTATTCTAATGAAAAATCCTGGATTTCATACAACTTTTTATAAAAGAGGTTTTTGAGAACTTATCTCAATTTTTTAACATTGTATCAATTCATCAATTCAAAAACTAAATTTAAAATCGATATTGATTAAGCTTTGTTTCATCAAATTTTAAATTTCCTTTCCATAACAGAAGTAGTGGAATAAATGGAACTTTTTTTTTATATCAGAAAGTTTTAATATCTCCATCCCAGGATAGTGAAAGAAAACCGTAATGAACTTCACCTAACTGTCCAATTTACGCTTGCAGCCTGTTTTTGCAAAAAGTTCCGCAATACTGTCCAGCTGTCGGTCGAAATGGTACTGAGAGCCTGAAGCTGTTTTTCGGACAAGCAGTGTCCGACTGGCCAATAAGATTGTTGAAAGAAAATGGATGGAGGGTTGTGGGCAGACAGCCGCGAAAAAAAAGGTCACGTTAAGTAATCGTGAAGTTTCCTGGAAGCGGTGAATATTCTGCACAAATGATAAACAACTAACTCAAATGAAAAACGGGGAAGGTTGAATTCGTTCTAATTCTCTTTCACTTTACTGACATTTTATAATAATCTTAATTATGGTTGTAGTTTATTTTCTTCCCCAAACATCAACACCTCTTCTTTAAGTGTTTCAACGACGCACTCCTCAAATTTAGGACCCATTTGACTTACTAAACCTTCTCCCCAAAACGACTGTGTGTGCGAAAAAGTACGCTAGTTGCCTTTTGGCACAACAAACGATCATTAAGCATACATCGCCCATCGATTGGCACTGCTCCGGCACCTTTCAACGAGTGAAAACGAGTCCCAACACCTCGTCCGGGGTGCTTTTAATTTCATTCTCGTGCAACCCAATAAACGCGCGAAAAAGTACGCGAAAAAGATCATTTAACGCTTCGAACCGTAGCACACCTTGTTATTTGTTCTCTCCACGTTGCGCCTTCCATTTGCAAAAGGAATCGACGCCATTCTTGACGCTCTATCATTAAATCTAACCTTTTCGCGGGCAAACACAACGCGAATAAAACACAAGAAATCAAATCCAACGCCCCGGAGCAGCATATGGTGTATTCGAAAACCGACAACGACGGCGAAGGGAAAACGGTGGATCGCGGTTGTGATATGTTTGCGGTTTTTTACATTTTGCGTATGTGTAGCGGCCACCTTGATGCGGGTGTTGCGTTGCATTTGAATCGCGCCGGAGGTGTACGCCAGGTGGAAGCGAACCTTCGACACCTTTCGGATGCGCGTCAGCAAACACTTTTTGAAAGGCATTGTTTTACAAAGGTCCCTAGGAAATGTAGGAGACTGTGTAGTCTGACCGGACGGAATATGGGAAAGTTTTGTTAGAGGACTAGTTAAAAGGTTTGTGGGCATTGGAAAACAAAAATGTGTATAAATATGGCACCAGTACCGGGTAGCTGTAGCGGTTTGTATGCAAAATTTCACGCCTCACTTACAGCGCTTGATGGAGCACGCGTCTAATGCGGTGGTGCACGTGTAGGTGTTATCAATTGCAAAAGACCCTGTTCCTAGAGCGAGGCATTGTTAACAGGGCGGAAAAATGTACTTTAGCTTTTGTTAACCAAACTGTACAGTATAATTGCAACAAACGAAGAGAAACAAAGTGAGTATACACCAATTGTACCAATTGATTGTATAGATTGTTTGCTATGCTAAACAGACCTGTTGATCCACATTATTGTCGTTTCATCTGGATTCTACTGTTTGTCTCTTTGGCAATTATTGAAATGCATTCTTCATTTCAGGTTATTTCAATTGAGCAATGTTGGGTTAATGTTTTATGAATTGTTTTTTAAACAAATTAATTACTTACAACACATTGAGGACTAATTGTCCAACTACGTAGTGTCTTAAGTCTAGTAAGTCATTTGAGACCGGATAACAAGTTCGTAAAGCAAGAAAAAAGGTAAAGAATATTTACAACACATTAATCCTCTTCCGATAGCATCCTTGACTTGCTAAAGCCACTTGAGCAGTAGGCCCTGAGCATGGCTCTTTTAACTTTTTGAGGTCCTTGCACAACAAGAATTCTTACACGACAAGGCATGTGTGATACGATTGGCATTGGCGGCTCAGAAGTGATACCACAGACGCGGTGGTTTTCACACGGCTTTAAATCCCATCCGAACCGTTCCCCCATAGTGATAATTAACTAACCAACTACCTGGTACCAATTAGACTAGTAAGCCACACGATGGCCGGTGTGACCTAGCAGGTCGTCAAACCAAAAAGAAGTAGCAAGTGCGCCGGCAAGACACTTTCGAAGACGAGGAAGACGAGGCTTCGACCACGTACACGACCTTGGTAGATGTATGTGGTTCGGTTCAAATCTGAGATCCTTTTATACTTAGACTTTATTTTGCTTTTAACTCTATTGATAAAGTAGACCTTGTCGACTGTGGCGTCGCTTGAACTACGAGCTACAACAGTTTGAGTGACGAGTTCTGCTTAACCGAAAATTCTCTTCGTATTCAAGAGAATTATAAGACGAGGAGGTCTTTACTTGATATGACTCCTTTTACTCGCCTGATTACGAAACCACTTGGAAGACAAAATCTGTTGGATAAGATCTTTTGGAGTTTTATGAAAGATAAAGTTGCTTAGACTTGCTATCTTAGAAGAAGAAACAGCTTTTAAGAAGTTAAAACATTATTGAAGATTAGAAACCTTCCGCAAGAAGAGTCCTAGGACGGCGAGACCTTTGGTTTATTTCGATGTTGTTTATACCAAGGATTTTCTCATATTATTTTTTTAAATTATTAACCAGCTTTACGTTGCATGGGTGGTCTAGCGCAGTGCGATGGGTGGTCTGTCGTTCATTCGAGTTCATGGTTGTCCAGCTATAGCTGATCAATTTACAGTGAATTGACAGTGAAATTTTAATGCGCGTTTTAAATGAACTTTGTTATCAATTCAAATACTATAGAAGTTTTTATGAAGGGAAGGACTTGAAAGAAGAATAAGAATAAGTCTTGGCTGATGCAATATGAATCATAATGATATGTAAAAGCGATAGTTTACGTAGTACATTTAAATCGAATCAGCTATTTGCAACATAAATTTCTATAATACATTATTGATCACCACTATGTTATTTTTTATGAAAAACTTATCCTATATGTTATGGCGAGTATTATTTGAAGTTCTTTCTATGCACAATAGTCTGAAAGAACCCTTTGTATGAGAAATACACGAATTGTGCAGAACAAGTTTTTGCGTTCAGTTAACTTTATAATGTTAACAGACAAAATAATTTGTCATTTTCCTCCGGCTTGTCTTGCGATATTTTTATCAATCTGAATCAAATTGGTGATTTTCGCTTCTATTTGCGTAAATAACTGCCTTTTGGTAAAAAAAAACAATCCATTTTTTATCAGAGTGAACGATAACACACAATATTATTAGGTATATTTCTCACCACCCAAAGCAGCTAGCATTATTAATTATACTTATAAACCCATACCCACATAATGAAGGAGAAGGATATCACTAAAAATTAGAGCACAATCAAATTTTTCACCATCAGGATTTGTATCATTAATTCCTGGGTTAATAAACCCATTATCAATTAGGCCTTTGAAACTGAGCTCCGGTGTTAATGGAATTGCTCTTTAATCTGGATCGGTGCGAGAGATATCGAGATTTGCTCTTGACTGTTCTGCTCCATCGTGTCTTGGAACCGAAAGTGAGCCATTTTAGCTCGGTGCCGTAATTTATCGTTTCGGTGTTTGGATTTGGTTGTAGCGGCTGTTTGTAGCGTGTTCAAAAAAGCTCCAAACACACACGCACACGAGACGTTAAGTAAAACACGATTATTAACCGAAAAGCGAACTGTTTATCAGTTTAGTTATTGCTGTTAAAAGGCACGGGTCAGCGGGAGCGAGAGTTTTGCACTAAGTTGGTTTTAAGTTTCGCAATCATGGCCCCCGCATCGTTAAAATATAGCTCCAGCTATATAGCTTGTTGTCGTTGATGTTGGGTACACCTTGATTTGCAAGAAAGTTGTCCCGAGCAGTGCGAATGGGACCCACCCGACCACACACTGGACACGGGCTGGGCTGGAGATTCTATGCAGTAGCTCCCGTGCCAAGCGCCTAATGCTGGGGAATGCTGTTTTTTGATAGCTGATTGGTAAGATTTGCTTACCGTTGTCCGATGTTAGTGGTAGGTTGCGGACCACAGTTACGTTAGACGTGTAAATTGTCGGTATGTCAAGTAGTAGCAAAATGTGGGGAACATCTCGATACTTCACGAACCTCAAATGTCTCCTCACGATTAGGGTGTGATTAGGGAGAACGACCGATTATTAACAGGACTTATGAGGTTCCTCGCTTTAACAATTTGAGCGTTGATGTCTTTTGATAGGCGAAATCCCTTAAAACGGTTCAACGGAAAAGATACACCAGTGAATCGATCATAGGTATCAAAATGAACTGATCGGTTTGTGGATCGTGCAGGATGATGATGATGATGATGAACTTAAAATATGTTAAACAGCGAGAAAAGTAAAGCGTATAGCTACTGCTGCTGTAGCCACTGAACCCACGTCATCGCGCACGATGAGAAAACGATTCGGAATCCAATTTTGTCGGTGAAAGCATTGCGTAATGTATAATTGAAAATATTTTTCGTGAAAATGCTTAGCACAGATTCGGCATGCAACCGTGCTGCTTCTCTGGCGTTTGACGCCTAATGTTACGGATTCCCATGCCACACAATAGCTTAGCTGTTTGCAGCAGCATCTTCTAGAGAAAAAAGTAATTTGATTGGATACGATGCATTACAAAAAAAAAAGCGAGCAGTGAATTGAGCATCAAAGTGTGTTTGTTTATCCAGAAGTGAGTTTTTAATTAATTTCAATTACCAAACGCCAATTCGGTTGCAAAAACAAAAATACAAATAAAACGTTCAAACGGCACACAGCAACAAGCAGCAAACAAACGGTGAATTAGGTTCAGCCTCACTTTGGGGAGTGTTTTTTAGCAGCGAATTGTTTTCTAAACACTTGAACGGATGGTGATGCATCCCAGCAACGAGCACTGATAGGCTGGCCATGGTACTCCGTGCAAAGAGTGTGTTTTTCCGTGCCGAGATGCTTGGTAGGGGTTTTTTTTAAATAAAAGGCTACAATATCAGGCTACAATTAGATGCATTTTGTTTTCTTTTCCCATCTTCCTTTCGTTGATGGTACGGTGCATGCAACGTGTTGTTTTGTTCTCATTTCACACTATTTCCTTTGCATAGGTTGATGCGTTTGAGAAGAAGAAAGTGAATCTTTTGGTCGTATATAATAAATTTAAGCTGGAGCTAACGGAGTAGATGGGAGGATATAGCTAGTTTTGGAGATTGTTCCATTGTGTTTCTTTGTTTTTGATGTGTTTAATGCGTATAGTATGTTGGTGTAAATTGAGCTTTAATTATTTTAAGCAAATATTCCTGTGTTTGTGCGTATATGTCCAAATGATGTTAAAAAATAAGAATCTTATTTGAATGATAGAGTCCAAGATGTAAACCGTCGTTTGTTTAAGAGCATATAAAAATAGTTTTTTTCAGATAACTCGCCCATTTTCTGAACACAATATCTAGAGCAATCATGCGGCTGTCACTTGCGAGTGCATTGTGCGTCAAGCTGCTGCTATGTTGAACGATTATTGTGGTCGCTTTTGAATCTCTAGCAAGATCTTAAAAATCCCTCAAACCTTCCCTTAGATTGTGTGAGACACTGAAGGGTGGAGACGTCATTGAAAGTGAAAAGAGGAAGTGCAGTTTTATTGCCGTTAGGTAGCCGTTTTCACTTCCCGTGCAGCAGCCATCCCGTAAGCCCTAACAGAGAAGAGGAAAAAAAAAAACACCATCAAAATATGTTAGCTTAAAAACGAACGTTATTATGCTGATATCGTCTCCTTAATTGCGAGCTGAACTAGCACACCCAGTGCACGGTGCAAGAGCGAACTGATGTGAGTCGGGTATGCAGTCACAAGACACCGGCGAGAGCGTTATGCCAGCGTGTACGATTAAATAATAATTGGAATATGGTGCAGTTGGTTGGTCGGGAGATCGTTTCGACGTCACTCCAACCCAAACGGTGGGCTTTTTTTCTACATTCCTCTGCTTTCAGCATAGTATCATAATAGCGTGGTTAGTTTCGTTTTACGAGATAGATTTATCGAAACATGCCATTGTTGTGGTAGGGTTATGAAATGTTTGATCTGGAGGAAAAAGTACACGATTTGATCTTGATAATGAGGTGCGGTGGATTCATGCAGCATGGTAAGGGCTGTGCAGTACATACAAAGTTGACTTACCAGCCGATAGATTAGTAGTTTATGGTGACTTTGAAATATTTTTTAATGACTTTTATACATACATTTGATAAGATATGCAACAAGTTCCTAACAAATCGATTAATTTTGTAGAAAAACAAGTATGAAAGATATGTAAACTAATTAAAAAAGTTTCGATTTGAATGACTTGTCGCTCATGGTTCAAATTTCAATTATGAATGAAACAAACGTGCTGCAAATTATTTTAACCACTTAAGTTTGCACCAATCTGATGTTAAAATCTAGAGTGCTAGCAAAATATGTTGCCATTCCTTTCATCGCCGTCTTTTTTTAACGTTTGATTTCGTGAAACTAAGTGAAGTTTAAATGTTTTTTAGCTCTTTTGAGCTTTGAGCGCTGTCGAAGCTACATAATGATTCGATACGGCCTTTCAATCGAAATTCGCTCAAAACATTCTATTGGACGCTGCTGACGTTGGTTGTCAGAATAATCTTGATGATTTATACAAATTCCATGCCCTCCAGGGTTTAACAATTAAAATGTATGAACACGAGCTGATGAAGCTCAGGGTTCTTTGTCAGTTTGTGTTTCTTCAATTGCCAAAGTTGAGAAGACTATGTTAAGTACGAAGTAATTTTTCGTAAGAACTGCCTGGCCGTATTGCTTGAATAATGAGTACCACGTAGTGAGGTTATTAAGTCCTCACTACGGGGGGACGGTCCGGATGGGATTTGAAACCCCGGTCCTGCCGTTTGAAGACCGGCGCCGCTGTCGCCAACACCACCGAGCCGCCCCAAAATAATTCAAAATGTGGCAAACAAATATTATTACATTCTTTACGAAGATTATATTTTGTTGAGAGTGGAAATTATTGTTCTTTTTTCGTAATTGTTTATCAATTTTAGTTTATAATGATATTCAAATTTTTGGCAAAAATAGCTAAAATCTCAAATATTACATCGTCAGCTCGGACAATACGGCGACGTGTCGTCTTACTTAAAAATAAATAAATCGGCAACAAGTTGTGATTAGGTTGCTGCATAATGAGTTCTAGTAATTTAACTAAAAAGTAACCTTTCTCTTGGTACGTAAATTTGGTTCATGTTAAGTAATTTAAACATGTCGAAAAAACAAGACTAGTCTTTATTGTTAATTCAATCGGAACTATATTATGTAATTTTATCGTTATTTATATAAAATAAATTTATTCTCATTTTTTTCCTTGCTATGTGACAGCAGGTTACAGTTTTTAAGTTAAAAGAGCCATTGATGTAAGTAGAACTATGCATAATATGTGAATTTGATCGCACCTACCAGCGGCACATCACTGCGAAGATATTCAGTCTAAAATGGTAGGGAATTGCAACTGCTTCCGTAACATTTCCTGATTTTGGCTGTTTGAAGAACGTCACGACTTCTGTCCGAATACCTATCTGATGCTAATTGTGAAAGATCAATCATTCGGCTCGCATGAATTTCGCTCCCATTTTCCTACAGATCTTATTTAATCCACCCTGAATCGAATCGTGATACGAGACACAGAATGTCAATATTTGGATGTCTATATTTGATTGAATCGGAGCAAAAGGTTTTTTTCCGTAAGCCTCCTTCGTCGACCAATCCCGAATCCCCATCGTCCTCCAAGCGACCTTTGGCTAAGCGATTAACGGTTGTGTTGCCATTAGTCAATTTGAGGCGGTTTCAGTTGCAGTTGCGGCTTCGTTTGGACGGGTGGATAAGCCACCGATGTTTAAGCATTGCTACAGACAAACAGCGGCCACCGAGGTGTGATGTTTCCTTGACGGTTGAGGTAGGTTTCCCTCGGTGCTGTCGAAGGTAACGGTGAGGTTCCTTTCAGAAATAAACCGTACTTTATGCTTCACAGGGTCGAAGCAACAGCGAGTCATGTTACCCAGTGACTGGGAGGTCGAGTGCAACGGAGCAAGTGTGGCGTGGTCAGTGCAGTGACGGCACTTCATCGCACGAAATGCTTGGTAATTGGACTGGTATCTGGTCGTCTGGTCACGGGTCGAATCGAGGGCGGAGGCCGTTTTTTTTCGAGAGACGCACCTTTAAGTCCCTTTTTGTGCAATTGGTTGGTGTGGAGAAGAATAAGTAGCTCTAGATTTCCTAAGCATCTCGAGTAGCTTAGCTGCAACTATGCTGAGGCACTCCGCCCCTGTTCGTATAGGCACGTATTTTTTTCCTTTTTTTCAATTGTGTTTCCATTTTCATAATATCGTAACGAAGGACTATTGGTTTGAATTTAGTTCGATAAAGGTGGTCAGGTAAAGAATGTACTACATTCCTTCGCTAAACGATACAAAAACTGCCTCGTCAATAAGCTATCGGTTTGAAGCATTCGTTTCTCGGCTGGAACAAGAGCAGCAACATCTACTAACAGCAGTGATTGGCAGCAGCTGAACAACTGAAAATTGAGTGAAAATATAAATGTATCTCAAGCGCGAAAGGAACACATTGAGCCATTTCCGTGCTACAGCTAGTGACGATTAATCATTGGTCTGACGCGTCGAGGGAACATACTGTGGAGCTCCAGCAGCGTTCTGGATACACCGAGCACTCCCAAACGATCGCTCGAAATTCCATCCATCCATCTCGCGCCAGCTAAGAATAATTTACATGGGAACACCATTCTAATGGTGTTCGAACGCGGCGAACGCAGCCGAACGACAGATTCCGTGCGGGATTATTGACGTAGAGAAACCATACATTATCCGTAGCGGGCGTGATTAAGGGCTGCTAATGACATTTGCGGAGCAATTATGAAAATAAATGTTGGTCGACCGGCGACTAGCGAGCAACGAGTGCAGTTTGGCGAGCGTCTGATTGAGTGGGACAAATTGTTTTCACATCAATCAGCGTAGTGTTGTTTTGCGAACGCCATGCGAACTCGAGAGGATACTGTAGGATTGACTTATTACGGGCAGGATCTTATTTACTGTATGATGTTTATACTTGTAAGTGCTTATATTTGCTTTTTTATGATGTTGGAGGGGGCCTGTTTAAGGAACAAGAGTGTGTTTTCGTAGCAAACTTAGTATTATTTAAGAGTGGAAGCTAGTTTGTATGATTTTTGCACCTTTTTTTGAGCAGAGAAGTTGGATTGTTTGCCAAGTTTTAACTATATTTTTTCAACTCATTATATTAAACCTACTAGTGCGAACGGAATCGGCCTGTTTTTGCACAATTCTACGACTATTTTCCAGAAGATATCTATAAGTTTCTGACAGACGGTCCCCCAAAATTTGGAATTGATCATATAGTCAAATCTTAAACTTACAAGGCTTTCCTATACTTTTTACTTGATGAAACCGCTACCAGACTATGACTACGAAAGGCTCTTGAAATCTTGAAAGGCGTGTGTACAATGTTGGCTATTGATTTTTATGGTTTGTTTGCTTAATCTATGCTAAGAAAATCGAATAAAGAAGCATTAAACATAAAACGAAAAACAACCCTAAAAGAGCTAATGTTCACTATAAGCTTTAAGTTGGAAAAGTAGGTCTTATACTACGTTTTTTTCCTCTGTCACCAAGCAGGTGTTCACGCCTATTGACTGCATGATTTATCTCTCTTTCGCCTATTTAAATCACAGTTCGTGCTTAAAACCCTGCGGTCCCATTTTGGGGGTAAATATAATTCAAGTCTCCACACATAGATCATACGCACGTTCGGTGGTGCACAGTCGTAAAAGGCTAAACGTTTGCCACCCGTGCCAGGAAACAGGTTGCTCAGTAGCCTCACACCAGCCGGGATTGCTATCGATAACGTACAGCCATAGTAGTTTATGCGCGAAAAGTCTTTACGGTGAGCAAAGACAACGCCCAAGCAAAGTAGGAAAAGAGCAAACGCCATGTGAAGAACTGGAACACTACATGGTGAGAGGTGGAAAAAAGGCAAATGCAAAATTTAAAACTAAATTTCAGCAGCTTGGTTGCACCTTTCACTGTGCTGGGATATGTGGCGTGTGAGAAAAAATATGTTGCTTGAAAATTACCTATAAACCTCGTACAGGTTTAAGGCGCAAGGACAATTTCGTGAAGGGAGTGTTGCATAAATAATGTATGCTTAGTTAGTTGATCGACATTTTCATCCAGAAGTTCGAGCCAGCAATTCTAATGTGAAAAAAGTAACTAAATAATTTTTATTTGACCTTATTCCACTAAAATTAAATTGCGCTGAATTTTACACATTTTTAATGACCAAATCTTTGATCAAACTAAAGAACCTCCATTATCCCCAAAACCAACATGACCTTGACGTGTGTCATACAAACCAAAACAACATCATTCTGTCAACTCGAAGAACACGAAAAAACCAAAATTCTGTTGGCAGCATGTTAAGCAACAGTTTTCCTCCCACCCATGATTGCATACGGTTGGAACGTAGCGACTGCAAGTTTCCAATAAATCTCCGATCAAACATTTGCATCAAAATACGGAAATTATCTGACAGTGGCGCTCCATGATTGAGACCTTTGCCAGATGGCGATCGCGATCGCGCACAAGATCTTCCGCCCAGCGATTTGCCATTGTTTGTGCGTCAAAGTGCGAGACAAAATGGTTACACGCTCGCTATGTTGTATGTGTGTTTGTGCCCTTTTGTGCCTTTTGAGACGTTGGCACACACAGTCCACATCTGTCAAGAACAGGAAGTTAGAGACCGCATGCTTTATTTTTCGTTATATTGGTCGGAGTTTTTTTTAAACTGTAATCTTGGCAACGGGCTACCCCTATTGTGTTCGCGTCGAAACGGATTCGATCCCATTCAGCCCGGTTTGGCATGAGGTCTCCCGATCGGTTTTTGGGCGGGTGTCGAAAAGATCACGGAGTTGTTGGAAGCGAAGGCAAAAAGTCAACAAACGTAGTAAGGGTAAAAAAGAACCCGGAGCTCGACGTCAGCCACGCCAATGTGCTGTCGACCACAAGTTCCCTGTGGGCAAACGGCTGTTTGCGATTGGAACGGCAAGATTCGAAAGTAAGCTAGCAGTCGATGGATGGAGCAAGAACCGAGGCTGTTCGAGGTCGTTTACAATCTAGAGCGATACCTGGTCGTACTGCGACTTCGTCCCCAAGGGTGGAGTAGTACTGGTTTGGTTGGGCAGGCATTCTCTCACCAACACCGTAGGTATACGGAGGTTGTGGTCACAAGGTTAGGGCGAGAATTTTTTGGGCCAGACAACCGAAACCGAAGTGCTCTCGGTTTGATCTAAATGTAATATTTCAGCAGGATTTTGCATGGATCCTTTTTTTTTTGTCACTTGCTCTGCCTCGTTACGATTAATGACGGAAGGGTGTTGCTAGGGTTCGTACCAACAGCGGTCAGCATTGCAACGCACCGTCATGATACTGGTGAGGGTTGTGGTTGACGATCGTAAAAATCTGTAGCGTGGACAGCGAGTTAATGAGTTTTATTGGTGCTGTAGATAGAGAGGACAAAAAACGTCGCTTGTTAAGAGATGAAATAAATTCTCCGTGTTGTTTCGAATAACCTCTTTTTATCCACGAGTCCTTGAGTTTAAGAACTTAATTTCGGACAATAAAGTGTCTTATGTTGGCTGAGAATGGTGAATGGTAACGGGAAAAGGTTATCGGAAGGGTTAGCTGAGCCGGACATTGCTGTCACATAAATTGGACTTAGGGCCCGCATTAATGAAGGCAACTTACAATTGGACCGGCGGTAAATAATTTCAAGTGCATAATTTATGCTCGGTAAGGTGCTGAAAAGGTTGTGGCCCTTTTTTTCGATTGACACCACTTTTCTATTTTGGTGGGATGTCAGGTAGATATTTGGAGATTTAATGCTTAGTTTGCAGTATTTGCATTGAGTGTAACTGATCAAAGCGTTGGGAAAATATGACTTGCAAAAGGTTGTTGATTTGATTCTTGTTGATAGACTTAAAAATAATTTTGAAATTTATTCCGACGTAAGATTTTTTTTATCATATTAAACATGAAGCACGGCAAATGGAAGATCTTATATGCTGTGTACATGCTTTTTAAAGTATGCCAGTAAAATCTCCCACAAATAGCGCCCAAAACACGATTGAATAACCATTTACTTTCCTTTTCGCGATTGCTATATCTTAAAAAATCATGCCGAAATCAGTTGTCCTCAAATACTTGCTTCTGCTGGACACACTTACAGCAGCATGATTCATTCAATCGATACCGAGCCTGATCGGCCCTACTTCTTTAGGACAATCCTTTATGTTAAATTTGGTCAAATATGGTATAGCCATCGCAAACGATCGGGCTGGTTTGCCCCACAATCACTGTCTCTGTATCGCGTCGTGACTGCGCTAGAAGTCATACCCAGTCCTCGACGCCAACAACGTCGCGGACTACGTTCAATTAGACTGACCTTTACCGAAAACGAAGAAACACATGCTGCATGGTTCACCGAAGCTCGAGAGAGAAAAACACCGTTCTTTTTGCAACAAACTTCCTTGGGCGCGGCCCGCATTGTGGTGCGATTAAGCGACCGAAGGCATAAAGCGAGGTAAAGCGAGCAACATACGCGACTTGCGCGTTCGGTGGCCACATGCTACAAGAAATAAGGCGTTCCTCTCGTTTGAGTGTTTTTTTTCCCATCCAACAGTTTCCCTTTCATCCGAATGTGTGGTTTTTATATGAACGTCCGTGGTGGTGGGATTGTAATCGCTCGAAAGTCCGATCGATAGAGCGTTTCACTCAGAACAGCTCAGTTTGGCAGGGCGACGTAGGTCTTGGGTGTAATAGTCCAAAAGAATAGGCAGTGCGAGGCTACGTAAATGGAAAAGAAATGAGAAAAGCGCCAACTGCGCGTCAATCTCGCTCGTATGAGTTTGAAAATAAAATTGTTCTAGCCTCGTGACATGATCGTTTATACATTGTGGTGTTTTTCCCCATCTTTACTATTTACCCTCTATTACATCAGCTTCGTCAGTTGCAGTTAGGAAGGTTAAAATGTAGTGCCAATTAGAAGGTAGTAGCTGTCGTTACACTAGCAACTAAAACATATCACCTGGTTGGGTGGTTGATAGCATTCCACACGCCAGGGGGTACTTTTGGGCTGGGTTGCAAATGCATCGGGGACGTTGTATGGGCGGTCATACATAAATTGATTAAAACGTCGATGTTAGACTAATGATGCATGTAGAGACGCAGCAGGTAGCTAATGGAAACAAATTTAAATTGGAGTAGAGAGAAGTTGCTCTAGCAGTAACCATTTGCGTTTGAATTGGGAAATTTATTCCGTACCAGTTCGTTCAGTGACATAAAGGGACAGTAATAATCTTTTTTCAGGTGGATGTGTTCGGGTACAATTGCAGTCATGCTTGTTAAATATTTGTTAGCGTTGTGAAAGACACCGTATTTTAAGGACAACACAGAGCTTTTTTGTTTTCTTTTTGTTGTAGAATTTAGCAACAGAAGCATTCAAATACTGATAAATGTTGCAGCTTTTCTTTTTTTTATTTTAAATTATGCAAATTTGCAGACATATTTCTTAAAAATTGTGTAAAACATAGTCAATGCATAAGCCGTCGCAAAATTAACTTTAATTTGATATTAAAGCTAGAAGCTGGTAGTCTTGAGGTATGTTGGAAGCCTTTTTCGATTAATTTAATTTCTTCCGAATGTAAAAATTCCGTAGTTTTTACAGGATTGATAAGTTTTATATTCTTCGCCTTTGCTTAACGATCTTATTGTTCTTGTTTTTGTTGATTGATAAAACGTTTTGCCTCTCTGGTTCTTGGCTTAACGACCTACTAGGTCACGCCGGCCATCGGAATGGCTAACTAGACTGCCGATAACTACGTGGTTGGTTATTCAGTTCTCACTACGGGGGAACGGTTTGGATGGGATCAGAACCCCGGTCCTGCCGTTTGAAGACCGGCGCCGATTTTGCTTACACCACCGGCCTGGTGGTGTAGGTGGGCTCCAAACTCGGGTTATTCAATCATAAAGCAAAACTAATTTTATTCCTAAAAACTATAGTAAATAAATTAAGAAGTAAAGAGAGAGAAAGCCCAGACCAGAAAGAAAGAAGAGAGATGCCAAAATGGTCAGTTAAAGCATTAAAATGACGGAAACAAGCTAGCAGTGGATCGTTTGAGCCAAATGCTGTGCGGCGCGCAGGAATCGTTAAAGGTGGACAAGGACGAAGGGATCGTGAGGGGGCAGAGAAAAGAATAGCTGAAAAGAGGGATGCGTGTCGGAAACTCCAAGAATCAATCCAACGATAAATCTAGCTTGAGCCTGGGAACGTCTCGATTCCAATGAGGGAAGCTCCATAATATGACACCGAGTTGAGTAGATGGTAATTCAACCAGGGAGCCACCAACAATGCGCCTAATAGCTAATCGCCTAATCTTCGCGAAGCTCTACGGTCGGTTTGTTTGCCAGTCAATAGTTAGATGAATAGTCTGTCCTCATAACGGATATAATGGCTTACCAAACCTCTATAGATACCACGTCATTGAATAGTGAGTCCACCGTCACCTGGAACGGTTCTGATGGAATTTGAACTCTGATGTTGACGTGTGAAGACCGGCGCCTCTGACTGCTATACGAAGGTGCTGCCTATATAATATCGTTTAAATTTAAAATTTTTCAAGAACTTCTGACCATTTGTACAGAAGCTATGATACCTCCAAGATATAAAAAGGGTGGTGCAAGCATCTTAAAGCACCTGCCCTTCTATGCAATCGCTACGTGACACATAGGGAAAGCTTGTGTTTTGGAGCAAAATTCATCACGAACTCAAGCCAAACCTCTCTTATCATCAAACTACCCATGTTTAAAAATTGTGGTCTAACACCTGGCAACTCTTCCAACCAAATATCGAACTCCAACATCATCCAAAACACTGATAGCTGAAGCAACGAAAAGTTTACCCAATTCTAAGGTTGCGTTGGAAACTCCTTCCATACCGTGGAAAAAGGTTTGAAAAAACATCAGTTGCAGGAAATTTTCTACCAAGCAAAGATCATGGCTGTTCCTGTTATAAACAAAAAAATAACACATACAGTTTCTATATACAACACATAAAGTATACCGTCTCCGAAGTGCGCATACTGTCTTTTGGATGAGACTTTGGAGCATAAATTCGCATCGTGTCCTAGGATCGCTCCGGCATGGATGATGCAGCAAGCAATAAAAACCGTAATTCCCAATGTGATACTTAGCTTCAACGATTTGCATGTTCCTATGCTAGACGGAATAAGACCAGCGCATAGAACGATAGTTTTAAGGATTTTTGCAAATTTTATCATCCGCATCGCTAGAAACAGCGATGCTGTGATTGATGTAAATATACTTGTTGGATTTTGGGTTAACATTAATATTTCGAATATGAATTCAAATCAGAAAACACATATGAATTAGAAGGAACTAAACCATAGGATATAGATAAAACTTCTTGACTAATTTGGACTGCATGAAATGAACTGCTCGAATTACACGAATGAACTTTGTAATGAACTATGGGACAAACGAATACACAGTTGCAAACAGACCGGCGATTCAGGTGCACTCTTCTCATTCTCATCAAATTTATACTAATCTAATATCACAATCCAGCACTTTAGTGAATATCTTTCACAATACTGAATTGTTATTTGTAATAATTTTTTTTCTGTGATATTTATAACACACAAACACACGAAATAAAAGATAAAAAAATGCAGGCCTTCTTGGAAGATCAGCAAAACAAGAAGATGTTATTAAATCCGGATTGGTCATAACTGATGCTTAGTGTATGTCAGTATGTATAGTGTAAAAACGAATCATCGAGCAGAATTACTTCTTTGGCTCACTACATTGGCACTAGCAGCACACAATCTATTAAGAAGGCTGTAAAATTATGTCCTTAGAAATCCGATATGATACACAAGATGATAGATGAGTGGGGTTGTTAGAACAAAGGATCATTGCATGTACAAAAGGTCTGATTATCAATCAACAACATTGTTTTAATTTTCAAACCGAAAGCTGAATAGCGGTAGCTTTAGACGAAAAATGTTGGTCCATGTGGAAAACTAGTACCGCAAATACCGCGAAACCAATCTGAGAAGGAGATCAAAAAGATGTTCTGGAAGTACCACCCAAAACATTAAAAACATTAAAAACACCAAAAACAAACAAAACAAGTCATCTGTTACGACTTAGTTGTACAGAAACTAAAACCCTTAATAATATACCTTCATTCATCACTTCATTGCCAACTTCATTTACCATGTTTGGTGTTGATGTTTCAGTAATTTTAAGCAGCCATTTTTCTCTTCTTCGCCGGCTAGAAAGAATGTAGACAAAAGCACTGTAGTAAATTTTCTCACGACACAAAGCAAGAGCCGCAAACGCAAAAATAAAAAACTGCATGCTAAGTTCTTCAATGAGCCGTACCAATCTTTCAGTGTCAGCCAAAAACACACACAATGGACATAACAATTCATTCGCCTAAATGTTTTGCCAATCATCATCAGCAAACAATCAACAGTCCTATCCTTCGCCCACTTAGTACGTATGGCTCACAAGCGTATCAAACAAGATTCATGGCTGTGACTTCTTTTTTCACAAATGGCTTTAGCTTCATTCTGCAACTGACTGCAAGACTTCGCTCTTGCAGCGAACCATTTTACGGTCATCGATCGAAGGGTAAGAACCAAAACAAAAACTAATTACTTACAATTCACATTTAAAGATTTGGAGAAATATTGTTGTCACACACACACATGTCACCACCAAAAACGCCAACACTTTAACCACACGAACGATGGTGTCTGTTGTGACTAATGTGGCGCAAATTTGACAAATGAGCGTATACAAATCGTATAAAATGCTGCACAAAGCTATGGCACAAACCATCGCGAATTGATTTCCACCTCGAAGAAGGTGGCCCGACGAGAATAATACTATATCCAGCGCCAAATACAGTCCGACGGGTATTGGATGCGATTTAGAGGTTTGCTTTTTTTTGCCCTCCTGTTCCTCCCACTGGCCTTGGCCAATTGGTGTGCCTTGGGACCGTGCCAAAATGAGTAAAATTATTTTCTTGTTAGCAAAGACAGTTCTTCCCCAAGCACTGGAAATGTCATCTCGGACGGTGCAAGTCAAACAGACGAAACGGCAAAAAAAAAAACTCACACCCCGTACATCGAATCCATTTCCTTCGTGTCCATCGTGTTTGATGCATTGTTAGTGAAGATTTGTTTTTTTTGGGGGTTTTTTTGCAGTCATCACGAATGGCAAGGGAGTGAAGCAAAAAATTTATTCGCTTCGATTGATTGTTCGGACCGTATGGAACCCAATTAGAGATGTGCACCACAGGAGCCAGGAAAAGGGACGGAACTACGCTTGAGGGAAGGTCCTATCAGTGGGCAAACCGTTCGACATGCGACCGTGAAAACCTCACGCAGGATTGCGGGTGACTAATTTTTCAACTGGAGAACACAGTTATTTTTTCCACCCCGTGGGGTATGACCTGATCTCGTGTCCAATTTGTCCGGCAGCTCGAGACAACCTTAACCTTAAAGACAAACACTGACACGAAGGTTGTCCGCAAAGTGTTTGTGGGTACATTGTCTTGCGTGCGTTATGGTGTGGTACGCTGTGGAGATGAATTTTAGGGATGGTCCAAATGGGTGATCAAGATGTAGTAGTTTGAGGTTGATCTCTTAATAAATATTTAGTATGCCACAAGCTCGGATCACAAACCGTTCCCCCAAACAGTGAAAGAATAAAAGCGGAAGAGCAACGAACGGAAAACATCGGACGGTAAAGCGGGACGTTAGAAAGGACCAATCGTAAGCTTAGTGTCAGTGTGCAGTCTCAAGGAAGTGTCCGCCACGCCACAAAGGTCAACTATGATCGGCGTTGACTCTGGACAGAAAATAACCCTTCACTTGGTGTGTTAAAGCTGTGAAGTGCTTTTTAATGAAATGCAAAACGATAACAATCACCAAACATTGATGACATTCGAGATAGAATTGTGTTCTTGTGTTCTTGGCCAAGAGAACGAACGCAGCACGAAACGTTTGGCGCCCTGCATCATTTGACGCGTTTGTCGCAGCCAGGAGTCTGCTGATGGGTCAAAATATAAAACCGGGATGAATATTCATTGCCTTTCCGGAAGGGTGGTCAGGAGTTTTGAAAAATGTCTCGCAATGCTTACTGCTGATGCTGTTCCTCAACAACACCTTCACTAATTGCATCCATTAGCACCAGTAGACTCCTCATGAAGGGGAATGGTGATGCAAAAGTGCGATGTTTTGAGAGCTACCTCCGGAAGCGGGTGGCTAGTGAGCGATTGGGTAAACAAACATCACCCGAATTGAAATTCAAACGCTTTGCAAGCTCCAATGTGAATGCATCATGCATAAATATGAACCATGGTTTAAGCGTTTAGTGCTGTAGGTTATGAAGAATTATGAATTGTGTTTGGCAATTTATATGTATTCATTTGAAGCGAAACAATAATTTCCTGATAATGCGTTTCTGGGAATAGAAAAGATGCTTTGTTTGTGGGTAGTCAGGCGCTGTTCTTTGTAAACTTTTGATTTCGTTTACTAAACATACTACACATTCCTGAAAAAATGAGGAAAATAATTATGCGTGACCATCTTCCTGCTTTTGTAAGAGAATCCCAACAGTGATTATTGAATAATATTTAATGAATTTAGCATAAGTATGAGCATCCGGTAATAATGTGTTAGCTTTTATTGCGTAAACCAGCAATATGCTGTTCTTTGCCACCAATAAGCGATATATACCACTCGGTCAACATAACAGACAGATGATTGTCGCAATAGACTTGTAACAATTGTTGGATAATATTTCGAAGAAATTCCAAATCTTCATTCCAAGCAACATTTTTACCCTAGAATAAACTCTTTTTCTAAGGAGGAAATGCCTTATCAATATAATCGTACTTTTTGTTTTCAACACAAGTGGTGTTGACAATACGGCACTGGACCGTCATATTCAATTGTAAATAAATAAATAAATAAATAAACTCTTTTTCTCTGCCGACAATAATACTCCTACTCAAAGGACTCTTAGAAGATTTATCTCTTCTCGGCTACAGTTCAGAAACGCCTTCGACCATTCCTACTACACCTCATAGTTGTGTTATATTGGATTGGCATGGTGGTAGAGCGATAACCGCGCCGATCTTCAGACGACAGAATCGGAGTTCCAATCCCTCCCGACCGATCCCCCGTAGTGAGGGTTGACTATCCCATTACGTGGCATCAACAAGTAGTAGCGAGCTCCTTCAATGGCCGGAGTGACCTTAGAAGGTCGTTAGGCCAAGAAGAAGAAAAGGAAAAAGAAGAAGTTATGTTATTCATTGATTTTTAAAGTGGCGTCATGACACATGTCATGACAATGGTTCTTTAGAGATCATTTCAGATTTAGCAATTCATTAGCGAACAATTAGACTTTTTTTGCTTTGACAATGTGTTACAAATGTGCTTCATCGGCCATAATGGATCATTCGAAAAATTGAAAGCTTAACACAAAAATAAGTTTTAAGTTTTAAAAATAAGTAAGGATCTTAAAGGACTAATATCTAATATTTTTTTTTAATTCTATAGGTGACACACTTTATAGATTAAATAAAACTGGAGATTAAGTAAACCATTTATATTATTATATTATTTCGTAACTGTTAATTATACAGGGTAAAAGGGCAGAAGATGGATTTTTCCTTGACACTGTTTATCCGCACCTTAGATAGTTCTAAGTACAAAGATTGGATTGAAAAAACAAGGATAGTTAATATCTTATGACAGATTCCTTTTTTTCTTCGTTAATTACGAGCAAAATTCTCGGCTGTATCGCATTCAATGAGTGTGTGTTTGTGTATGATTTTAAATATTTTTAAATCAATCTTCTTCTTCTGATTGACTTAATGGCCTTTTAAGGTCACGCTGGCCATCGAATGGCTTACTAGACTGCCTGTACCACGTAGTGAAATAGTCACTAAGGGGGGACGGTCCTGCTGCGATTCGAGCCCCGCTCCTGCCTTTTGAAGACAGTCGCAGCTGTCCCCTATACCACTGGGACTCCTTAAATCATTGTATGGTTTAAATGCGTTGCGCTTGTCTTATAATTATCTAATACTTACAGACTTATATGTAAGCCAGTATTCATGTTTGTTAGTAATAACTTACATATAAGCCAATATTCATACCTGAACAACTTGTACGTCTATATGCTCAAGCATAGTGCTCAAGTTTTTGAAAGTTGTGTGAGAACCACATCTTGAGCAAGCAAATACAACTGCAAATTAGCTGATAAAAAATAATCAATGCAGCTCTAATCTAATTAACAATTCAAATATGAAAACTAATTCTAGCCTTGTTCCTCTGCGTACATAAATCTATAACGTACGTTGCTAGGTGTGACCAAAGCTCAATCAATCCAGCCAGGTTCGCGGCACAAAATCAACCCCAAACCAGCCCGATCGGAGAAACAGGAAACGGTTTAATAATTATTAGCCCCTTCATCCTGGGGTGGACACCAGCACCATGCACAACACCACAGCTAGATTCATTCCCAACAGGGAAGGGAAACGGCGATCGTCAGGCCGGATTATAAGGCTACCCCACTCGCCTTGAGAACCTTGAACCACCGGACTGTACGTACATCGAGGTTGAACTATTTATTGCTTTGAAAAGCGAAAAATTCTTAACCCACGGCAACGATCGCTTGGGCGGCGCCCAGCACCATTTTGCCTGAGTCATAGGTTGACATTTAAGCACTTTTGTCACTCCATTCATGTTCACCCGAAAGCCCTCGAAAGTATTAACCGTGGGGGTGTTTTTTTTATGTCGAAGTTTGTGACGCTTTTGCGATCACTTTTATGCTGCGACATGTCCGGATTTGCCCTCCCAGTTCCCCAAGGTGACTGCTTTTTGAGAATTGATTTTGCAGCTAGATTGGGTTGGTATAAACTCGAGAACTTAAATTAGCAAAGCCCAGCATTAAGAGTAACCTTTTCGTGGTGAACAGTAAATCAGATTCGACGAGTAGCTGTTCGCCCTGTTGGTGAAGGTTTTAATTAGCAAAACTACTGCTCGAAAGGTGACGCGAGAGGACCGTTGATGGGTTTTAAGCATGCATAAATCTTAGTCCAAGCGCTTTTTGATGCTGAAAGGCAAATTTCATGCTCAAACGGATAAGTGAACACCTGGATTGAGTCCTGCAGGAAAGCAACTTAAAGAATGTCATCCAGCTTCCTGGGTTTGACCTTTATTTGGGGGAGGGATATTCATTCCCGAACAGGTTGTTAGTTTATATTCCAACATCTATTAGCAAAACAGAAGGAAGAATCATTTTACACGTGATTGCAATCACAATTTGCTCAACCGTCGGTGTTTGCTTTTATTCGCGGTGCGAACTAATCGTATTTGGAAACGCATTGTTCCTCCGGCATGGGTTTTTCTTTCGGGCCTGATCATTTTACAAAATACTTAACCGTGGTTTTTGGAATCTCTTTTTCTCAGCAATTTGCAACTCGTTAGGCGGCGAAACGGTTAGGTAAAGAGTGGAATGATACGGTTTGGGTTAAATTTTCGCGACCACTTTCAATTAATCCCGCTGGGCGAAACGTAAACATAAAGCCAGTCGATGATGGGTAGCATGATGAGGCCGTTAGGAAATGTGCCTCTATTTTTCGGTGTGCTAAAGTTTAGCTACAATTGAATCTTCTCACTTGGTGGTGAGGCTTTCCAACCAGCTAGCTCAAAGTGGAAGTGTAAAATTGCATCCTCTTGCAGAAAATGAGTGACGAATCTGTTCCACCATTAAACCAGGGTCAACTCTTGCTGTCAGTGGTTCACCGCCCTGCTATTTCTTAAGTGCGGCGACTCAGGCACGAGAGTCGGTTTATCTATTAAAGACAAATTACCAAATCCATCAACACCCATCGTTTGCCTGCCAAGAAGAATGGCTGCTTTCGGCCTACTCAACCTTGTCTACCTGTGTTTATTGATGATGAGACGCTCCTGGAAAGTGGATGGTGTGATTTATGTCACAAACCGTTGGAGACGAAAATAATGAAACGGCAATAACAGTAGCGATTGAGCGGTTGTCTCCTTTTGCGCATCATCCATTTGTGCGAATTTAAAGCAAAAGAAACCCCAAATGGGCAATGCGCGAAAGAAGAGCGCGTCTGGTTTGGAAAATTGAAATCTGCTAGTTCTCACACTTGTTTTTAGCTTTTTGTTGTTGGTAAATCTGAAGATGATCGGTACTCCTACCGGAATGAAAACGTCTAACGGTAGTTGGGTGGATTATTTCGCTTCTATTGGCTGTGTTTCTTGTGCGTTTGCCGGCAGACATTTGTCACAGCACATCAAAAGGGTACTGCTTTCGGTTGGGTCTTGACTGTTTTGAGCAATTTTGTTAATGGCAATGGGGAATGAATCTAGCTAGATTTTAGATTTTATGATACGTGGGTATTGTTGAAATACGGGTGACTTATGTTTAGATTTAAGATATTTTAATGATTGTATTGTTTGGGAACTTTTGTCTGAGCAAGAAGAGTAATTATTTTTTATAATTTGAGACCGTTTTTGAATAGATTATTGTTGGTTAATAGTATTAGTAAAAGTTGCGAATAGTTACGCTAAGGTTACGGCTCTACCAATGTACATAACCTTGTTTAAAATATTTAAAAAGTAAGATTATTGTATAAGAAACTACAAAACTTGAAAACAAAATATGAAAAATTTAGGATCATGTTGATCATTTTGTTTCCTTTATTACTAAATTGTTTTTTAAACATTTGAGTAGAAATCAATAAGACAAAATCACGAGTGTAGGACAATGATTGATTCCACCTAAGTACTGCACCTTCGGACATACTTTAACATCCGTTCATTCTAGAAGCCATACCACCACTCCACAAAAAAAGCTCGCCCAATCCAATCAAATTAAATTATGGCACTTTTAATTTTCGTCCACCCTGCCCAACTAGAAAGTAGCGCAAGCAATATGGAGCAACAGCAATGCAGCGACCCTTTCTGCTGTTTCTCGTACACCCTGCACCACCACAAGGCGGTCGAATTATTGCCCAATTTGTCTGCAACATCAAATTTTATTTCTCGACTCGGACAGACCAGGGTGTCGAGAGTGTTTGATCGATTTTCGGATTTGTCCTCGATAAAGACTCCGCGTATCCGCTCGAACGCGGGCAGGTTTGTCCGTGAAATGGTAATGGCGATTGTCCGTTTTCCGTTCCGCGCATGTGGCCGGGCGCAGCTCAATGATAAATAGGGCCGCACCAAACGTTCAAACACGAAGCACTGGACCTTATGGGAGATGGTTGGAATGCAATCGACCACTGACCAAGAAGAAAAAAACACAGTTTGTTGGTCAAAGCGGGGTTTGGGGTGATCTGCGTTGGAGAAATCTGGAGCACAAGAATGTATGTGCCGTGAAAAGGTGTTTATCGCTGGCAGCGAGCAGCTCACTCGATGATTTGGTAAGGTGATGGTGAGGTGATTGAATTATTGTTGTTCTATTCTGTTGTTCGAATGGTGCGGTAGAGGGAAATCACGATCTGAAATGTGGAGTAATTGAATTTATGACATCTCATTTATCAGGTTGATCAACAAGTTCTGCCAGATTTGGTTGTGTTTAGAAAGAAATACCAAATTTACGATTGAAAAGCGTCGATTTTATTGGCCGTCTGTAATGGTTTGGTATTGAAAGTGTGATTGGGGCCATTTCTAGAATGAAACGGCTTGTGCAACTCCTGATACCAGGTGATCAATTAGTTCATATTGTAGTCAAAATAAGGAGCTTACTAAAGATATTTCAGGTAAATTGCCCACAATCATAATAAAATCTTGCTTTGTAGATCATCGGACATACTGAAATGGTTGATTTGTTGCTTTACACTTCTTCAATAATTAACCCATTTATACAAAGTTTACAAAAAAAATCTAAATAATGATTGAATGTTCAAATAACGATTATAAATGTGTTCCAACCCATCTTATCAAGAAAACTGCTATTTCAAGGGTTCGTCGCTTACTATTGCCTACCCGATTGTCTCGAGCATTTTAGTCTATTGATTTATAATCGCATCAGCTAGTCCGGTACCTCTCTGCCACAGAATTTGTACAGCCTGATTTGATTATAATAATTAAATTGAACTCTAATTATCAGCTGGCAGCACCTGAATTCCGCATTGTTCAAAATTACGATCAAATAACAAAACCATTAAGGCGCAAATTAGATCAGCCTTTTCGCACCAGGTACCCCCGTTTAATAGTTCACTCTTACCATAATTGGGCTGGACCACTCCAATCGACTTTGCCCTTCATCACAAAAACTGTATCGGTGAAATTATCGTACCACCGCGCAACTACTAATAATGACACCTTGAAAGCATAGGTTTCTTTGCCGGATTCGTCCTTCGAAACTGGTGCATTGCTGCCACCCAGTTCAGAAGCATGCAACATGCAAAGGACAATCGTAGCTTTTATGTTACAATCGATTACCGTCAATTACCGGACCGGGCCACGGATGTGGTTGAACCATTTTAAATCTGTGATCGCAAAAGGTTGACGACAAAGGTGGACATTCCCAAATAAAGCGCACGAGTGTGGCGTTGATGTACTGTTTTTTTTTTGTAAAATTCTTTTTTTAATTCGACATCGGAAGGACATCTGGTGTCCCCCATGTATATCGTCCAGGGAAGCCGGTTTTTATCCCAAGACGGTACGGTAGCTAAAGTTCAACGCAAAGTCCCTGGGATGTGGCCGTACCTGCCTTTGGTCGAATTTCCGCCCATGAAGGACATACGCACGACATCGCTACGTTGAAACAATAAATGTAATAAATACCAGCATCCCAGGTTGCGCTCCCTTTGGCAGACTGCCTTATCTGCCGCTTGCTGGAGGCAGAAAGACACGAAATCGTACTGTGTGTGTGTCGTTTTAGTGGAAAAGATCGTCACGGAATCGCCTTTCGTTGTCCGGCTCGACAAAGTTTAAGGTCAATGTTGTTCGAGCTGCTCAAGCCGATGATGATGATGATGAGGTGGGTTGTGGCCGTTTTCAGCGCAACAAACACATGCCCCATCTCCACGCAATCTCCGCGAAAGGAGAAAGATCCATCGAGACGCTCATGACACACCGGTTTGAAGAGCGGCAATAAATGTCTGACATTAAGTACCACCGGCAGCCCCGGTATAGCGTTTAAGTACGTGAAGGCGTGTGTTTTGCTCGGGAGCAAATTTGATGGGTGGACGGAAGTACGAAGAAATTGTAAGCGAAAAAGTAAAACACAAGAGGAACAGAACAATGTACGATGAGCGATGTTGTGGAGTGGAAAAGATTCGCCAGCTTTAAGTGTGCTTGAGATACAGTGAAAGATTTATTTGTCTTTTTATGATATCTTTGGAGGAAGTGATTATCACTATCAGGATCGCGTGCATGAATACATCGAAACTGGAAGGAATGTTGTACCCTCAGCGACATGTAAGAAAGATACAAGTTTGTTGGAATAATTTATTTGACGTTTAAAGCCATGTTTGGAGTCAAGAATGATTTTGTTCTCATCCATTTGCGTTTATATTTTTTATTGATAGTTTATCATTTAACAATTAAATTAATACTAACAATGATGATTGGTTATTTGTTTATGAACTTACCAGCTTTAACTTTAATTTCTTTGTTTAATCCTCTTTCGTCTTTGTAAGAACTTAGTTCTTATCAATGATATTCTTCAGCGTATGTATCGATTTCCATGTCATATGATAAAAGGAACAAAACGAGTTTTCAGGGCCTCATTTTTATCCTCATTTGCTACTGGCGTTCGGTGCTAATCGAAACGTACTTCACGGCGTCTATCTTATTTGCTAATGGATAATAAATCTGGTAGCACGAAAAACTATTCACAGTACCTGCCAAATATGATTAGAGTAAAATTATATTTCTACCGCTAGCACTAGCTCTACGTAACAAACATGATACAACAATCGTTATAAATTTTTAAGGAGAGCTTTCATAAGTGAGTAAAATGGACTAAAAATTCCTTAAAATATGTCTCTTTTTAAAATTTGCCAGGTTTCAGTGCTTCATCAAGCTAAGACCGCTCAAGAAGAGAGTCGGTAAATAATAAGTGGGAACAAAGACATAAAGAACCAACTATGAACAATCTTAGTATACAGAAAGCATTTATTATCAAAAACTTAAAAAATAATTGACGTGTGCGCTTCTTACGAAAGATTGAATTTAAAACTTCGAATGTTCCATGTCCGGTAGTAATGCGATAGCGGCGCCGATCTTCTCATGGCTGGAACGGGGTTCAGTAGCCATCTAAACCGTTTCCCCGTGAGGACTAACTATTCAACTACGTGGTATTGACAAGTTTAGTAAACCATTCGATGGCTAATGTGATTTAGTAGGTTTTTAAGCCAAAAAGAAGAAGAATTTTCCATGTACATGAACAGCATAAAATCTGTATATATAATTTTTCGACACGCTATTGGTTTACGATTCACTTCGATTGTTTCGCCATGCCAATCCAATCCGAAAAAATGAATCAGAAGCTAAGCAATGCAATGTTATCGCCTGATAATCTATATTTAAATGATGATAAAAAAACGATAAAAAATTCCATGAATCCATTTAAATCGTTAATCGCTCATATGCACACTGACATGTCCCATCGTGAATTGCGCAATCACGGAACCTGGCCACCCCGGCGGTGGTGACAAATTTTTCACTTTTGCTTTCCTTCCATCTTACGCTCCTTCCTGCAGAGTTAAAATTAAATTTAATACCCGACCATGCCGGCCGTCCCAACTTGTGCCTTTCGTCAGTCGTTGGTAAGTGTTACGGTTTGAAAAGAAACAGAAAAATCAGTTCACTTCCCCTTCGGTCAGTTTCAAGGCAAGGACGGACGGACGAACGAACGGACGGTGACTAGTAATCGCTTTTCACCTCTATTCCCTTTCTAGACCGACGGGCGCAATACCGACGAAAAGCTCGCCAGCAGTGTGATTGAAAGCGAAAACGAAACGCGCCGTCTTGTTACAGTTTTTTTGTGCGCTACAGCCCCACCTATCTGTTGGTGTAGCACCCCATCCCCCCAAAATGGGGTGTAAAGTGTACCAGCGGACAGCTGAGAAGAAGGAGAGCAAGCTTTCTTTCTCACCACGGCGACCTTCAGATCTAGGGGAGGTTTTTCTTCGTGTTCGAGTTCGTAGAGCTTTCGGGTGAGTGTTCATCGTTAAACTCACCACGGTTTGGTGGTTTCATCCCACCACGAGCTAATACACTCATTCTTACGATCGTTTCGGGTGAAATGAATTTACTACTCACTTGACGACTTAAGAAACTTTGAAGCTGGGCTTTTTGAGTGCCACTGATCGTGAGGCATAGATTTGAGGCCAAATGAATGGACGCGCTTGATCGTGCCGCTTTGCCGAAGTAGTACCACTCACATCTTGCAGACTCCTCGGGTGCTCACGAGTTACTGGTAGCGCAAAAAGTGGCCACAGCTAGCGACGCAGCAAATTTACTGCCAATAATGAAATTAGTTTAAGAGAAGTGCTCGCTAGAGAAGCACTGGAGCGGCGTGTCTTAAGGGGTAGTGTCTGTTCCTTCTGTCTCCGTGTACCGTGTGCGTGCGTTCGTGTAAACATCGCAGAAGCGCAGCGACTTAAGCAAAAGGAAAACCCGCGAGAGAAAGGAGGCCATATACAGCACAGCGTGTGTTCGCGCGCGCACCTATGTGTTAGGAACACTTTTACCCGCTTAAGCCGTTCCGCAAAAAGGTTCCGCCAGAATTCGGAAACTCCGTCGAAGAGACACAGCCGAACCAAACGAGCAGATTCATCGTCGATTCAAGAATATTCCTGCGTGAAGATTACCCAAGATTCGACGAGTGTTTCAAAACGAAGTCGTACTATCGTAGCTAGTGCATCAAATTTTTATCCTCGAACCATCGAGTGCTCGAGCGAAAGAAATAGCGAAACAAGCCCGGAAAAGAAGATCGATATTTGTCCGCAATTTACTTCGCTGGATGCAAGGAATTTCGGGTTAGAGTGAGTGTTTGCGTGTGTACTTGCTGCTTGTGGTACGTCTGCCAAGAGTGTGTAGTGTGTGTGAGTGTGTGTGAACAGGGTTTTGTGCGTGAACGTGTGCAACGTGTGCATTGTGCCAAAACACCACCCACATCGCCCAAGGCGTGCGAGCGAGGAAAATTGTGCCGAATATTTTTTGAAATATCCAAAGGCCGCAGCGCAGTGCGCATTTCGATTTCGTTCGAAAGTGATCGAACAGAAAGCGGCGTCGGCGGTGGCAGTGTTGAACGATCGTGGCGTACGATCGAAACTTTGTGAAACAGGAGCATCAGACCAGCGCTTGTGTGGCGTAAACGATAACGGAAAATAGAAGGGCTTTTGGAGTGTTTGGAGGAAAGAAAAGAAAAAGGAAAGCATACGTTGTCTCGGGCCGCTGTTTCCTTCTATATGGCTCTGCAGAAAGAAGTTTAGTGCGGTGCATGAGAGTGTGTGAGCTTTAGTTGGTGTCTTTTCTACAACTATTTTTCCTTGTTTATCCGTTCAACGCCTATTTCACAAACTACACAAATCCACGATGGAGTTCAAATTCGGAATGCTCTGGATTGCCAGCATTATTTTGCTGCTCAATGAAGGTAGGTTGGGAGAACATAAAATTAAAACAAGGATATGTTAGCTATAATTTGGTGTCAGCTCTCTCAGCTGTATAGGAACGGCTTAGCGATTTTTGGGATAAAAAATATTTATTTTAAAGTTAACAGACTCTTTGTGTTAAATTTAGAGATTCTTGCTCTCTACTAAACTATTGAATCCTTGGAAAGTCTAGTCGATTTATTGTGACGGTCTTCAAACGGCGGGACCGGGGTTCAAATCCCATCCGGACCGTTCCCCCGTAGTGAGGAGTGACTAACCAACTACGTGGTATCGGCAGTCTAGTAAGCCATTTCGATGGCCGGCATGACCTTAGAGAGGTCGTTAAGCCAAGAAGAAGAATAAGTTTAAAAAAATCTTTGATTAAATTGAAAAAAATAATTAAAATAAATTATTATGGAACCGTTAACAGAACAAAACATAATCAGTTCTTGCAAATTGATGAAATCCAACAGTATGGATAAATAAGGCAGATCCGTACATAAAATATTAACAGTTCCTATTCTTGCCATATACCACTTAAGCAACCATAAAACATCCAATCAGCCTCGTTGGCGAATAAAAGTAATTAAGAAACGGTGTAAAGAAAAATTGCCACTATCAATTTTATCATAAACGTGTCCAATGCCATAACATTTGAAAATTAAAACCGAAATCATTGAAATATTTGTGCCAAAATACCAACTGCCTTTCACTTCACGGTAGCAAAAGTTTCAAACACACGTTATTCCTGTATTTTGGTTGGATGTTTTCTGCCAAACCAACCACTTAACCCCTTCACGATTGTGGTGAACTTGAACTTCGAGTGTTGCTGTTGACGCTCGAAGTCTATTTGGGGACAATTATTAGCGATATTTGATGCGCACACCGAAACGTTCACAGGTAGCCTCAGGGCCGGCTGAACAAGTGCTAAACAGACGAACGATTTTATGGGAGGGAAAACGAAGACAGCATTATCATCATAGCTTGTTATAGGAAAGGAAGGACTGCAGCGAATTGAGTTTTGCATCGGATATTGGAATAAATCAATGTAATCGAAGAATCGTACAGTGTGTTGTGATGTGATCCCATAAACACGACAATCATTAGGACTCGTCATGCACTCAGCTGTATTCCAAAATGAAAATGATTTAATATTCTGTGCACCTCACAGTGAAACGCTTGTCGCTGTAATTAAATCTACTTCGATGCAGTCTCAAACTGTCTCATCGGTACATCGGCATTAAAGTGCACGGTCTGTGTTCTTGGCCGGCACACTTCACACGTACGGTTTGTTTGGTTTCCGAATTTGGTCACTTTGGAACGCGGTTCCACAACGCACGGGGCACGTCCTTGAGCTGGACCGCACAGAATCGGTCAGATCAGAAAGCCTAGAGCAAGCCTGCAAGTCACTTCTGGACACGGCGGGCCACTGCTGGTGTGAAGCAGAATGTGGGCAAAGTTGGCAAAAAATCTGCCCGATACGCGTCACATGCGTTGCTCGCGGCATTGGTATTTGTGTTGGTCGCATAAACCGCGCTTGTTTTGACCAAGTGTAATCGAGGTAATGGTCTTGAACGAGGTCGTTGGTTTTAACAGATTAAGATAGGAAAACTAGTGAGGCAATTTAAAGTGTGTTAATGTTTGCAGGTTTCTTACGGGTGTTGTGGGTTGAGATTTTGTCATATTTTAAGCTCATTTTGTTGTGCAATATAGCTCTTTTGTTGCTGTGCAAATATTCAATAACCTTAATTCTTTGTACTCAACCGATTGTGAAGCGTTTACCACAGCAAAAAACGATTATTTCCTGCTACATTATTGGTGGCTAGTGTAGAGCAAAACTGATATCTAAATGTGCAAATTGAAGAATAGAATATAGTTCGTACGTTTTGTTCTAAAAATATGAATGTATTACAATTATTTAAGCCAGATTATTCTTAAGAAAATCTAGGCATAGAAACCTCCTATATCCGAGCATGCTCGAATGAAAAAAAAAATAAGGCGTCGCAAAGGAATGCGGTATTGCGTGTATCGCACATTCGTTTGCGCAAAGCGTTCACGTAGGTGGAGCATCGAATTGGAGTATGAACCCCGCGTGCCTCCCAATGCTTACCAACCAGCCCCGTAAAACCTCCTCGTTAGCTAACAGCGGTGCCGTGTACCAGTTGGTCGATTTATTTGGAACACATTTAATGTCTCATGACTCAATCGCTGCTGTCGTGCCCCAAAAGAAGGAAAGGAAGGTGACATTAAATGTGGTTCATTCGGGGTAGACAAAACCGTAAACACACACACACACACACACACACACACACACACACACACCACAACCCACCCACAAAGTAAAAACCACCCCTGTCCCCTGGTGCGACCGTTCGAAGGCAGGAAAATAAAGGAAAGTTAAAAGCCTTCCCTTACTGGATCGTTTTCCGGGGCGGTCGCGGTAGTTGACAAACGTTTCACAGCTGTGTTGTTGAGGAACATATGGGTACTATTTTGCTGTGTGTGTGCTTCCTTACGAGCCCTATTTTATCACACACACCTCCCCCCCCCCCCCCCCCCCCCCCCCCCCCCCCGTTGACGCTTAACCTTACCGAAGCGAGTGGGTGTTTACCTACAGAATAGTGCTTTTCCGTACATTTCTCACGTGATCGATTGTGTTTCGAGCCGGGCATGGAACGCGTCGCCACTCACACGCTTCTTCCACAAGCCGAGGACAATGTAGTAAGATGTGAGTGGAGTTTTCCCTTTCCTTCTTTCTGGCACCACGCTTCACTACAAGACAAACATTGCTTGGCGTAACAACAAAAAAGTAGAAAAAAACATACCTCACCGGCGGTGCTTCTTTGGTGGGTTTGTTGGTGGGCTTTTTTGTTTTGGTTTTTTGGAATCAAACCACCGTCCGTGTGGCTCCATATGCCCACACTAGTTGCTCTGGTTTTTGCATCCATCCAGCTGCTCAGGGCGGCCCGAGAGGAAAAAAGCAGAAAGTCCCTACTACTCGCCCAACCGATCTGGTGTATGGAAATGCATATATGCACCTGCAATAGGTTTGGAAGCAAGGCGGTAAAAGCGAGGTAAAGTAACAGGAAAACTAGCAACTCTGTTGGGTGTATACGTGTTTTTTCAACCCAACCAACAAAGCAAGGAAAACTTAGGAGTACAAAACAGAAAAATAGGCGGCAAGGAAAAAGAAAATGTTTTATTCTTTTGCAGTTGAATAGCAAATAGAATGAGATGAACAAAAAAGTTGCAAAAACAGACGCTTAATTGAACAACAAACCACAAGCAGCAAATGGACCTGAAGGAGAGATAAAAAAGGCGAATAATCGAGCCCCATTTGAATAAACATCATTGCCGCAAAAGTTAGCCGGGCAGGCGGGAGCAAAAACTCGTTTCAAATTCTTTCCGTATTTCAAATTGAATTTTCTATTGACAAATGGTTGAAACGACCATTTCCATCCACCAGCTCGGGCAGGTTTGCTGCTACCGGAGTTTTACCATAAAGACTAGCCGGTGAGTCTTCTGAGTGAGTGGCCTTCCACTTTCTGTGGTCAGCACGGGGGTGAGAAAATGTGCCGCGGAAACTTGATCCTGCAAATGTTAAGGTGGGCACATTTATTCTCGACGAAAACCTTCCTCCATTTCCAATCCTAATGATGCGGTTTTTCTGCTACCTGTGTTTGCCTTTTGATGTAGTTACTCACCCCGGAGCTACTGGATGGTGTATTGTAAGTGTTCATCTACTATTTACTGGATTTCGAAGCTTGATCTAAGGCGGATCGAGCCTTCTTTTTGTGGGTTTGCAAATGATAGAAGCATTAGTCGGGCGCTAGCAACAAATAGCAAATGGCAAGTCAATGGCGTGAATAATATTGTGGAATGTTTTTGTTTGCCATTGCTTCTTTCTTCTCGAGAGCGGAAGTTATTTTGCTATGTGGTTGTATGGTTTGATTTTACATAGTAGAAAGGGATAGACATAAATTGTCAGGAAATATAGAGTGATCAGATAGGGCAGCTCCGATGGTGTAGCTAACATCAGCGGCGGTCTTCAATCGACAGGACCGGGGTTCAAATCGTAGTGAAGACTTTCGTGGTATCCGGCAGTTTAGTAAGCCATTCAATGACCGGCATGACCTAGAAGGTCGTTAAGCCCAGAAGAAGAAGAATTATTTATTTCATAATAAAGAATATAACCGATAGTGTGGATTAAATACTACGCTTAATTCTATCCTAAGAACTAACTGTAGGGAAAAATAACAGCAATTATTATAAGCACTAAAGCTGAAGATAAATCCACGAATCATCAGCTTCAAGTACTGATCTGTGTCTAATATCTCACCAATAATTAAGAGGAACCAAGTATAACAACCGACAATCGATACCTTTATCTGCTTACTTGTCTTTCAGGAAAAAACTAGTCTCAGAAATTAAACACTTTGGAACATTTCTTGTAGCTTATGAAATAATAATTAAATGCTGGAATCTCAAACCCTTGTTAAACAAACTATTAACTAAAGTCGCCACAACTACGTTCGCTTTCAATTGACTAATTGTGCGATGATCGTTACAAAAGCACCCCCTACAACAGAATCATAATGATTTGTAACGATCAATCAATTAGATGGAAAAATTAGGTCGATTGAAACATAACGTGCTTGACAATGGTCAAGCAAAAAGGGTTTGCAATCAGCGTTTGATTCGTTACATCACGCGTCACAAAGACGCGGAATAAAACGTCAAGCGAACCGTAAACGACACAAAACCCTTTCCAATGCGACACGTGCCCGCAGTCGGTAGTGGTTGTGCCACCGTTTGTTTGTTGTGCTACCCAACATTCGTACCGAAGTTCATCAGCAAAGTTCCGTCACAATGTCACCATGAGGACCTACAAAACGGGACACGCGTTGTTAGTCATGTGGCCCCGCTGTAATACACCGCAGCATACGCCCATAACTTTCTCCACCGAATCGTGACGCGGTTTTGTGTTTCCTTTCGCGGGTGCGCGATATTGTTTGTGTGTGTCGCCATTATTGTTGGCCCGCCTTGTGAACCATATGGGGCGGTTTGTGTATGCTGTTTTCGATTCGAGACTCCGGGTGTGCACCTGTGCGCAGTGGATTAGCTGGTTTTACTTTCTTTTGCATTGCGTTACTGAAATTCAAATTGCATAAGGAGGAAGAATAAATGTTTATTTAGGATGTTGCATTTTCTTCCGAAAGACATCTAGAAATGTTAGCCTTTTTAGCAATAACAAACATGGTGGAATGATCGATTATGAGGGCTGGCAAGCTTCACCAATGCCACACTGGGGTGGCCTATTGTTTCCGGGAACTGCGTGGAAACCATTACATTACCTCACCACACGCCTACAATTAGCGTAACGATTGATTGCGGTGCACATCCCGTCAGGTTATTAAGGCGTGTAAAGAAAGAAAAGGAACCAAATTAAGCGAGGAAGAGAAAGAGAGAGGGACAGACAGAAAAATACACTCCAACATTTACTTCCACCAAATCATATGCAACCGAAATTAAAACGGACAATCGATCATCGACGATTTGAGTGTGTTCGACAAAACGATCGTGATGCTTCGAGTTAACAAACCACCGGTGCTGGGTGGCGAACCTCATCACCACATAAGTACCATAATTATCTCATAACGCACCGTAAACCGAAAACCAAACTCCCTGCTCGCTCACGTACCTTTTTCCAAAGGCAAGATGAGCTGCAAGATGCTTGCCTTTCAGCACCAACCAATACGGGTGCAACATCGATGATGGCAAAGTATTAAATTGATATTAATTTTCACCTCAACATTCTCCAATAGTTTGATCTTGCCACCGTGTAATCCTTAAATGCCTGTCGCCTTTCACACTACTATTTTGCAGCATGTAAGTTGTTTGGTTTGGCCAGCAGGATTTTTGCCGTTTTCTTCTAGTAGCAATATTTAACTCAATTGTCTATAATTTACCGACATACATGATGGACAGGTTTATGGGTGATTTTGGCAACTTGTTTTTAGCGAACGAACAGAAGCCGCGAAACAATTGCAAGACGCCGTGGATTGTCGGCTGGTTTCAAACAATATCTGGCTGTGTGTGTGGTAAAATGAAGAGAAACCGAGCAAACGCAAATTGTTTGAAGACAAACATCATCAGTACAGTCAGCCATGGATGGAAAAGAAATACTGGGTGCTTGAAGGATGTAATTGGTTTGTTTTGAAGTTGACAACCCAAGTAGCGGTGAAACAGTATAAAGTGGATAAGTGATTATACAAGAGGATGAAAGTATTGTTGATGTGCTTTGGAAGATACGTTCAATTATTACTTGAGAGGCTTTACATCAGCAACCTCCCAAACGATTCAGAAAAGCTTGAAGGTCAAGTTGCTCTTGAATTTTTAATCATTGACACGATTAATGGAGAATAAAAATCGATTTGTTTTTTAAAATGTATTTTGCCTCATGTTCTGAGCTCTTAATTAATTTTATTTCATCCTTTACGGTTAATGAATCGTAATTTGTACAACGACAGTGTATAACCACAAGCAAAAGTCTTTAAGAACATCATGCAAGAACTGCAGCTGTTATTTATTTATAGTCATTAGCATTGATTAATTGATGCGCTTTAACATTCGAAAATCCTTTCAAATATTTGACTTACAATACCTCAACGGAAGCAAGCAAAGTCATTACCCGTGAAAAATCGCTTCCCATTCGAATGATTGAATTGGCTACGCTTTGAGCACTATTTCGTACCACTCGATCAACTTGCTATCGAGCAAGAAGTTGCTCTCATTTTCGTTCAATTCCCCGAGGGGTACCACCTTGCACTGGTAGACTTGCGATACGGCCAGACGACCCGCCCGATCGTAGCCAATTTTGTGGCTGACCTTGGTAAATCAACTCACACACGGCGTTGTTCACAACTGTCCAGCTGAAGGCTGGTCGTCGATAATCACTGCAAACAAACAACGCCACACCAGAAAAAAACCCGCTAAGGCCCAACCGGTAGAGAGCCAGAAAAATGAAAGTTGAAACTACCATGTAAGGAGCAGATGGAGCAAGGAACCCAACCTCACAAGGCAGGGTTTGGGATGTAAAAGTCCGTGCACGAACGGAACTTCATCTTTTGGTCGAGAAGGCAAGCTCCAGATTCGGCACGACCTTACAAGCTTATCACGCATTGGTTGATCTGAGGTTTCGGCTGGATCCGGACCGCAAGCCACCGCCACAGCAAATGGCGAATGCAAAAATTGACCGCATAAGAGGACCGGAAGATTTGATGTTCTGACACGGGGCAAATATTGGCAGAAGCTTGAAGATAAATTTGGTAATGTGTTTGGGAGATCGTTAACACTGCATTTGTTCAAAATTCCCCAACGCTGAACCTATACCAGCAGCCCTTGAAGCAGCGCAACAGGGGGTGTCGGCTGAGTTAGGAATATCAATTTGAGTCCACTTAATGCGGGCACCTCGCGTTAATAAGCTGCAGATTTTGCAGAGACACACACGAAATAAAAACCTGCTATGGGAAAAGCGACCTAGCTGAAGGATTTTTGGGACGGATAGCTAATTTATCTTTTTTTTTCCCCTACTAAAACCAAACGATCGGCCAAACTAAACCCCCGGACCGTGTAAGTGGTTTGTCGATGATTGTTGTATATTAACGCACAAATTCCGTGTTGCGACATTTCGAGATGTTGTTACCGTTGTTCGAACGGTGGTTTGGTAGCGTGATTCAAGTCGTAAAGTGTTACACATCGGGTACATGGTTTCAGCGGTGTAAAACGAGCGGTGTTACGTTTTACGACATTGCGATACAGGTTGTAGGGTTCGAATCGTAGCGCACGACAGAAGGTTGACCATCAATGCGGTCAAGTTTTATGACGCTGGGCATCGAAGTTGAAAGGAAGTTTTCGGTTGGAGTTTTCTGTTTGTGCGAGAGCTTTAAAATGTGATTCGAACGGGTGAGATGTGGCTGAACGTGCCTAAAGGAGAAAATAACAGAAGTTGCTTCGAATTTGTCGTATATTCTGTTGAAGAGGGGATATTAGAGCGCAGTGTTTATAGGCCGTGCCAAAAAAAGCGACTTCTACTTCTTGATCCATGCTTTTGTAACCCGATTAAAGTATTGCTACCACGAAGTTTTGCTACCACAAAGCTCGATATTTGATCCTTATCTTCGAAAGAAAGTCCTGATGCGATTTAAACTCGGTTTCTCTGTATGGAAACTACCGCAGCTGTCACTTCCACCACCGAATCGCTCTAAACGCTCAAGTTAATTAACAAGCTTTTATCAGAATTAATTTACTGACCATCGTTACTTGCATACGTACGCAGACATTACTTTAACTATAGCGTAAGGTACATAATTTTGCAAAAGAGCCTCCAAAACCAAAAACCAACTGATGCTCCAAAAACGCCAGAAAAATACCTCTTGAAGTCTCCTTTGCATTCATAGCTTCTAAATTATCTCCGATTTGAAACCACAACCGTTACCGATAGACTCATTTATCCACTCATCAACCAATCTCTAGCCGTGAGAATATGCATGCTTATCTGTTCAACTCCCAAAGCTCAGTAGCAAACACCTCTACGAGCAGATGGCGAGCCAAAGTGAATAATGAAAACGATAGCACTATAGTCACGGGTGCCAGTTGTGAAAATTTTCCATCATTTTCAGCAAGCAGCTAAAAAAGGCAAAGCAAAAACACAAACCCCACCAAAAACCGAATTTCCCAATTCTTAGCCGGCGGTAACAAGCGTCTGGAGCGCGTTGTGAACTCCTCGCTTTTGTCATTAAAGGTGGTAATTATTTAGTGAATTGGGAAACGAGGTTCGTTCACACAGTTTCCCGGTGTACACGGTGGAAAATGGGGTTTGTTTGCGTTGCATTGCGTTTTTTTTTTGGTTTTGTTGGTGTGTGTCAGTGGGGAGAAGTGCCATTCTTTCCTCTCCCATCACAGTAATGGGTGTTAAGCAGCCCCTAAGCACGATGGTGGGATGATTGGGATCAATTGGGGTATAATTTATCCCCATCTCGTGACGGTGTTGTCGTGTGGCGGGTTGTTGATTTAAATTTGAGAAAGTGCAACACTTTTCACGTGCCAGCCGGTTTTGATTGAAAAATCGGCAGCTTGTGGAAATATTTGTAAATCATTAATCTTGGCGAGACACTTTCTAGTGGCCGAAGTGGGAAAATTGGAGGCATTTCGAGGATGAGAAAATATATATTTTTTAAAAAATTGATTAATCGAAAATTTGACTCCAACAAACACATACGTGTTTATTAGCATCGAATTGAGGCTGCTAAAATTGTAGTTTCCCGTGTCCCATGAGCCTCGGAGCAGGGAAAATGACTAAAAAATCTTCCCCGATTTTCAACACGATCGATCAAGCATCTATTTGTTGATTGAGGAGATAACGAAGAAAATCAAGAGCGAAAGAGAATTAAAGAGATAAAGAGCGAGAGAGAAAGAAAAGATGCATCCGGAAGGAAACGGAACTACAAAGTATTCGATCACTGCCATTATGATAAACTCTTCGTCGCTAGGGGCTGGGTCATAAATTCGGCACCTAATTGCCAGTTAAACTACCGTTAGCCGTGTCATTTAGAGGGAGAAAGAGGGGAAGAAACAAACGGTGTGGAGCTCGCATTAGCATATTTTATGCTGCAGTGTTTTCTCTCTCCCTGAGCTCGATGATCAATCGATTGGTTTACGATACCGGATCGTGGCTCGCTTGTTCACTTGTTTGCTGCCGATGAGCCGATCAGATGCGCAACACGGTGCAGGCAGGGATCGAGTTCATCTTTTGAAGTGGTAAGGGTGTTTCTTCTCTCGCGTGCTTGTTGTTTTGCTTTGCCCTTTAAGAGCCGTTAAGAAATTTTCCCTTTCTCTCGTACGATCGTGATGATTCGCGTGCCGTCAGCATGAGCATCATCAGCGACGTATCCGTTGGAGGGAATATCGTGGAGTACCGTTTGTTTTGGTCCTTCGTCTCCACATCACTGCCATACTCCGCGCCAAAAAATGGGTGGTGCAATGCACCGTTTTGTGATGGGATGGCGTTGCTTTTGCGACGTCATCCCCGGTTCGTGTGCGCACCCGTCCGAGATAATGATCGGTTGCTGGGCTGGTAACCGGTTTGTGGATTTTTACTATTTACTCTTCATCACAACTGAAACAGTGTCCGGGGGAGAGGGAGAAAGAGAGCGAGAGAGGGAGGAATGGGGATGCATTTCTCTTGCATTTCTTCGGGTCCCGCTTGGGATGCTGCTCAGGTCGCCATTCGTTTTGTTTGTCTTCTGCGAGTGGTTAAAGCAGGAGACGCGTTCCCGTTTACACACCCGTCCAGGCAAGGTCAATGTCGTGAAGATCGTGCGGTAGGACATGAAAAATTGCTCACCATCGGTTGGTGTGGCTTTCAGTTTCGGGAAACAGAGACGAGAAATTTAAAGGTCAAAATGAAAGCAAAAGGAAGAGGAGTTTTGAAAAACGTAGACAGTTCAAGGACGCTTTGAGGGTTTTCTTTTGGTGAAGATTTCTCGGTGAATTTTCGTGAAAGAGCCTTAGGGATATTATTTCATGATTTTTATCATATTCGGTTTCAAAGGATAACCTTTAAAATAAATTTGGCTTCTCTTTCATCATTTGAAAAAAGAAAATCCTCTACATTTTTCCACTAGTTCGATCTCTCTCCCTTTCACGCACACCAAAACCATGACCGGTTGTTGACGGCGGAAGGGATGTTTTCAACATAACCAAATAATTGTATATTATGCGCTGGTCGGCCTTTCCAATTATTATTTAGCGGTAAACGTATGTGTGTGTGTGTAACTGTGGTTGGACGCTGCCGCATGCATCTTCAGTGTTCCGTGTGTACGATGCATCGTACGACGGGCGGAGAAATTCGTGCATCGTTAATGAGAAGGGCAATGGAGGGAATAAAAAAAACAAGCCCGTTCAGAGAAAACCAAACCTAATGCCTACACGTCGGCACCATAGTGGTAGGCGTACCGGAGCGTTCCATCTTCCATACCATAACCGAAGATGATTAGGTTGTTTAATTTCCCTACGATATGACGCATCCCATCCTATACAGCATTATGACGGTGCTTTGGTGGAAAACAATTTTCCTATTTTGCCTCCTTTACGGCAACCCCCAGTTTTCCGCTATTCCGGAACCAATGGGCAACGTTTTGATGGGTGATGTTTCATTTTACATTCGCCGACATGTTTTTGAAAATGCGCTGTACGTATACAAGTTGTGCAATTTCCGGTTAGTTCGTTTTGTATAATTTTTTTTGCAAATATTTCGTGAAATACTTTATCTTTTTCTGCCTCAGAATCAAATAAGTGAAATGTTGATTTATGATTAGCTAGAAAAACTTGTAATGCACTAACGATTGCAGGAACACAAGACGAGTTAAATAATTTTCAACTAAAACTCAACAAAAATTTAAACATTGCCAAAAAATGGTTTCAGTAAAAAAAAGCATTCAGAATTCTTAACTGGACGGACCAATTCTATCTGCGGATTGACCACTTCATCTTATCTTCAGGCTTCGCCTGGAAAAAAAAACTAGTTCATATCAGAAACTCTCGCTTTTCATATGACGGACATTTGCATAAAAAAATCAAGCGATAACTTTTTGATTGAAGCAATCTCTCTAATTAAACAGAACAAAAACGATGATAAGTGCAAAAAGTACACAAAACTAAGTTAAAGAAAATATAATTGAAACACTTTAAGGACATTTTCGTTAGTGCAGGTGAAGCCAAGCTAAACCAAGCACGCTTTCTACTGCACTTATTTGATTAATGTGGTAAAGACAAACGCGTCCGTTTCCTCATTAGGTGCTAAACCAAGTGCAAGGAAATGTTTAACCTGCATTTTTAAAAAGCTTTCAGATTGAGTTGAATCGTTTGTTTTGGTGAGTTTATTAGAGTGTTTAGAGCCACCCCATCTCACCTTCCCCGAACAGTGGCTAGACGGAAAAAAGTCGTCCAGAAACGTACGTACACTACCACGTACGGAAATGTCGAACATGGCGTCGTTTTTTTTTCTCTGTAGGATTTGTCTACGGCACGCTTCGACAGAACAATGTGAAACTATTTAAACTAATGAATGAACATGCGGTGGTGCACGTTGGAAGAAAGAGTTTTGTTTTCCTTCGCACCAACGAAAATGGCAGGAAATGTTGCAGTCTGCAGGAAAGTGTTTCAATTTTTCTTGCTGTCGGACGTCATTAACACGATGCTATCTTTATTAGCTGCGCACGAGTCCGGACCGTCGGAATGTGGTCGGAACAGCGAACTGAGGGTGTAAATAGGTAAAGGAAAGATGTTATGCTTGCTGGTCAGATAATCCTTAAGTAGGAGGCAATTGTGATACAGTGGTGGTTGGCAGCAAAAAGTGTAAATCATTTATTTTAAAAGCGATGTTTAGATAATTGTTTAATTAAATTCATTCGGGTGTGATTTCGATAAAGAATACAAGCTAGTTTTAATTTTATTTTGGCAGCATTGTTTTTCTTTGAAGTATTTGGAATATTGCGCAAGATTCGTGTGGAACTTTGCAAACAAAAAGTCAAAATTTTGCATTCAGTTAGGGGAAATTTGCAACTCGACTTTAGAACTAACCAATCTCCCCTGTTGAATTGGTAAAATGGAAAATATCTTCCAATTGTGGATGCAAAATTCCTTTATATGATTGCAAAGTTCTACTACATGCTTGTAATATTCGATAATTTATTTGAATTATTCCCCTAAACGATCCATTACGAGGATCGAAAGCCTGTATTAGCATAAATACGAAACTAAAAGCAGCACAGAAAGTAGTTGTAATATTAGAAAGTTGGCAATTTTATTGTTTACTTCATCAAAGCATCAGCCCTCACCGAATCTGATCTGCTCGATCTACCTGATCCACAGAAATTGATCCGAAATGTGCAAACATGTGCAGATTTTCCACGCCGGCAACAAAACTGCTCCAACCAGTTCCGCTCCATTCCCAAATCGTGTGTGCTGGGGACCGGTTTCGGATGTTCCGAAGACAAACAAATGGATGATACTTTTCCACCTTCGTCTGCAAAGCCCAAACCGCCCTGGGCCGAGTTTGAAAACGAAAGTGAACCTGAAAATCAAGTTCAATTAAACGAACAATGAACGCACCGCGCAACGTGAAACGCGAAAACTCACCACCATTCGGTCGTCACATAAATCGAGCTGTGCCCATCGTCACCAGCATCGTTTTGACTGCTTTAAGAAAGAAGCACACAGTTCCTCATTTACCACACGCTCACACCATGCCTATTTTTTTCGTACTATTAAACCAAGCGTTCCGAACGAACGCGTCCAATTCGGCGTGGACAGGTTCGCAACAGCGGAGCATTAAATAATAACACAAATAGTTCGCGTCTCTGTGTGTGACGCGGTTGAAGAAAAAAGATGACGCGAAACAAAACAAACCACCGGAAAGCAAGTAGACACAACAAACTTTCACACATGACCGTGGCCGTCGTCAGATTTGTCCGAACCGCTTGTTCCGGGTGTGTTGAACGATGATCCGTACGCGTCGTTTATGATTTGGTTTCCACCACACGGTGTAAGAAAGTTTCAAACTGCATCGTTATGTCGTTTTTTCTGTAACCAGCATTTTACGCTAAAACCAGGTTTACCCCTTGCGTTAAGCAAACGAGTCTCGAAAATCCTGGACATCGACATCGATACATCGGTGGTCGACAAAGTCATTGGTTAATTGTACAAGCTTTCGCCCCTGTAAGTTTGGATGCGTTTTTCTGAGACGCTGAATATCTATCATCGGGTTCCCGGGTACGGGAACCGACCCCAAAACCTTTCGCCAAGCGCTTCATTTTACTTAACCGTGGTCAATTATATGGCGGATATTATCGGAAGCTAACTGTTTCGTTTTGAAGTGGGCTGGCCTTTCTCAACAAAAAAAAAAAAAAAAAGTATGGAAAAAGTGGACACAATGACTTGTGTTTAAAGAGAGCAAAAAAAAGTGTAGCTGTACCTCCTGCTGGTAGTTAAATGTTTCCCAGGATCGTTATACTGATCTGGAGCGATGATTAGGCATATAGCTTCCCCAATTCACGTTCACTTCTGGGCGTTGGGATGAAAATAGTGATTGATCAAGTTGCCAATTTTTATCCCTTCCGATTGAACGTAACTGCATAAACACATGCTTTCCCCAATTTAAGAGTGCGGTCTAAACATATCCTCATCTAAAGTTTGATGAGAAGAAATAAATCATCAGTCGATCTATTCTTGTCGATCAATACGATTGATTGGCCGGAAATGGGACGGATGCGACCACAAATTGATTTGGAATTAGATGAATCATAGCAGGACAAGCTTGAAATTAAAGAAAGTTTAAGGAGCATATTTGATTGACATTCCTTTAGCTTCATACAGGACATGCGAACCAAATGAAGTGAAAATAGAAGAAGGAGACATTTTTGTAAAGCATTCAAAAGATCTGAAAAAGCTATAGGTCTTATGCACAGTTCCTCAGCTTGCTCAAGAATATGCTATTCTTTCAACATGGGTGCAGTTGCGATTTGTATGTCTCCTATTGTCACAATTCACGCGACAAATGCTTTCGCGAGACAACGAGATCCTCGTTCGAGATCATCCAAACCAATGCCAAACCCGAATGCCGAGGATCCTCGTTTGCAGCCACTTTGTCGAACAAATGAAGCCTACACACTCACCATTAGCATATTTGTCGCATCAACCCCGCGCACGCCAGAAGGTGGTAGATCAGGTGCAGTTGAGACCCTAGCTTTGACGCACCTTCTGGCACCATCAATCCCTTGCACTATCGCTGTTGGTGTTAGGGTGCTCCTCTAAGTGCTTCATGCTGCAGCATCACCCACTAATCGTACCAACACTTGCAAAACAAAATTAGAAATTGAGCTGGGTTTCACGAAAGACCTAAGGCTTAGGGCGTTTTGACTGAGAGAGACGGAGAGAGAGAAAGAGAGAATAAACGGTTTTTGCCTTTCCATCGATAGTCGCCGATGACAGGTTCGAAACCAGTCCTGATTGAAGCATAACATCGCTGTGTGTTACAGAAATGTGAACGCTAGCAAACAACGTGTTGTTGGATGGTGGTGGTTGCCGATCGGACAAGCGTTTTGTGCCGCAATCTTTGCTGCACGGTGCACCAGAGCAACGAGCGTGAGATTGATGGCGGAGATGAGCAGCATGCCGGAGCTTGAAGGTGAAGATGTGGTGTGTTAATGCTTACTGGAACGGAAAGCTTGATGCACGGTTTCGTCGAACGAAAAGGGATGAGACTGAAAGTCGGTGAATCAGTTAGATGATCTAATGTGGTAGATTTAGCGAATGATATCAAATAAGAAACTTAACTGATAATGGAATATTCGTTAAAGCTCAGCTCACAAAGATCAGCTTCAATTCTTCTTCGGCTCTATCGTATGGAGTTGATGAGAAAATTCCATTTTCAAAATCTTCGTCTGCAAAATGGGAGGACAACGAATCAACTGGACTTGGTAATGGTGCACTGACTTGCCCGGTTGCTTACAAACAACCGACTGAGGTTAAAAGTGAATCTTCCCTTGTTCTGAATTGGACGTTGTCGTTGCAATTTCTAGACTATTTTCCTAGTTGCTATTTCCTTTCGGCGTGAGCTTGCATTCCAGCAATGAGGTCTCAGTCATCTGAAAACTGTACAGACTCAAATACTCTAAGGAAATTAAATATTATGTTCAGTAAGATAAACTGTAAGCAATAGTTTCTAGATGCAGAGTTTGAATGAAGCAATGATTAAGCTTGAAGCTTCCGGGAAAAGCTTACATCTAGGTGATATGGAAAGTTATTTATGCATCAAGATCTTACGTTTTCCTAATTCACATTCTCACTTTGCAACTGACAAGAAGCCTCATCAGTCAAAATCTGAGTTATCACATAGTGATGCGTTTACTTACACGACCGAGCACTTAGCTTGCCAAGTCATGCAAGAGCTTCAGTGTCCGAAATAAATCATATCAGTTAAAATAAGAGAACCTGCAGTCTAGTACATAAACTTGAATCCATTTCCTAACGAATCCAGCTAATGCACCAGCTGCCACTGTACAAAATTGGTAGCTACAGCAAACCTGGTTTTACGACCATGTCCAGGTTTTCTTCTTGCCTTCCACTATTTACATTCCAGCCGCAAGTAATTGCTACACTATCATCGGTCGGTTCAGAGGTTGCTGGCTCCGAATTGTGGCGTCGGTAGCGTAGGATGCCGTTGGCGTGCGCCCTTTTCCTCGACCTTCACGTCCTGATGTACGGTTGGCTAGGCAGCCAGCCAGGTGCATTTGAAGATCGGCAACCAGTGCTCCGCTATGTTTTTATTTGCACACCCCATTTACACGAAATCGTAGCAGGAAAGCAAAAGTATACCTCTAGTTTAGTGAGTAGAACTCACAGCTCTGCTGTGACTTGGCACGAATTTTGTCAAGTATTGTGCAATGGAAACGAAACAAAAAAAAATGGTGCAAAAGAGTGAAGCCAACTTCAGAACGGCAATCTTACGCGCAGACGTTTACTGCTTACCGAAGAACAGGTGGTCGCGTTTGCTGGCTGACGAAACGCGGCAAACCGCAAACTACCGATCGCTTGCGGTGCCAAGCCGATTTCCAAATCCGCCGGTCCGTCCGTGTCGGGTCAAATGGTCGCCCAACACCGATAATGATGTTTGTCGTTGGAGTCGGGAGGTTATAGGTTAGTGATACCGACCGCCAAACGAACGATCGAGCAAATTATTCGTTTCGTTTGCTCTACTAACCGATGATCTTTCGACGGGGGCGTTTTGAAATGGCAAGCTAGGCTAGATATTTGGATCAAAGTTTACAGTAATACATCGTTTAAAAGCGGTTTAATTTGCTGAAATACTACCGCTCTTTAGTGTGTGATTACAACGGTATCTAGCGATCGTACCACTGTTTTGATTATCTCGCTTACATTGGCGCTTAAGTCGTTCGTTTTATAGCTGATTTAATTGCGCTGTGTAAGCGTTAAAAGCTTTAAAAACTTGTACCGATTTTTCCTACCCATTAGCTGCAGAAATATTAGAAAAGCAGGAAAAAACACCTGTTTTTTGTGTTGGTTGTTTTTATTAAACTAGCGATCATTACCACTTGCTGCAACGCACGTCGCCCTAAGCGTTGAAACATGTTGCTTATGAGTTTTCTTCAATCAATCCCGAAACCGTTTCGTAATACTACGGTCAGCCAGTTAGCCTCCCTGCGTTAATGTTTAATATTAATAATACATCACAAGAAACCCATCGAATCACCGTGCATCGTTGCATCGTGCAGAGCAGTAGCGCAAAGAGAGAAGGAAAGGTGAACGAAAAAAAAACGACTCCACCAAAGCATCTTTGCGGGCGAGCTTTTACGATGAATCTTACAGACACCACGTCTCGGCCATCTTCACTCGATCGGTGCGTGACCAGTAGCAAGAAGCTGTCCGAAAGCTCCACCGGAATCCGGCCACTCGTCAGTTTTCCTTTTCCCGGCTACGCCACTTGTGATTGATCGTTCGCTGCCGATCCGGTGGTATGGCACGTGGTGGTGATGATGGTGGTTGGTTGCTTTTTTCTTCTTCTCAGTTTTCAGTTTTGAAAATCCCAACGACGAGCATGATTATGATTAATTTGTGCCAGTGCTAGCGGCTAGCATAAGTAGCAGTGGGTTTATTTCTTCGCCTTAAAAAAGCAAGCTGAAGCTGTGCAGTGAAGGGATGGATATTAATGTAGATTGCAGGGAGAAGTATTGGAGGTAAATTAAATTATCAAAAAATGGTTCATCCTTCGATCGGGGTGGTCTTGGTCGGTAGTCGTGCGTAACTAATTGTTGAATGGTGAGATATTCGTTGTTTTTAATAACGACATACGTTGTGCGAACAATACCGGATGCCTGAAAATGCATGTTTTCCTGTTGTTGAACTCATTTGTTGTCGTTTAACTTTTTTTAAAATATTTTTTATTAAATGAAAAAGTTATGGAAACCGAATCAAGAGGTTTGCATGCAAAATTTAACGTTTATAAAACAATATTTTATAAATAAATCGTTGCACCTGAGAAAAGCTGCATAAAGCTTACATTGTTTTTAAAATCACTTTTCACCACCATCTCCTATCACAATCACATCTCATTATCGCTTGATGAAAACTGGAAAAATCGTACCAACGTAAGCCCGTCTCGATTAAGATCGCAACATCCAGCAGCGAACCACATAACGGTTGCATAAACGCACCTTGCCCGAGTGCGAGATGCAATTTTTCCCTGCACCGGATGCAAAAACAAACCAGAGCCCACAGAAGGGCTTCGATGCAATCCGGCCGTACGGGCTGTGACGACACTGAACAGGCCAATGCACCCCGCGCATAGCCGGGTTTCCAAGATTCGTTCGATGCCCCCGATCGAACGGGGTGGTAATTCATCCGCCCCTGGTGATTGGAGTGCGGCAAATGTGCCGGTGTGATGCGCCATTTTGACGATCGAATCTCCATCAGAATGTGCAGCAATCCACGATGGTTGGTCTCATCGACCTGGGACTCGATCGGGGATCATTAATTTCAAATTGGATGGGAACGGATCGACTGGAGTGCGCAAACGGGTGGTTGGTTTCACTTTTCTCAACGTTTGGGTTCGGGAAATTGTGCGCCCACCCGATGAACGCCCTTTTTTGCTGCGCGTTGGGTGGTTTGAGGTTGGAGGAGGAATTATTGAATTTAATCGGTAGGTTTGAAGGGTCTGTAGCTGTGTATGGGCCAGTTTCCCATCGGTGGCAGGTGCGTAAAGGTATCATTCAAAGCCCTGTGGAGTTGTTGATGGGTTGAAGGGAAATTGGCATTAGTTTGAACCGTGATTCTGAGCATGTAGCTTAAGCTGTGGCAGTCGCATTCAATTATGAATCTTAAATATTAACTCTCAATTAATTCAATAATTTGTTATGAAAACTTAACAATTTACTATGTTTTTCTTTCTCTCGTTACAGGTTGGTATTACTGAAACAGTAGAAGAGCTCTGGTAGTGTGTTTATGAAGTTTCTTTGGCTGAAAGATGTATGTAAGGCAAAGTACGGCACAAGTCTTCAAATGGCAAATGGGCCGGAATTCAAATTCTATCCAGACTGGTTCAACTCACTGGATACTGGACGTTTAAACGAAGGGATCTTTACGATAAATGGTCTTCTTCGATTGTGAAGTTGAAATCTTATCCCAGGCTCAGTCCTAGCTCCTTGAGAAGACGAGGTCACATAGAAGACGTTCATTGGCGACGAAAAAGCCTCTTATTATTCACTTTGTCCCACTGCTTTTTTTTTCGGATGTTCCGGTTGCTTTTGAACAAATGAAGTAATATTATAAATTATAGAAAAAGTATACCAGCAATAACAAACTATTGTGTCAGCTACAATGGTTCAAAAACAGGAAGCTCGTTGTCCCTTACAACGAGCTTTACAACCCCTGTTCATGTTTATAATTTATTAAAAATTGTACATGTAACTATGCTCTGAAGATACATAATATGGTGATTTACGTATGTAAAACAACGAAAAAACCACTTCCTCAAAGAACTATTAAAAAAGTAATCAGGAAATGCCGCTGCAAAGTTGAAAAATTTAATCACCGAACGAAGCACAACGAATATCGTCAGTAAACAACAAAACCACAACACTCTTTTCCCATGCATTTCCCTGCGATCTGCATAAAAAAAAAGCTTTCAAGCATTTGAACATATACGCCGGGACGGGCACAGTGCCAGAAGACTTTCCCTCGATGGTGAAGTATTATTTCATAAGAAAACAATATCCATAATTGGAGCGCTCGGTGGTTTTCTTGGTTTTTTGGGCAGTTAGGCAGTAGCAGAGAAATACATTCGTACGTGCGTTTGTGGATGAAATAATCGGATATAGAGCATGATGTAATGGATGTGAAAATTTGTTACGCTTAAAATATGTCAACATGAAATCTAATCCAGTCGCTACATTCGTTACAAGTAGTGGATTAGAAATGTTAAAAGAAAAGTTGAATAAGGGAAATATGTTTGAAAAAAAAAAAACTATTTTGCTAGTAATTTTCATAAGAAAAACACTGAAAAATCCAATCAAAGACAATTAGCATCAACTTAAGACAACTTAATATACCTTCAAAAAATTTGAAGGACATTTGCATTTCCAATGGTATGCGTCGTGTTAGCGCAAAAAAATAGCATCAACCAAACCCCATCGAATTGCTCAAGGTGAAAATATGCACCTCAGCTTCCAAGTGTCGTGATCGCGAGCAATAACTATAAAATAACTGTACCACGACGACAAAAACAAAACGAAACAGCGAAATAACGACAAAAGCTCTCTGCCACACAAAAGAAATCTGGAGCAACGAAATCGAAAGTTTCGCCACGACAAGAAGCCGGCGATGGTAGGAAGCGCGACTGCATTGTATACTGTCGGCCGGCCCTGGCGGAGGGAATGTTGGGTTGCGAACTGCGAACCAACACCGAACCTAGTCGGCCATTTCCTACCGTTTATGTTGACAGCCGGAGCCAGCATAAAACCCAACGCCATGGACCATTTTTCCGCCCGTGTGCCTTTTTCTTTTTGCTCGCTCGCTCCTTTCGATCACAGCGAGCGAGTTCGCGCGTTGGTAGGTGATTGAAAAGTTATGAAACACAACATTGAGTGACCGCATAAAAATAAATATATCCATTCATTCGCCCATCCATCCAACCATCCATCTATCCTTTGGTAATTTAGATCACCCTGCGAGCGATCGCTGCCGGGCTCGGAGCTGTGCTTCGGCTGAAGAAAAAAGGGCCGAAGAACTGGCCTGCCGGCATTGTTGGTAATTATCAAGTTTTTACCAACGAATCCAACTTGCCACAACTTGCAGCTTCGTTCCCAAGCCTTACACTACGCACCATGACCCGGCTACGGCGAGGTTGGAACGTTGTTCCGGGGCGTGTGAGGAGGAGTGTGAAAAGTTTTGTAGAGCAAAAGTTTGCTGTCACGCTTGCCGCGATTGCCACCAGCGACCTTCGGATGGTTCGTTGGGTGACTTCTGTTGGGCGTTTTCTTAAAAAAAAAAAAACTTACGCTTCAAGAAAAAGCTGATGATCGGATCCATTTGAACAAAACGATTTGTCCGTACGTGTGCGCGTGTGCATGCATCAATGCACGGTGCTGCACCGTACTGAAGGTCTTTTAAAATCATGTATAGAAGCATTGGAAACCGGCATCACTCGCGGTTCAGCAAAACGATGCTGGTGAGATCTAAATCATGAGATTGCTTTGAAAATTGTTCAAACATTTCAAACCCCTCCCGACACCAAGGTGTGACGGCGAACGGTGACCACTAGATCATACACGCGAGGCGTGAACATTCCGGTCCGGTTCGGCCGGAGTGAACATTTTTGCCACTATTTTTGGAGGTTAATGCCAACGTCAATGACGGCGATGCTCTGTGCAAACTAATTGCATTTGCAGTCTGCGGCGAGTAGGTACTGTTGAGGGTACGGCTAAAAGCCACTTGACTACGTGGTGCGTAAGATGAACTGATTTCGGTCGGTCAACAGTGGTTGTATGATGGATGATAGATCTTGGCGGAGGATTTTAATTTCGATGTGTGTTATGTGATGCAATTGGTACTCTTAAGCGTGTAATGGAAGATTAATTCTGTTGAAGTAGATCTTGAGTTCAGGCACCTGAGAGTGAGGTCAGTGTTCTAAAGAGTAAGTGTTATTGACCTATGATTTGAACGCTGCTTTGTGTGTAAGAATGGAGCAGGGTGACATGATTTTGAATTTTTAACCATTTATGTACAGTTGATACTTATCTCTCAGGTTGATAGTTGATGTGTAAGAATTCTCGGTGTCTTCTCTATTTTCTCTTATTCTCTTCTTCTCTCTTATGTATTTAATGCAACAAGATACTGATGCCTTGATAATGTCATCTCAAACCTGTAATATAGCACCTAGTCTTAGAAGACTTTTGGACAATACTAAAGTCCAAAACCTTTTTCCCATGCTCATTTTCTCGTCTCGTCTTGCGATAGAGGCTTAATGACCTGCTAGGGCTCGCCATCAGGTACTTGAATAGGCAGTCCTGACTACGAGGGCCGCATGGAATTGAACACTGGTGCCTGGAATAGACTGGTGGCGGTATCGACTCTACCACTGGACTGCCTTAGAGTTGTTGTGATAGTATTAAATCTCATTCTGTCTAGAGCTCTGTATCTTCTAAGCGAGTAGAATCTCAACAATAAGTATTATTGTTTATTGACATTTTCTGCACCTTATGACATAGATATTCAATCGTTTTGTTTGATTTGTCTCAGTCCAATGGCAAGTTCTCTTAGTGACATCCACCAACAAAAAAAAAAAATCAAAACCTGTAAGCTTACCCTCTACGAAACATAAAAGAGGATTTGTTTATCAGCAAATCTTTGATCATTTCCCACCGATCTGCTTCTGACTTGAACCGAAACTAGATCAAGAGATGTTTATTGCGCGTGATCCAAATGTTCAAAGATCCTCCAACTTCACCGCACTTGACCAAACGTGCCGCGGTACGAAACCTTTAGCACAGCGCTGTGGCGACATTGACGCAACCTTCGAAACCGGGCAGCTCCCGCTGCTTTTGCATGTACCGCGGGCGACAGTTTAATGCGTTTAAAACTGAATGCATTAGCCATCACGACCGACGAAGAAGCCAAAGCAAATAAAACCGAAGAAACTGGCGTCGAACAAAAAAGACCAAACATACACGCACCAACGCTAACACAAGAGAAGAAAAAAGAAGCTAAACAAAAGCAAAAGCGCGACGACTACTGTTGCTTTCCTGGGGACTATTGTTTTCATCTTCGTTTGTCGAATGAATGCTTACACACTTTATGTAAGTTTTTTGAGGGGATGGTAGCTGGGCGAACAAGTGGGTGGGTGGGTCAAAATATGAGTCAAAACACAGCGAAACCTGCCCACGGTACGGGACGGTTCGTCACGATTTTTTGGCCACTTTTCGGATTTACCCGGTGACGAGCGATATTTGTCTAGCTTTGTCTATGTCGAACGTTTGAAAATACGAAATCTGTTCCCTGTTTGGCGGTGAAGATGGAAGCATCGGTTTTCACACGACTATTTCGGTGAGGGAAGGAAAACGAGAAAACCTTTAGCGGCAACCTTGTGGACGATCTCACAGGTGCGACAAATACTTTGCGTCGCGTCGAGTTCCATTCGCTTCGAAATGTTGCCCAGTTGCAAAAGCACTTCTCACCAGCACCGGTCTCCGCTGGTTTAGTCTCACCTGCCCTGCCGGTCACGGTGAACTATGTCTGGGCAAAGGGTAATCGGAACGATTAGCGTTTCCCACCGGGTGAAACTACCACATCGAAGCGAAGAAGCTCCAGTTTTCGGTGCTTGGTTGCACCTGTTACAGAAGCCGTGGTTTGCAAAACCCGTTTGGTGGCTTCTACCTGTAACAAGCTCAGAATTGCACCAAATCTTGATCACGAGGTCGTCCGATGCTCTCGTCGATGGAACAGGGCTTGGAGTGCAGACAACGGTGCAATGGAATGTTTGTATCGGTATGCTAAAATCAAAGGTGAGCAAAGTACTCTGCATCTAAGATCGTGACAATGTGGCGCAAACACGCGCTGATCGAACTGCAAAGTTAAAGCGGTTCAGTGACCAGCGTTAGAAGAAGGGAGACGATGCTTGGTTTCAGATTCGAAGCGAGCGTAGAAACCAGAGCCCGCCATTTTACCCGAGACCGGGACGAGACATCCGATCGGATTTTTTGCGGTGCGGATTCTTGGTTCCGCCGACTTCCAAATGTCAGAACCTGTTCCATATTTACCCCTGGTGCCTGCCTGCCTGTTTTCGGGGAGTGCCCAGCCATGTTCAGGGGCAATGGTAGTGAAACATCCACCTGCCTTGCTGTATGTTTTGTGCAAGGGAGTGCTGTCGGTCCGTTTATGATTGCATGATTTATTTATTGGTTTCGCTATTAGAAGGGATTACATGACGTGCGATGGTGACATCGCACTACAACTCGATCTCGTTCGGTCGGAACGATCTGGCTCCTTCGCGATCAAGCTGTTGTGGGGTTTTGTGGGCGATCACGAGTACCGCGACTTGTACCGCGTGGGGGCTAGCATGGCCGGAAGATTCTAACTCATAACGGATGGTTAAGTTGTTCCAGTTGGCGCAGCGCGTTTATAAAGACGCATAAGTAATGAACCAGTAACAGAGACATTATAGATCATGCAGATGAATTGGCTGCAGCGGTTTTTTTTTGTTCTGCAAATCTTGCGTCAGAAAGTGTGGCGAATGGAGTGAGATACCATTTAGTTACGAAGATCGCACGTTTTGTCGTTTCGGCCTTAGATGATCTATCACGATCGGATAAAGCGCACTGACGTATCGGTTCGATAGGAGCTTAGCATTTTTTAAGCCAACAAAGATTGATATGTGAGGATTTTTGCGACTAAATATCTCTTTCGAGTGTTTTAAACGATTATATTTTAATGTGCATTTTCTAAATACGGAATTCGTGTGTGAGTGTGCGTCCTTGCTCACATTCAGCGGTTCCCACATTTATTTCGTTCTAACGACCTTACCATTTCATGATATCCGTTCAGTTTCGGTCATCGAAAAGCGCTAAACTGATTTCGTTTCGAGCGCGAGTCAATATTTATTGCCATCAATGGACACCTTCCGCTCGGCAGGAAACATGCACCACTAAACACCCGGCACTTGGGAAAGGAAATAATTCAAATTCTTACGCATGAACCAATTTTACGGACACCGTTTCGATGTTTGCCTTTCCGATTAATTGACGGGTGGCATTAGGAGCGCTGGCCGACGGAGGTCAAGTGACAGTGACAAATCGATCGAGTCCGCTCGGGGAAGTGTTGCTCGAAAAGTAAGCAAAACTGTTCATATCCTGATCTGGATTGTACGCTATACTATCGCCGCAAATATTAGAGCCTTGCAAGTAGAACTTCGAGAATTGACTACAAGAACACGGATGTTGAACCTGGCAAATTGGTGGCAGGTTAACCATTACTGTTGCCAGTGTGTGTACGAACGTTGGAAACACGTTCCGTGTGGTGTGCCACCAGTCACCTATCCGATCGTGTTCGGAGTGAACGGGTCCAACACCCAGCCACGCAACACCTCAATTGTGGCGCACTTATTAGCATTGGTTGCGCCACCCGGCCACCAGTTTACTGTTTGGTTTATACGGTTCGCTTTGTTTCGTCGTTTGGCGTTAGGCTCGTGTTCGGTTTCTGGTTCTGTTTTCGCAAGTTCCCGGAGTCATGAAGCATGCGCGTAAGCTATGCGCTGAGGGCGTTGGGTGGAATGGAGGAAACGTTTTCCGTTTCCCTTCCTGCTGGCACCCGCTTTGTGCACCAGATTAATGAGTTTTCTGTGTGTGAGTGGCTGGTGTCTTAAATCAGAGCGTCGACAACAACGAATTAGAATGCCACAAGTTGGCTGGTTACTGAGTGTCCCGCATGCGAGGGCGCTTGAAGGTTTTTATGATTACTTTCGAAGGTGGAGCGAGCATTTGCACTGTCGGTGTGATACCTGCTGACCCCGCATCTCCTGCCCGATCTGACTGGGACGCGTGACGTGTGAGTCGTGCACGAGAAGTCGAGGTGAGTTCTTTCCTTTTTTTTTTTGGACCTACTACTAAAGGTTACTTCGAATGATACAATAAAAAAACAGAACGACGGCAAGTAGGACCACAACACAAAAACGCCTAAGTAAGCAACACTTCGATATATCGATCCTTACCCCCGTGTAGCTGTGTAAGGGAGCAAGTGAACCACCGGAGCGACACACCCCAGTCCTTTGTGTGGTCTAAAGTTGGTGAAGTCGACACAAACAACGCCTGCGATCTGGGAGAGGTTCAGACATGAGCAAGCCCTCCGCTAGCTTAGGAACCGGCGAAGTTCGTATGCATATCTCAAGCGTGGCTTTGTGTTCTTTCGACAAGGCTCGGAACGCGACAACGGTGGCTCAGTTACCGATTTTGTGCTTCAGCAGCACCAGCAGCAGGTTCACCTTGTCTCAATGTTAGGGTGGTGGCATGACGCTGAACGTTTTGGGGCTGTGGCTCCATAATATCCGTGGATAAATGTTACAGCTGCTCCACACCCCCAATGTCATCCTGCCGCGGAATTTCCGCAGCAACAGTTAACAGTTTTGACATTTGATAGTTATTACCCGCGGGCGAAATAAGAATGATTTAGCAGTTCATTTGTTCTGAGCTGATTTGCTCGGTTGCCCACAAAGTTGACGACACACAGTGCGACCATTTTAATCGTTGATCTTATTCTTGGGGACTACCAGTAAAAGACACTGGAAGGCGACGCTGACGGTGTACGGTGCTACGGACTTACGGATTCTGGCAAGGTTCTAGAAAGGTAGGCGTAGCTCGTGGACAAATCGCATTTGTTTTTATTGTCATCGCCTTGTACGTTTTGTTTTGCTTTCCGTTAATCAACGTTCACCTTTAAGGAGATCTTTTAGGGTGGTACGGTCTGAGCCTGAGAGATTTGAAGCCATGCCAAATTTCGCATATTGCCCACGATTTGCGTTCGAGTAATAATCTTAAAACCCTTACCTAAAGAAGCGAAGAAACCGAATAGTGTTTTGTGACGCACGGGCTAAAGACAAAGTTAGGATGTTGGAAAACATCTAACAGATAATCGTAAATGGCTTATTTTGAGTTTGGGGTTTATATTCTCGGGATACGAATACCAGACGGGCGAGCCAGAAGAGGTTGCGCCTAATCGGGCGTATTTCCATTATTAAAGTGTCTTTTGGGCTGAGCAATGTTTAGCGTGGGGTTATAAATTATTTGTCCACTTAATGTTATTATTTGTTGCCGGTGTTTTGTTCTGGAGACTTTCGAAAGGTAAAAATCAAGCTTTAACCATACATATATCATAGGAATAAGTTTAAAGCTTGTGATAGCATTTCTTTCCCAAACGGTCAAGGGTAAAATGAAAGGATTTTTCTGTCGATTGGCTGACAATGCCGATGCACAAAACATTTCATACCTGTTACAAATTACTTTCCTTTCACAGCATGGTCACCTTTTTAAGGTTCTTTTGTGTGAGTGAATGTGTAATGCTGACAAGATATTACCATATAGTTACATGTAAAATGAAGCAGCCGTAAATAGTTGATTAAGCCATCATCATCAGTACTGAAGTAGAGATCACATGGTTCAAAGCTATGCAAAGTAGCGTGCATCTCCTGCTGGTTCCATGAAAGGAGTTGAAAAATATGATTTAATTGTATTCGTCCGTACCGTCCTTCGACCTTCAATCGCTATTAAAATGTCATCGAATGGCTTGGATAGCATCCATTTTGGAGGAGGAAGATCGTTAAACAATGCATGAAGGTCTATCAGTTACATGGACCAGCATTACTTGCCATCGAGTACATCATTGGCAGATGGAGCCAGATTCGCAGATCGCAAGGAAGAGCTACCGATCAAAGAAATCTTGTCGAACGGCAGCGTTTGTGTGAGTCGGCAGAGCCGATCAACCAGATCGACTGCTTACTACAAACCATCCCGCAGACTCACACACACATATACACGTGAAACGAAGGAATGTGCACTGTAAGTCTACGTCTGATGCGAATTCTATAGGCACGGCTAGCCTTATTTTGTATTGCAGAAAAAAAATAATGGATCAGCAGGGTGTCGTAAGCGGATTTTGCTTAGATGGATGCTTCTTTAATTGGAACAACTCAACACCGAAGAGGTCTGTAATTAATGACCATCCTCAGCTGCCAATTTGTGGTGAGATGTCAAGTAAACGTTCTTCAAAGGCATCCACTGTTTGGCAGTTGCGATGAACCTGATGTTCCTTCGGAATGATTGATTGAGCGCTTGATGGAAGCAAAGATTTAAGCTCGAAACTTTCTTACACAGATGACCATCGATTTTGCGATAGCAAAAAACAAATGTGTCGCGTCATGTTCTAGTAGAATGATGGTAGTGACTCTCCAGGTCGCAGCGTGAGAACAGCTTGAGTTGATTCTAGGTGTGACTAGAATTTGCATAAATTGTTATCATTCTTGCGAAATCTAGGCTGGGCAAAGTGATCTATGGTAGCTGCCTTGAAGCGAGCCTTTATTTGACAGAGCATGCAATGGAAGAGAAAAGACTTGTGGGCACAGATACCAAAGGTAAGAGCGGGTGACATTTAAAGCTCTGCTCCCTCTGGTTACCCAAAAAACAACGTCTAAAATGTCCATTAAAAGCAGTACGGCATGTAGTTTGGCATTTTGGCAAACGCTAATGGAGAACGCACGAAGAGTCCTCCATGTCAAATTATCCAATTTTCACTCGTTACCCATTAGACACGCCGAGGGAGGATGATGAAGGGAGGAATTCTAATTCAAGGACGCATCACAAATATAATCTTGATCACGGTGGAGTAATTTTACGCAGCACGGCCTATGACGTTACACTTGCTGGCTGTAAGGATTTGCATTCTCTGCAGCGTAGTCACGTGATGCGTGGTCTCGCTTCTGTTGATCAGCCTTCGCTGTTCACACGTGTTGCTACTACCTGTAGCTGCTGCGAGAGGCTGCCTGATGAACAGCCGGGAAACAGTGTTAACAAATTTGCAAATCACACTCGAAATTCACGTAATTACCAAGCAAAGGGGCAATCAACGATAACGTTGTCTGGTGTGTAGCTATTTATCACCTCACGGAAGGTATGTGGCGTGCTCGTGCCTGGCCAACTCCAACCAGCAGCAACACGAGCTACCCTTAACTGTCGCTCAAACAAAACAAACTACCAAAAAAACAGACACCACTCTTGTGCAGGTCACACAAGTTAATGATCACTACTCGTAACCCATACGAGCTTGCTGGTCTACTGGAATAAGGTCAAATGCGCCGTCGCCATGTGTGTGTATTGTTGTGATTGGTCCCCATGTTGCCGTGTTGCCCCTGACTGCCAAAGTAGCAGACTGTGATGGTGGTATGATTTTCACATGCCGATAGTATGTCTTTGCATGAAGTAACGCATGTCTTAAGGGTTCGGTTAGACCGCAGACACGATCACCCGGCCCAGATGGATGGCGGAGATGATGATGTGCAGCAGATCAACTGCTTGACCCTGATTGTGCGTGTGCGAGCATGCAAATCAAGTGAAGAAGTCGTCACCACCGGCACCGGTTAGGGAGATGAGTACACGATCAGCTGTTACTGATTGGCACCTCGGTCGCGAATGAGTGTCCCGTGAGGCAAATTTGTGTCGCATAACAGCGTCGCCGCTAGTCGTGCGAAACATTATGCGGATGGGGTTAGATCATTAAGATTGGGTATTCAATTTATCTGTGGTCGGTAATTGCGTGTAGCGTGGGCTTAGCCAACAGTACTAACAGGTGGTAAAAGTAATGGAGTATAATGCCTCGATAGCCCCGACCTTCGATAGGTGTGTTAGAATTTTTAAGACAAATTTTGGGAATTTTAAACAAGCTAAATAATTGCAAAAAAATCTTTAAAAAATACATATCTTAGAAAAGTTAAATGACGCTTGGCCAAAAGCTAATCCATGTACTGTTTGACATTTAAATTGGAGTTGTCTGCATAGAGTGTGTAGTAATCAGCCAATGTACATTTGAAAATGAAGATATTTAGTCGCAAGCAACTATCCCAATCTTACCCACCACTGACTTATGAGAGAACCTTAATCTTAATCTTTCCTAAACGGACTCGAAACCAAACGTCGGCTAATGAACCATCTACCATCGATCATAGCTCCACAACTGCATCTGGGAGCGTCTAGTCCAGTTTTTCATGTTGCGCTTCGTTCCATAGTTCCATTTTCTGAGATTGAGTTCCATCGCCGACAGCATCTAACTCCACCTGGTGTGAAAAGTGCGACCGTTCTATGCCTGTGTGAGCTACACGTCAAAAACGCTTTCCTCGATGAACTGGTTTGCTCCTTCCCGCGCGCATCGGGCAAATGGTAACCGACCGGCCCAAGTTACGCGATGCAGCGGGGCAATTAATTTAATTGCCATCGCAAACACGGCACGGCCTGAGAGGCATCCTGGCGGGGCGCAACGGTAAGTGCGCCAGGATGCCCGAAACGATGGTGCTGCTGATCGTGAAGTCGTGTGACGGCACGGGAACGCTATGGGTGTCGCGCTAGTGTGAAGCCGGTGTTGCTGCCGAATGACAGGTTAATTTAAGACCTTAGCTTACCGCACTCGACACGTACAAGGGACCGGGCGTCGCTGATCGTCGGATCCTAGGAGCGATATTAAATTGGAACCGAAGACAGAACGCGTACGTGTTGCTTGAAGCAATCGCAACGAAAAGATCGTTTGCACCGAGATTCGTGGTGTAATCTGTTTTGCTTTTGATCGACATCGTTATCGCGATCGCAAAGATAGAGCAAGTTGTCATTTTTATTAATGTGCTCTAGTTGGGAAGATGTAGTTCCAGATCTGCTGCTTAAACTGCTTACGGTAGTTCACCTTTAACTGAGAGTAGCCAAACAAGATGGCAATTTAAGCTGGGTTGTTCAGAGTGTATAAAAGCGTTTATAGCTTCCTCAATACAGAAATGAATGTTATTATTAAACTTCAGTCAGAATCTCGCACACAATCCACCCGAAAATTCGACCGAAATGAGGTCTAGGTCAACATCGAGCAACGTCGATCCACCGGCAGGGTGGCACACTTTTACTAATCAGTGTCCCAATATCCGGCATTAATCCTCATCAGCCAACTGACATAAGCCCACGTTGTGGTGTCGAAGGTGGTAGCAATGTTACGACCCGCGGTATGCACTTTTAAGGAAATACAATATCACACTTCAATCTCTTTTTCTTCATCATCTTCTGTGTGCTATCATTTCCGTCGCGGTGGGCTTTGTCTGCTTTCGGACGGATTAGGGCTGCTTAGCGCTCCTTCACCACAGCTTCTCCCCAGCACACCAATTATCCTGTCAAATATGGTCCAGACGTCGAATGTGTGGTGGAAAAAAATAGGTTTGGACATCCCGAAAACGGGGTGTGTTTGCGTGCTTGAAATCTTCAACCTTGCCTTCGTTCGTAAGCCTCCCGTCGAGTGTGGAGAGTGCAAAAATAATAATCTTTTATTTGGGTGTAACTGTACTGGTGTGGAGTTCCTTATAAAGCATACCACAACCTGACAGATAGCGGCCTCACTCAGAAGTGGAGCAAAGTGTACCACCTATCGAGTGTTTCGAACCATTACTGTTGTTTTGGTGAAGGCTTTTTTTACCAACATTCGAACTCTACTCCACATTTGGCACTGAATCTGGTGCACTTCAGCGTGTCTAGCATGATTGGGTGTTCAGTGTCATTGCCAGGAGGGTGGTATTGGTTCGACCCAACCCAACTCAACTGCGGCAGAAGAATGTTGAGTGATGCTCCATAACGCTGCTTGACGGTCGTGTTTTGCAGCGGTCCTCGTAGGGGTGTTAATTGCACTCGACTCGCGACTCGAGTCCGCAGCGAACGGCTTATTGGAAGCCGTCGAAGTCAACGATGTGTGGCCTCGGCCAGCTGCGGTAACGGTGAACCAAGTGAACCAGTAAACATCGATCAATATCTCTTCCTCGGTCGAACGATCGATCTGGTCGACGCTAGAAAACGGTGGAAAGAGGAGGACAAGGAGCAGAAGAAGAGATGCCCGTTGTAAGCCTAATGAGCCCAGAGTGAGAAACCCAGCACCCACCGAATCCATCACACACTCGGTTAGGGTTCGATCTTCCAAGACCGCGACCGTGATATGGCTCGCACTCGCAGGCACCGTTGGGGTTGCAATTTGTGCTCGGCATTCGCATCGTTTGCGATTGAAGATCGCCTAATGAACCGAAGGTCCGATCGAAGTCAAGATCGCCGTTTATCAGCACACAGCGCAGGAAAGCCATCGTAGTTCTTGGGGCCATTGTGCAATATGACACCGTTGGCCGTTTTGTGCCGTTTTGTACTAATTGTCTAATTGAGCCGCATTCTCAACGTGGCGCGTTCTTGCACGGTGTTTCGTTTGGAGGCCGTACAACTTCCGAACCCTCCCGGGCGGACAAACGAGCCCGCAAGGCCAGGGTGACGCGGTGAGAAAGTTTCGGCACTACGGTGGAGGTGTCACGCTGGAAACGGGGGAAACAAAAAAAAAGTTACTGAAATAGACCATAGACCAGTATGGTGGTTGTTAAGCCACCGCCAGGCTGAGGAAGATCGTAAGTTCGCAAGCTTCTGCAATTCCGGATTGTTCCATTTTTACGAGGTATAATCAGCGACTGGACCGGCTCCACGTTGCCGAATTAGTGTCTTCACTGTTCCGTCATTAAGTTTCAATTAGGAACTTCACCTCCTCCGCGTCGACTGCTTAAAGGAAGTCCAACAGTAAAGCTGCGAAAAAAAAAACAGCGGAAACTGCGGAAGTATGGCCGCTAGTTCAACGATAATTGCCCTGCCTCGGAATTATCGGATTGTCGAGTGGAGACGAGAGCAGATGGAAAGTTTGCAACTTTTAGCAACGGTATCCATTACCCATCACCGAAAGAATTACTGTGCGACCAGCGTCGCTTAGCACCATCGTGCGGGCAACAACAAGAAAATGGAAAAATAAGTGAGAAAGCTCACACTCACCTTCTGGCCGTTTATAAGCTGCGCGGACAGTTTAGTTTAATTTGATGACTTAATTTAAACCAATTTGCAGGGTTTTGTGTTAGTTTATTGCACCCTGGTCGGAAAATGGTGGTGCGAGTGAAAGGATTTTCCAGGAGGGATGCAATTATTAGTTTCTAGCTAATTTGAGAAGAAATTTATTTGAGGCGGTCGTTGGGGAAGTTGGTTTGATAATTCAAATTTTTCGTACATAAATTTTAGTGCTGGGATGAAGTTGTAAGAATATTTCTTAATGGTTTAAATTATGATGTTAGTTTTTTGAGTGATGTGAAAGATAATTGAATAAGCTGAAAATTTTCTCTTTGCCTAACTGCGTAAACAATCGGAGAGCATGCTTAACCAGAAACGATGTGAAATGTTGAGCATTGTTTAAAAAAAAAAGGAGGAAAAAATAGTTTTGAATTGGTTTGGTTTTGGAATGTTGAAGTTCTATTCGATACAAAATTATCATTTGAAATTTGTTCTTCACATTTTGATCACATTTATAAATGATCATCAATTCAACAATTTATTTTCTTTTTACTTCATAGTTTGATGTACATACCTGAGTTCATTCTGTAATTTAAAAACGAAATCTAAAGACGTGTATTGCCTATATAAGAAACTAAGATTTCCAGAAGTGACACAACCTCAATTCGCAACATTTTTGCTCCAGTTCGACCTACCTTCGAACGCTTGGGCTTAATTTCGTCTCATTGAAAACGAATACAATTGCATAACAGCGCTCATCCCCTACCCCTTACCATCTTCACTTTCTTTTTCCGTCTGCGTATCGATTTTATGAAACACATTCATTAACAAACCTCCAGCACGCGTACAAAATCGTGAAGAAAGCTCTGCCAACCCTCCTTTGCACCAAAATCTCGATCGTAACCGAGCGTTACGCCAGTTTCACTGATGTCACTGTCACATCTGCGCCTGTTCCGTTAATCCATCCCGTACGTCCCTCGATACGCATGAACTGCGCACGGCTGTCGTCTGCCGCATGCCAAAGTCTGCCAATTTCCTGTGAGTGCTTCAAACGAAATCGAAAGTCAGTCGGGCAGACTTTCCGGGGACAGCAGCAGGCGACGGATGAATGAGGTTTGCATGCACAATTACCGATTTTCCCTTTTAGCTTTTTGTCTACATGTTTTGATGTCTTTTCGCACATTAATGGTGCATGGAAGTTCTAAGGGTTCTTCAGCAGTTCGATAAAAATCTTCAACGTTTGAGGAGTATCTATTTGAGCCCCACGTACTTCGTGATGTCATCGATTGGAAAACGTAAACTGTTTTGAATTATTACTTCATCATCTCTTCGCAAGAACACACTGAACTGGCACAAGAAAGTCAGTGCAATTCTGTTGTTAGCGAGCGGATGTTATCGTTCTTTTATTTCTGTTAAATTGACAGATCTCGCTCGTAAGTCTAAAGCTTCGAAAAATGCCCTTTTGTTTTTCTATTCCAATCCAATATCCAATCTTATTGTTTGTTACGTTATTAGTCATTAAATTTGCAAGATCTTACTTGTATGGAGCAAGGACTGCCAGCCAACTTTCGGAATTACTTCGACCCCCGAACCATTGACTTCCTTTCCTGATGGGATCGCAACCTTTCTTTAACTGAGCATCCGTTCGGAAAGCTAATTTGGTAGCTAGGGCATGATCAAAGCTTAACCATTCAAAATATGGCCTGATGGAGCAACTGCAGGCAGAACTATTAGCCTGTCTAGTGGCACCTGGACACGCACCTTAGGTCAAAGAGGGGGCAATTGAGTAGGCGTGTTATAGTTGGTGAAAAAAATGCTTCATTATGCGAAGGTTAATGATATCCCTCTGCTATCAATAAAAAATAATGCAGCAGTTGGGTTGAATTTATATGATCAGAATAACACCATCCGACAAGCTTCCCACGTAGCGTAGTGATGGAAGTCTACCGGCTTGAGTGGCATGCGGAAATTATAATAATAAAGTTCGAATTAAAACATAAATTATGTTCTATCGGTGCGCACAGATAGTTTTACCATAGCATGTCAGCATTGCGGTTCAGTGGCAAGATAAACGCCACCATTTCATCAAACTAGCAATTTCAACTCGAAGCAATGTCTTAATCTACCCTTAACGCGTACCAACCACGCAAGAGTCCGTACCGCCGATCGGTCTGGTCAGAATTCGTTTCGGATGTGGAGTTCAAGAAACCTTGCTAGCACCCAGCATAAGCATGCTCTGTCATTAGTATGTCACCGCTAAGTTAAGCGGTGGAAAATTCCTACAAGATCGTGTCCTGATCAAGCACCTTCCGAAGTGTGCCTACCGGTTCTAGTGATCAAACTAAGTGTACAGTCCGATTCCATCGAGTTCTCCGTGCCGCTACATACAGCTATAGTGGTAGGGTGAAAAAAAGAGAACAAAATGGGATCAATCTAGCAGCTGGACGACCTTCAAATCGATGGTGTGGTGTGCGAAAAAAAAAAACATTACAGTCCGACTGGTTAAGTAAGATCAAGCGCTGCTCGCATGAGTCGCCAGTCCATCGACGGGAGCTACTTTTACTTCCTGAATTATTCTGTTTCTGGTCCGGCCTGTATCGAATAACGATTGTTTTATTTATGGCATTTTGTCATTCCCGTCTGCGATCGTCTGATCAGTCTGATCAGTTTCATCATTATCGGTCCGAGAGAAGCAGCTTCCTCAGGGATTGTTTGTCCTTTGAGTAATGCCCAGAACAAACGCAAAAGAGTAACTCCTCTTGCACGCACTCTGCATTTCCAGAGAGCCTTGGACTTTAGACGTTTCTGGTCCAGGTTAATTCCTTCCCGAACGTATCTTGGATGACATTCAAGGCGATCAAAATCGGGCTTCCACATCAATACGCATGGTCGTTTTTGCACACGCGAAATTCGCACGCCGAGCCTTGCCTGACCTAAAAAAATCGGAACACTTGGAATCGGTAACAAAGTAGTGAAAAGGTGATGTTCGACCCGCACGCGCTACCAGCATGATCGGTCACCGCAGCCGGTTTCTGTAGCGCTCTAAGTGGGCCAAAAGCATGTGCCGCTACGACCGGGGCCGACCTACTATCTAGGACATTTGGGGGAGGTACACAACACAGCAGACGCTTGAAGAGAAGAGAGAAAAAAAGGCCAACGCTTCCATTGCACCTGACCTTCAAACTTGTTTCGATTCTTTTAATAACAACCTTTTGCAGTCAGTCAATCAATAAATAACAAGTGTCCGAATGGAGCGATGCATTCATCCGGTGTCCGGATAGATGTCTACACTTTTATGTACCAGAGTTTGCGCTGCCATATCTCTTTCTTTTTTCGGTTTGTTTTCTGATGACTGGGAACAGTTGATTGATGCTAGGCCCCGATTTATCGTCAATCTGGTACATGCGATACTATAATACCGGGGCATCAGTTGGATCAGTGCAGCACGAACAAGCGGGCTTGTAGAAATGGTTTCCTATACAACTTCCTGATCTACACGATCTACGAACCAGAGGGCAATTTTAGCGTGGGGTGCAAAAGATTAATTGATCAAGCTTCCCGATCTATACGCCCCGGCGTAAGGTGACGGATTGACTTATAATGCTGCACAGTCGCTTATGGGAATTATTTATGATCCGGGTCTGAATGCTGTCGTTCTATTTTTTATATTGTAGGGTTTGCTTATAATTATCTAAAGACAGGACCTTTTTGCTACATCCGCTTAGAGCTTCATTTTTTGAGGTCGTAAAATTGGGAACAGGGATGATGCTCCTAAATGGACAATAACATTATCAAAACACCTAACGTCTCGGGCATTCATTACCATCCTATTACGATTTTATTAGGTGATAGACTAATAAATCTCTTCCGTTTAACCTTTACCGGGGTGTTTGGCCCTATTATAGTCTCATCCAATTTTCCTAAACCTCTACCTTCATCAATCACACCCTTCGAGGAATTTCAAACCAAACAATTCGAGGTTAGTTTCTTATTGTGTGCGTTGTGTGGTGTGGTGTGTTTTTTTTTTGCTTGGCTCGCACCAACAGCAAACGCTACCTTCCTCAGCATCGCTGTTTCGATCTTCAAAACGATCGAATTAAGTGCGAGTGGCCACATACCCTGCAATTATCACCCTGTACCCTAACGCGGATCCACCTCTATCGCACTTGGCCGCGCTGAAACAATGACACGATCTTCACATCTCAACTCGTACGTTCGTCCAGCGCTTGAGCGATTCATCTACATAGAAATACATAATTAGACTGAAGGATTTTGCGTTGTTTGTTTTTCTCGGACATCTCCAATCGGACATCTCGGACATGACCAACGTCTAATATCGCAATGCAGATCCGAAGTGAAGAAGTGACCTCGTGAATATTTCATTCGATTATTGAGTTGGCGCCAGCCACGTTCGAAGGTTCAATTCCGACGCACTCGACGCTTGGTTGGTGCCCTTCCCAATGACTTGCCTTGCGTTTCGGCAAGGGCAAGGTCCCGTCCGGTACTGTGTGTTTGCTTAAAGGTTAATCCAATCAATAAATACGGGCCAACAATAACCACACCTCACGGAGGTACGAACATTTTTGGGGCGTGAATTTCCTGACATAGACGACGTGTCCTACGATCGACCCATCTTCAGGATGATGACGATGTTAGAGCAAACTTACCACATTGTTAGTACGCTAATTTGAATCTCAACGATCTCTTTACCGAACGCTCCATGATTGGCTCTTAAGCAGCCTTTTGGAAAACGACGGCGACACAGCTCTCGTCTTCAACTGTCACGCTGCCCGGAGCCCACCATTGCTCTCCAAATCCTTGACATTTACTTCCGAAGCAGCAACAGCAGCAGCAAGTAGCATAAGTGTGCAAGGTTTCTGCACCTCCCGCCCGACATGTTTTAACGCTCTTATTCTCCGACCTGTTGTTGGTGGGACCGGAATGTTTTCATTGTTCGATTTTGTATCGAAATTCCCGTCCTTTACGTCGGCACGATCACGAGCTTCTGTGTGCAATTACCTGCGGGAAGCTTCCGACGCGTGCCGACAACCGCGCAAATAATGCTTTAAAGGTGCGAACAGAATGGAAATGGGTTTCATCGATCGGCATGAACATGTTGCCGCACTGTTGATCGTAGAAGGGCAACCTAGACGTACCCTTTTCGGCAGGGCGCACGGGTTTCGGGTGTAGAAGAACATGGCGAAATCCTCATCCCACGGAACGGGTGTGGACAAATATGTTCATACGATCGGCGTACCGATCGAGACGGCAATTAGCTTTGGCGGGAACAGAAATTGTTTGCTAAATGGTAATTCAATGCAGAGCGAACGGTAGGCGTCGTCCTTGAGCTGGCAGTTCGCGTAGATACACAAACAGATACATGCCATGCCATGGTTGCAGACTTCCTTCATAAATATTTCAAGTCGATAGAACTGGCGCAAGAAGACTGCATAAATTATCGATTGCACAGGAAGCCAGCCTGTTGTCGGCATGTGTGGTCGTTCGTGGTTGGAAGCACTGACGTTTGACGCGTTTAAATAAAATCAACTGATTAAACAAATTCTGCATGGGAAACAGCTCGAGGCGTTAGTCTGGTGGCGCATCCGGATGAAATAAAAACGTTCGCTTTATGGCATGTTAACAGGTGATAAAGCTAATTTTAAGCAACAAAGATCCAATGTATACTTTTTTGTGAAGATGTTTGAGCAGAAACCTACTATTTAGAAGGTAGCCTCACATTGAGTATGTACAGAGTCGATCAATACCCTCGAGCTCCACGCGTTTTGTAACGGGAAGGTGAAAAGTTAACTAAAAATGAGCATAATAATAGCTTGTTGATAAGTTTCGCCGAAATTAACCCGATCGTTAATTCACACGTTGATGCATCTTGATGATGGAGTGGAGCAGAGAGAGGGAGAGAGAGAGGTCACACTTAAAACCCTCCGTTACTTGCACATTTTTTCCTCATTTACTGCTGCTACAGCAGCCAGTAAAAACATTTACGATTAGTCATTAGCGATAAGTGACGGTTCCTACCTAAACTACATTAAGTCGTTCCTGTGTTTAGGGGAAAATCAACTCCCCTTTTCAGACAAAAAAAAAAAAACAGTTTGTTGAACTCGCCCCCTCATCGAACCTAGCAAACAGTTATGCTCCAGAGAAAACCCACCGTTACCGTAAATGCGACGCCGTCAGTTTCGCCTTCATAAAATCATCTTCAGCCTGGTGTTTTGCTGCAGATTTCTACTAACATACTCACACACATTTTCTCCGAGGGTTTCCACCGTCTGCTGTTGGTTGCTGGTTTGCTGTTTTCCCTCGCGGCAATTTTCTCCCTCATCGTGCCAAAGCATTCATCGTCATGGCCGTCATCGTGGCGCTTGCAGCTGTGCCGCGGCTAAGTAGCTTCAAATCATACGCTTAAAGCAGTCTGCATCTCACTCCCGCATCCATGGAAGTATAAAAAATTGGAAAACTCGTCTGAAATTCTTCGTCTGCTGGACAGCACGTTTACTGATTATTGTCATTTTTTCCTTCCTTCCTTTAATTCTTTTTGGAAACCCGTCTGGAAACATCGCATATCCTCTCGTATTGTTTCATCCTACTATTGATAAAAATCAACTTTTTTTCAGTCACTAGCACACGAGTTGACGAGCAGTGAAAGGCCCTACAAGCAGATCGTTAGGTCAAGATCGCGAAAGAAGAATATTCCCTTTTAAACCAGTCGTACCGGATTTTCACTTGAAACGGTAACCGGAAGTTCATCTTTTTCCATCATACCTAAAACCAATGAATTGTGCACGGTGTTGATTGGCATCTTTCGCATCAGATTTCGCTCAGATCACTGGCTCAACTTTCGCCTTCTCCATTTGTCTTGGACAGCCACTTCAAAAGGGCGGTAGCTGCTACTGGATTTCATTAGTTGCAGCTTTTTGGTGTAAGCGTAGTCGCACTATCCAATCTCAGTTAAGTAGCTGAACGATCTGATTTTTTGCGGATATCAGTAAATCACCGTCATTTTTTAAGTTTCCAGTTTTTCATGAGACTCCCAAAGGAAAACTATAATCTATGTATATCCCATTTGGTAGCGTGCTGTTGTGTATGATCACTATTTTTGATGTTCATTTTTATGACGTTCGCATGGTTCGTTATAAAACAATTAGTTGCTTAATCTCTGTATGTGACAGTTGCGGGCGGACATGATCCGGAACTCTCTTTAACCGTGGGCTGATGTCGAAGTGCTCGCGTGCGTGACAAGATCGCACATTGTAATTGCTGATCGTGGTTAATGAAATGGTCCGGTAGGTTGGTGTGCAAACATTTGGCTGATGATGATGATGATGATGATGCAAGGAATGTCATTTCGCAGGCATACTTTAGCGATCCGTCCACAAAGATACATTTGCAACGAGTGAAAATCGGCATTTAAATAACGTTTTCTAGCAATTTCCATTCGTAATTACAAATATGCTGGATTCGATGACGGTTTATTAAAAACGGTGATCACCGATTGTGATAATTTCTTAAACTGTATCAAGAAATAAGCATCACTTGTAGTAATTTCTCCGGAGCCCACTATTTTTTATTGAAAATAATAGTTACATATTCTACCGGTAAAAGTGACGGTTGTTTAAAAAACGATTAAGTTGCAGAGTTAGTTTTGAGCCACACCGTTTGGTTGGTTTCCAAAGTTATGGCCATCAAGCTCGAGTTAATTATGATCGAGATACGATCTTGAACACGGCTGCACTTGTATTTTTTGTATGAACGGTAAAACAACAAGCTGTCAGTTAGTGGACGACCATGACTAGAAGAGTACTGTTGATTCTGCTTCTGGCACTGCCGATATTAACTATCGAAGTGTCATGCGCTAAAAAACCGGCTGATATTTTGGTACGGATACTTAAGCTAGTTTAATAAAAAATCTCAATTAATCACTACTCCCAACGTAACCATTCCCACAGACCCATTCAGTCACGCGTCACGGTTATCCGGTAGAACTCCACAAAGTTACCACTCAGGATGGCTACATTCTATCCCTGGTCCGCATTCCAGGCAAGCCCGGTAAAGCACCAGTACTTATTCTACACGGACTGCTCAGCTCTTCAGTAGATTGGACTGTTCAGGGACCGGACAAGTCAATCTCTTTCATTGCTGCGGATGAAGGCTACGACGTTTGGTTGGGTAATACGCGTGGCAACACATTCTCCAAAGAGCACACCACGTTAAGCAGCAAGGATCGTGAATTTTGGCAGTTTAGCTTTCACGAAATCGGACTTTACGATCTTCCCGCCATGGTTGACTATGTCCGGGGAAACACTTCCTCCGACACGATACACTACATCGGACATTCGCAGGGTGGCACAGCATTTCTGGTGATGGCAAGCATGCGTCCAGCGTACAACCGGAAGTTGGCCAGTGTTCAACTATTAGCTCCGGCCGCTTACATTCACCACGCGACATCTCCTGCAGTGGATTTCGCTACTCGTATCGATGAGTTGGAAATGTTTGCAAAGTTAACGCGAAGCTATGAAATTGGCGGACGAGGTCCAGGTTCGTCGATGGATCTGGTGTATGCTGGGCACAAGACGGGACTCGTACCAACCGATCTAATACTCACCAACATCTGGTACTTTGTGGGTGCTCATGATTCTATCAATCGTACGGTTTTGGGTGAAATACTTGCCAACACACCGGCTGGCTGTTCCGTGTATCAGTTGCTACACTTTGGGCAAAACTATTTGGCAAAATCGTTCCAAATGTATGACCACGGAGCGATTGGTAACGTTCGGAGGTATGGAACGAAAGTTCCACCAGAATATCCGCTTCACAATGTGACGGCTCCGATCATGCTGTACTATAGCGAGGGGGATACATTTGTTCCGGCGGAAGACGTGGAAGAGTTGGCCGACCGGCTGCCGAATGTGGTGCATAAGCATCGGATTGGATTGCGCAAGTGGAACCACATCGATTATCTGTTCGACGTAAACGCTCATCGGCTTTACCGGATGATTGTTGCTTCTCTGCGGAATCAAGCTAAAGATGAAAACGAGTGACGAGTGACGATTTATAAAAGATTGTTCTGTAAAAAACTGAATACAAAGTATTACTGTTACAAAAAGGGAAATTAATTTTTCCATTTATTATTTTTTTTTTTGCAATAGCTAATTTTGCTCTGTTGCTGTGTATCATCAAATGAACTTATTCACCTGGTTGCACAATCTATCTCAATCTGAGCGTGTAATTCTAATTACGAAATTTATAATAATTACTCTACCCTTTCTTTTGCTGCCTTTGAAAATGTAAATTTGTGCAAAAAGGCTTCTCTAATCTTGCCAGAGATAGCGAACAAAAAAAAAAAAATGAGCAAAAATGTTAACTTTTGCTCGTGGCTCGTGTGCCTTACCGCCCATTTTGGTTACCGCGTTCGGCTCAATTGTGTGGTCATCTCAATTTCTCATGCATGTGCGGTCGGCACAAACGCAACATGCACACTTCCGCGCATCCGATTCGTAACGCATGCGTGAGCTGCTTTTTTGGTGTAGTGTTGGGTTTGAAATCATTCGATTAGCTCTTTTTTTTGGGTTATTTTTATAGCATTTTTTTACGATCAGGGTTTTATGCGTTTATCCGACGGTTTTTATTTATTTCCGCTATTTCTATTTCAACGCATCTACAAATGTTTTATGGCTTACGTATCCAATGTTATTGCGCGATGCTTCACACAACTTATGGCTAGTGGATGAGAGAGTGAGAGAGAGAGGCTCTGGAAAGAGGTTGGAAAAATATAACCTGAAATGCTAACTCTAAAAATAGCGAAAGTGATTTTTACTTTTATTTCTAATTTCTCTGTGAGATATTTGGTAAGTGATGTAAGGGAAAATGAAAGTGAGTAAAATTGTGCAAGCGAACGATGTACAGTTACCTATTCTTGAGAATAACATATATGCATCAATCAAATGGTATTCCACTCGGTGATTTGTTTCTAAATATTCATATGAGTGTATTGTAGTGTTTCCATGATTTCTAATATTTCTTTCTCCCTCTCTCTTTTTCCAGGTATGTCCTTTCGGTTACAAGCCCTATGATCATGTAAACCTTCAAAAGGGAAAACCAATGACAGCAATCATGGGACATTAATAGACTTCAAAGGAGTATGGGTATAACATTTCCGTCAATCCACAAATTGCTCCCTGTCGGCCGACCTCCTCTATCCATGAATCCCGATTTAGTTCCAATTCAAAGCAAAGGCAAAACTTAAAATTCAATCAGAATCGATCGCAATCAGCTCCAGTCGAAGCGTGAAAACATTAATACAAATTTATGAAGGTGTAATTGCGGTACAAAACTTACCCATTCAATGCCCCATTCTACGGCCCAAAGCAAATTCCCTTTGCGTGCACCATTTTGATCGATCGATCGCGATCAGTTGCTTCGAATCGATCGTGTGCGATTGCAGAATTAATCCTCTGTGTCCCTACTCCAAGGTTTCGTTGTGTGAAGCAATACGGCGTGTAGGAAAAATGATGGACGCGTTTGAGGGTGGTCTCCCATAGGGGAGACCCTACTACGGTTTGATTTATGGAACGATGCGCGTGCGTTTTGCTGGCCACTATAATCACAGTGATTGCAGAAAGTACCTTCGAGTTCTTGGGAAAGAAAAGCCGTGTCGGTTTGGGACGGTCAGGTGCATTCGTCGAAGCGTCGGGTCTGTTGTGTGTGCTTTGACCACCATTCTGAGTGCGTTTGTTTATGAGCTTATGCGTTACGAGAAGCGTACCGTGAGACAAAACATGTTCGATGAAGTTTTTTTTTTTTTACTATGCTCTCTAATGTGCATTTGTCTTGCTGGCATCGGGTGGGCAGTTTACCTAGGGCTATCGAACAGCTATTGATTGGATGGCTTGTAAATGTTTCTCATGGGTGCCCTTTTTTCTACACATTTGGCTGGTTTGCAACTTGTTGTGAGCTATTAGCATTCACATGCTCTTTAGATTATTAGCTAATCGAAACGAATTGGTTGTAAATTGTGCTCTTGGTAATGGTTGTAAATCATAAAGTTGGAACAAGTTCTAATCAAAACCGTTGTATCATAGATAGAGTGTGTATATTTGTTTATACGCTATGCAATTTCTGCATTAACCTATTATTCAATCAAATGCGTTAGAACTGTATCATGCTTGTTAATAGCATAAATCAAGTTTTTCAAACACTTTAAAAAAAACATGACTAAAAATGGTTTAATTTTTATGATTACTAAGTTTCAGAGTCAATGTTTTTAATCGTTTTCTCTTGGAATATTCACTGGAATATTCTCAGTTTTGAAACTCCATTAAAATTCATCGAAAACGTGTATTACTAACAGGCTAAGCACGTTGAGCCTTCCTAACACGAAGTGACAAGCATAGCAACATAGTTTATTTAATTAACAAGACTCCACGTCATCTCAACGCTGGTGGTCCTTTCCTTTTTGTTCCCATTTCTATCCTCCATCAACTCTAATGTGTGGCTGTCAGAATCTTCACAATGCACAATTCGTCACGTTTTGTTCATTTGTCAGACCACAAACACAAACTGCAGTCACACTGAGTCAACACTGAGACTGTGAGGTGAGAACATCTGCAACAGCTACCCCAACTAAGTAGTCCTATAGAGCTTTTTTATTCCCAAAAAAGAAGTTAGCAGCAATATTGCTCGCTCATACATGCGGCATAGTTCAGCCTACCTGACTTGCATAACCCTATATGTAGCCATGTCCCACAAAAAAAACCCCTGAAAAGAGGTACACCAAAATGGTACAAGATCATCCCAGCCAAGTGCCCAGATTTAGTAGCACAGCGACCTAATGTCGATCAATCCCGTGCGCTACACTCCTTCGTGCTGGTTGAGGAATCCCTGCGCCGAAAAAGACCTTGACGGTTTGAGGCACACGAGCGCACGAAAAATCAGATTCGGGCGATTTCCCTTCACCGCGTGCTTGGAGCCGTTTCGTTCGCTGACTCCACACCCATCAAAAACTCGCAGAAGAAGGTTGGGCATTCCGTGGACCGTGGTTGTAAGATTCGCTCGTAAGGAATTTGGTCGCGTTCTTGATGTACTCGACCTGAAAGCGTGCCGGGCGTTTCGTCAAGTGGAAGCTGAGTCAGCCGTTTGGGACTTGCTTTGACCATAAAGTACCGAGGTGAGTACAAGTGGTCCGATTGGTTCACCACCCTTTATGGTCAAGCTGTAACGGAGCCTCGGGGGATAGGCGCAGAGGTAGCAAAACATTGAAATGATCTACTTCGGTTTGTTGCTTTTGAATTCTGCAGCTCACAGTCGCTGGCTGGTTCCGGAGGGATTCAAATCTCGTGCAGTATGGGTAAAGTCCAGGGAGGTTAATCATACCATGGAATTGGATAGTTGATTATGCATTTTTCAAGCTAGCAAAGCATTTCATAGAATAATCACGTTGAGACTGTTCCCCACTCAGCAGAGTCGGTAGAGGACATTCAGTCTGGTGCTGAGGAATGTGAGGGCTCAGTGTCTGTGATACTGGCGCTTTGGTCAACCTTCGCCGAAGCAATGATCACTTCATTAGAGCACGCCAAAGTCCACTCCATTCTGCGACGGCTCGGTTTAAGGTACGGCTAGCCGTGAACGTACGAGTAATGAAATATTAGTCATACTAATTAAGCCCACATAGTGAGGTTTGTAGTAGAAGGTATGTTGAAGATACTGATCAGTGACAACGAGGTGTGTATTTGTGTTTGTGAAGAGAATATTGAAAAGATCGTAAAGGTGGAACCTAAATCAGTAGTAACGACATATCACATTTAATTGCTCAAAGGATTCCAATTGTGAGGAATAAATTGCTGTTTAAGAGTTTGCCAGGTTCTATGAGATACATTTGTAGTGTGCTTAGTTGTGACGTAGGTCGTAAGATTTAGTTAACTATGGATCGTAAATACACCATAAAACTATGAACAACTCACAGTCGTATGCCTTAGGACTACTGATGTAGAGCATGCTGTTAACAGCTGCATTGTGATTAACAAAGTCAACCGATGGCCAACAAAACACAGTTGCAAGTCCTTGTCAATGTATGTTTCTCTTTTTATACATTAAATATATTCAAATTGTTGATGGGATGCACTTCTTGATGTTTGCAATGTCAAGTGTTAGTGCAGCTACTGATAGCCGTTTGGAACAAGTATCTTGTCAATATGGACTATGACATTCTCCAACAAAACGCCTTCGTGGTAGGTTGCTTAGCTTCTTGTTTGGAATAATGATATGCAAAGTTGTTCAAAAGTGCCAACATAAGCTTCTTCAACTTCAACCTAACTGATTTGAGAGTTATGGTACAAGTATCGTCGTGGGAAGTATTTTAGCGCGATGATTTATGCATTACTTTAGAGTGCTCTCCGGTGTCCTTCCAATTTTAATTTAGAGCAAAATAGCTACCTCAATTTTATAAAAGGCAAATGAGCAAATTTTTCTGCACGGTATATTTAGTTTATTAATTTACTTTTCATAAAACTCCCATCACTCAAACTAACAGCTACCGCGTTTGCTCTAAACTCCCGCGCTAAATTTCAATTAAACTTTCCTTGGGCATTATTGTTTACCTCGCAGCTAACGAAAGCGATAGTTTATGTCTCACCTTGCGGATATAACATAAGTCAACACGCACCCAAACCTCCTCCCCCCTCTGTGTGCAAGATATATTTCCCACAATCAGCACCCTGCACTACGCATGCCACTCTCACTCGCACGTCATTACGCTGTGGCACATCCCCAACGAAACAACGGAATGGAAGCTGGAATCGTGAGCTCACAAAATTAAGCTATCATCCCAGCCACTCTCGGTCGTACTTTTCCTTCGGAAAAGTCTCATCATAGCCCGGGTGCTAATTGGTACTTTCTTCGCGGTACCGCGCAGTTGCCGATTGTTTGGCATGTTGTCGCTTTGATCGCAACCAGGTGGACTCCTCCGGCAGCCGCTTCAAGCGGTCGTCAATTGCTATTTCCCGGGCGTCCGGAAAGTTTGTTAGCTCGCGCGTAATAAGCGAGCTGGAACCTGCTTTTAAACATGCTAATGATAGTGGCCCCGGATGAGCCGCCGGCAGCACAAAAACATCATGGCTCGGCCTGTCTAGGGTGAGGAGCACTCGTTTGGGATCGTAAACTTGAACTTTGCCGTTGTGAGAGGATGCAATTTGAATGCAACACGGCACAGCACAGGTCGAATGGCCGTGCGGATGACTGCTTTGGGTATGGGAATGGATCACTTTCCGTAAGCACAGCGATGGCTCCTGGGGAGGCGTCGTCGACGTGGTGGACATTAGCAGGTTCATTAACACGTTAGGGGAGGAATTTTGTGGACAAAAATGTGAATAAAGCACATCTTTCTAGGACGACAAAGTGTAACCGAACAAAGGCGCGATTGATTGTAGGTTGTGTGTATGGAAGAAATTATGGATATTTTGAAATTATTGAAAACCATTAGCTACCATTAACCTTGCGATTTTGTTAACACATTGTGCCAAAATTTGGCGGAGATGAAGTTATTTATTTCTGTCATTTAAATTATTATTTTTTTGTTTTGTTTGTTGAAGTTTTTTGCAACCTAGTATTTGTTAGCTGTTGCTTAATTTAGATTTATTTTGTTGTATCCAAACTATTCATTAATTATTACCATTGTTAATTAAATTATAATTCGGCCTGTAATGAGATGTTTAAACGAATATAAGTACCAATTGGTATAGAAATAAAATTGTTACACGAATTCCAAATTACGTCGCTTTGAAGATTTTCAGTTTGACTTTAACGCTTCAAAACTTGATTGACTTAAATTAAAGAAATGTAAACGACAGGTTGCTGTTGAAAGGCGGCTAATTATTGCATTTTTGCCATAAATCTTTCATGAAACTAGCATTAACTACAAACTCACTTAAAACATGCAGAATTGCGAAAACAATTTTTTGGGTAATCATTGTGCAACAAGCGGTTTCTAGCGAAAGTACGAAACTACATTGACAACTTCGCAATCCACTTGAGTGCACGTTAAAAACATATTATTTATAAATAAATCAAAATTTTGAAACACGAACAAAAACGTTTGCAGCAACCCATCTGTAAGTGCTTACATGCAAAATTTGCAACGCGTTAAGCTCCCTTAAGCTATAAATGATTTCGTTTCATCGATCATCCATCCATCGTGTTGCCTTTCCATCCCATGTTTTGCCTCGTGCAACATCAACAGCTCACACACAAATACACAAACCTGAGTGTTGAATAAACACCTCCAAACAGCTGATTCCGTTCTTCGGCGAATCACGCCGTGGGGAGAGGAACTGCACTCAATGTTCGCACTTTCCATTTCAAACCAGACCGTCCGACCGACAGACACCTGTCATGTTCCCGGTGGTGGTGCCGTGAAAGCAAAACCAAAATGAAATCTTTAATTAAATGGCCGGGATTGGGCATCTTAGGCACTTCGCAAGCGCGGGACGCTTTGTTTTAAAATAAAGCTTATTATTTACTTTATCATCGCAAATCCTCCTTTCAAAGCGTGGAGTCTTAAGTGCGGCAGGCAGCTACTTGATTGTTGTTTTGTGTTTGTTTTTTGTTTCCGCTTCCCTTTTCTCGACTCTACTTCCAAACACTTTAAACCCGTGCACACGTCCACTAATCCCTTCCGTGATCTACCTGAACCATGGACCCTCACAGAGGGGATCGTTGTTACGGAAAAATCCTTTCCACGTCTGGCACAAAATGCAGAAGGCCTGATCTGACTGGTCGATTCCTTCACGCTGAAGTTCATTTATTTTATTACACATTTCTTTCACTCCCACCCAGCTAGCCGGTCCGATCAAAAAACACATTTATTGGTTGATGATTAATTGTTGATTGGGGCGAAAAACTGATTCACTTTTGCTTTTGCTCACTTGAGCTAAAACTTGACGTAACACAGTCAATAACGTGTGCGCGCGCGATGTATCTGGATGGACCTTGCCGCTTTCTTTTTTATCTTATTTCTTGAGCGGTATTGTTTTTCAATCTCAAACGACCCTCCACTTGCTTGCTGTGGTTTTCCAGCTTCCTTGCCGTACGTAGCGGTGCCAAAGACCTAGGCCTTCAGATGCCACCCTCTTCCCCTAGCGGGCGGGCGTGTGATCTACCGAACGAGATCAGCACTCGTTGGGGATCGGTGTGGAAAGCCGGGAAGCCTTTCAAACTAGACGTCGTCCGGTGCGAACAAGTAGGATAAAGCGAATCACGCTACCATGAAGTTTAATTTTCAAATATCATAATAAACCGACCCTAATGCTGGGGACCCGGGTGACAGGAGAAATGTGATCGTTTGTGTAGCACGTCGCGCAAGCTAAAAAATTTCCCTCCCAGCATCTCCTAACAAGTGGCTCGCACGAACTCCTCACCACCGACAAATACCGGAAGGGAGGATTTATTTCTTGCACGAGGTCGAACCGGACAAATGAGATCTTTATTACGGGTGGATTGTGTGTGTGTTGGAGATGAATGGTTGAGGCTAAACTTTGGCCGCTTCAGAGCTGACTCGTGTGGCTCGTGTTTCGCGCGGGATTAGTGAGCTTTGTGATTGTTTTGTGCTTGATTGGGGCGGGCAAGTAGGAAAGCTGGGGGAGGGTAACGATCGTACACGAGTATTTTTTTTTTCTCTCGTCTCTGCGATACATGTGCAGTTAATCGAAGTAGAAAGTGTTGCGCAATATGAATGGGCGCATTAATGCGTGTAAACTTTTTAATTTAAATTCAACATTGGGGTGAATGGTTTTTAAAACAAATCATAACTACGATAAATGGTGAAAGGATATTGGGTAAAAACTCAGTGCCGGACGATCTTTACTTATTAATAAATAAGTAAGTTATTAAAAGTCTTGCAAAACCAAAACAAATTTCAGTAAATTAGTTTGACTTTTCTCATAAGGAATTGCTATGCCAAAAATGTCAATTGATGGATGCGAAGACATCAAGATGATCTTCTTCGAAATCTGATTTTCGTCTCAGAAATTCGAAACTTCAATTTCGTTCACTCTCAAGATGAGACAGAAATTTGGTTTAGAAACCTGATGCTGCTTGAAGAATTGTGAATATTTTCCTAAGAAGGAACTCTGATTTAAAAATATAAAACAATAATTTTTATTTAGTCTACTTAACCTTCCTACCTGTACTTAACCGCCTGCATAAACTGGCACATACCTTTCGAAGTATGAGCATAACATAACATCGAATCATAAAAGAATGATGACACTTCGTTTACAATCGGCAATAAAATATCAACCAAACTTATGCTAGAATGTTGTATCCTAATTAGTGCTCATTTCCGTTTCATCTTTATCACCTTCGACGAGGACATAAGCGGATCCCATTAACGATACACTTTGGCGACAAATATGTCATTTGGTGATGTAAAACTTTCAACACATAACGTTAACCCCTATAGGGAAGTGATATTACTTTTTAAACACACGCAATAAGTATCACCGTAAGTGAGCCCCTGAGGAGCTGCATTCTACCGCTAAAAACAGAACTGGATCAACTCTCTGTTAATCTCCGTAACAAGGAACGAGCTCTAGCTTAATAGTACTGCACTGCTTTGCTCTGATTCCTTCCTCGAAACAACACTGTCCTACCAAAGGCTACCAATGGCTTCGGGCTGAACGTGAGTGTTGCGTTTTACGGTGGTGCTGTTTACTACCAACGGGATCGCTTACGATTTTACGGATCCCGAAGTTTGTGCCCGTTTGATGATATTTTTTTATCCCCAATTTATCTGCCCGTTTGCATCTGTTGGGCTACCGTTGGCTAGGGAGGGCAGATAAATAGGAACAGTTTTGATTATACCTGGTGGCCGGCAGTATTCACGAGAAATCCACACGCCTGGTGGTGCCTGTTGGGAGTGACGATAGCAGGGTATCTAGACGAATGGTATATTGTATCATATCAGAAGCTAGTCATCAGCGATACCAGTCGTGCAGCCGGGCCAATGCTTGATTTGTTACCTAATTAATATCATTCATCAACAAAACGCACTCCACATGATGGCTGCTATAGTGTGAAAGGCTCGTGTCGCGGTCTTTATTTCGATGGCCTTATTAAGACGACAATCCTATGGGTTTTTAATTTATCATAAAAATCATCAAATAGTCCTTCAATCGTCATCAGTTTGATGGTGCATTCGATAAATGCATTCGTGAGCGGAAACCTCGCCGACGATCAGTAAGGAACTGTTGTGCAGTTTTGTTTCTTGTGTATCTCTTAAAATGCGATCAAGATTGAAATTTGCTTCAATTTGTTCTGAACAGGAAGGGTTTTGAATATAAAATAATCTCTAAGCTCATCTTAAAACTTCTCAATAGTCCCAGCTCATACACAAGCCGGATTGTGCAGCTTTCCTTGATGAACAAACAGTTTTATTCAATTGAAAGGTTTCTGAAACGAGCACGATTCATTTTATCGTACAAAGGACCGCTTTCATTCTCTCAATTTCTTCAAATCAATCATCTTTATCCTCGCGACAAGAAAGACACTTTTGAACTCTGCCACTAACTGACCAAGTGTACATGGATTTAAAGAAAAAGTAATCGAAAATAACCAGCGAAACCATGCATAATCAAGCTTATTAGCGTGAAATGCAATCTGATTAAGGCAACCCGTTGCCCTCAAAGATGAAGACCAATCGTTTGTTACCTTCCAAAACTTGCACAAACCCTTTCCTTTTGGACGATCTTTACAATGTTTTGGGCACGCGCGTTCGAAGGACAGATTAAAGCTTGAGATCGATTGCCCGAAACACCGTCACTAAACTGGTGACGGCCCATTTGGCTTGCCGAAAAACAGCATGTAGATCGAATTAGATTGATTAGGAAAGTTGATTGCCATTTCCGCTGCTTTTTTTTTTGTTGGGAGTGCTTTTTGTAAGTGTGTAAGGGTGATTTGTGGGCTCGTTACATGCACCTTAACGTGTATCAGGCAGTACCATGAATTCTCAATATCCGTTTCCTATTGCACATAATTTTGGAATTGTTGCTCTAAACAAAAATACAGCTGATGCATATAAACAATGAGGTAAAACTTAACAATCACTTGGAAGTTATTGGAAACGGAAATATAAAACTGCAAAACGTAACGCAGAGAATTGACGTGGCAAAATTTGCCGGTAGAGTTGCATGTGTGCATGGGCTCGAGTGATAGGAAACAGAATATTTATGAACCTGATTTTGTGCGAAAATCTATGTAATTATCATTTGCTATAAATACTAATGTCGATTACCTTGGTAACACACACATACCTAGCTTAAAAATAAATTTCAAACTGCATTATTGAATTGTTAAAATACAAGAAAAACCTGCCCCCAGGATGCGTGTATGGAGTGAAACGAAAAACCACACGCATGCCAATTTGTCTCACCAATTTATACTGCATGAAAACGGCAAACGGAACCACTCACTTGATCGTTGACAAAATCCGTCGTTTGTCCGAACTTCCACTGCCTAACACCGTAACGGAACGGATGTAAGCGGAGAGGCTGGAAATTTAAATTATTGGGCATAGAAAAGCAAACAAAATCAGCAGGAGTCACAGTTAGTAAACTGTTTTTAGACGGTGAACAAGAAAAGCTTCAGCCATAAGAGTAGAAATGATGAAGTTGGATTCTGCTACAAATATTTGTTTTATTTCTGGAATAAGAAAAAACTCTGCCTAAAAAAGGCAATTTTGACCTGGTTTGCATACAATTCGAGATTCTCTAATAGCGCTTGACAATCACAAACACAATTTGTAATTATCGCATTAGCAAAGGAAAACAACAGTTTGGAAAGCCAAGACACCCAGGAAGGCAGCCGACGGTAAATATCGATTTTCGGCATGTTCCACGGCACCGGAGCAACATTTCTATCACATTTCATAACAATCGACCAATTTTAAGACGAACGACATCAACGATGAAGCAAGCGACGAACACCGAACCGAAACTTTACGCACTGTTAAAAGACGCTGTTGACGAAATGAGGCACAAGCAAAACGGGCATTCTTTCCAACGAAAAACAGTCAATCAACAACGCCTCCGATCGTTGCTCAATGCAGATGACATTTGGTACCGATCGGTGGTACGCGTGCTTTAGCTTTTGTTTCGCTTTGCTAACACTGTACCGACGGGCTCGTTTGAGGGCTTCATTTTATGTTTCCATACAACAATCGACACTACAACCGCTTGAAGTTAGTCTCTCTCTCTCTCTTTAGTATGCTTGAGCTTGATTGCATTAGTAGCATTGCATTGTGTGGCAGAAATTGTTGAACAAACTATTAGTGCAAATTTATTCGCACTACGAATGCAAACTATTCGCCCGTCGTGAATGTTATTAGGGCTTTTAAAAGAGCAAAAAAATGTATGTTCATCACTATTGAATGAATCTAGGAGCAAAAAAAAAAAAGAGAAAGGCATCAGCAAAATAGATCTTTTTCGGTTATTTAGGATTTTCCGCCGATTTTAGGTGCAAATTATAACGATTTGCGTAGTACAAAAAGCGCACCACCCGATCTCGGACCCTCGGTCCCGGATACGTACGATTTGTTTAATGCGCCGTAAAGGTGGAGTCTTGCAGTTTTTGAGTTTTGTCAAGTGAAAACGGTCCAAGGGGGTGTCAGACATTCCAAGACGCTGGTGGATGGAGAAGGGATTAAACGCACACCAAACGGTTTTTTGGGCCGTTCGATCGTTGGTGAATGAATACATTGATTTAATAATAAATTGCCAAACGATTGCACATTTTCATTCAGGAATTGCTTCAGAAATGTTAACGGCCGCGAAACACAATTCACTAGCTAGTTTTAGGTCGAAAAGATTTCAGTTAAGTACTATTTGAGGGTGTTTTGTACCTTTTGCACCATGTTGAAGTTAGAAGGTATAAAAACTAAAGGATAGTTTTTACTTTTGCGGGACATGTATTAGCACGAATGCGAATAATTTATGTTCGGTGATGACGAGCTGCTAGGTCATTTAAGAAACAACACAAAAACTATTCTTGCCGAGACCGTGTGTAGGGCTAAGATATGTTATGAAGGAAGACGTTCAAAGACGCCCTACAATGCAATATTATGAAAGTTTTTTTTTGGGAATTGTTTTTTTTTTTGAAATTAATTTCCTCTAGTAGCTCTTCCTGTATGAATCAAACAAGAAACAAGAAGCTCATCAGCTAATCAACTAAAGGATGGTTTTGTTCATGTTGCATTAGTATAATCATTATCTTAATTTTTTCTCCTATTTTCAGGTAAGGACAAATGGCAATAATTACTGCTAAAAAAATCATACACTACAAATGGTTTGAATACTTCCGCAACCGTGAGTAAAATACACATTTTTATCTTACATTGTTTAATCACTGATAGTATTATTTTTATTCTATCAATTTCAAATAAAAAATATCCAATAAGTTTTTTGTGAGTGTTGATTTAAGATCATCTTCCTCTTCTTTGCATTATACTACTACGTTCTCCAAGCCTTCCAGACTTATTGAGACCACTGTATTGCGTGGTCAGTCCTCACTACGGTGAAACGGCTCGCGTTGGAATTGAACCCCGATTTTGCCGTGTGCTTAAGCTACTTAAGCTGCTTAGCTACTTAATGAACATGTAGAGTATCAGGGTCAAAATCAGCACAACGTTTTCTGTGTCCTCCACCAATTGATCATGCATTCTTGGGCCTCTGCTGTTTGTCATTTTTATTAATGATATAGTCAACGCGCTTCCTGAATGCTGTGAACTGCTGTATGCTGATGGCTTGAAGTTTTTTTATGCCTGTACTTGTACTGTGCTAAAAATTGTTTAAATCGTTTCAATTCCTAGTGTTCTTTGAAATGTATGCGTATAAATGTTTTAAAATGCTCTGTTATAACGTTCTCTAGAAAACGGTTACCTGTAGTATTTGATTATAAATTAACTAGCAGCTCAGTTCCGAGAACAAACGTGATTCGAGATTTAAACTGTAGGCTGACTTTTTAAGAACATCAAGAATTAACTGTTTTAAGGCGTGTTGGTTATTAGGTTTTATTTCATGTGTAGGGAAGGATTTGAAGGACCTTCGTAGTCTTAAATCTTTGTATTGTGCTATTGTTAGGCCAATTTTAAAATTTGTTAGTATTATATGGACACCAATGCAACAGTACAGAACTGACAGGCTCGAAACAGTGCAAAGAAAATTGACACGTGCGCTCTTTTATCTGCTGCCTTGGTCTCGTGACACTACCCCACTCACATACCGTGCTAGGTGTCTGTTATTGGGACTGGAATCCCTTCAAAACAGGCGAATTACGGTGCTGTGGATTTTTTTTACATAATCTCATCAGTGATTTTACTGACGCTCCGTACATTCTTGAAAGTATAATCTTCCATGTTCCTACTAGAATTCTTGCACCATGGCCACTCTTTAGCTCTATATTTAAGGTATAACTATTAAGGCAATTGAATCCTTGTTTTTCTGTCCTTCAATGATGGTTTTAATTGTGCTCCGTAAAGGTAAAATGTTTTTTTTTTTTCGTTTCGTTAGTGTTATTCTTTTCTATAACGTTAAATTAGAATAGTTATGTAGGCCAACATAGGCTAGATGACTCATTGTAATAATAAATAAACAAATAAGTAAGACCGGCATCAACGTCGTCTCTGTCGCTTTTTAAGTGCCTCTTGTGACAGAATAGAGCGTACCGCTCTCACTCCCTAAAGTGTGCGGTGTATTTGGGGTAGCTCAGGGAGTGCTGAGCGATGGAACGATTTTACGATGCGCACTGAGAAGCGATATTTGAGGAGCGATGCACAAAAAGATGAGCCTAGCAATTGAGGTAGTTCTTTCACTCTCAACCTAATCATACTTGCAGTGTATTTTACATTTAGTTTTATATTTAATTTATACATTTTAACCGAGTATGCCCGGGATAAGGCAAAGAATAAGGAGGAAATGCCTTATCAAGATGATTATAAAATTTACTCAACACAAGCGGTGTTGACAATACGGCACTGGACCGTCATTATTAATTATAAATAAATAAATAAAATAATTTATACATTTCTTGTTATACTATTTAAACAAGTTTCTTTCATATATTTAAGAAAGCTGGGCACCACAATAAAAATAGGCAAATTTAAAAGCGGCTCTTGACGCCGTTAAATACAACTTGACAGTAACGATTCGTAATATTTTTATCCTCCACCTGTACGTCCTATCTGCAATGCTGAAATAGATTCAGTCCATGGCTAGCACAAAAAATAATTTAACAAACATCCCATAAAAGCAGCCAATGGAGCCAATAGAGTGCATATGAATTAATTATCCTCAAATACAACAGCCAAAACCAAACACATTCAATGTAATTATGCAATAAAAGTGTATGGCAAACCTTTTGGCACGATTCTTCCTCATCAATCAATCAACCGATCACTGGCTCCTGCCGGCAAGCAGTAGTGAAGTGTGAATAATTGCCCAACGTTTGTTTTTTCCTCCCTTTGAAGCGATTCCTTACCTCAGCCCTTATTGAGACATACCCCCCCCCCCCCCCCTTCCATCAATGTATCCCTCTTCGTAGTCGTCAACTCATTAAACCAACTCACGCACACGGTGCGAAACGCTCAGCACGATATGCACTAGCCAGCTACTTCGCATGGAAATAAACTTCCGATCGCGTTTGCAATCAATCTCCTGCTGTTTTGAAGAAAAAAATACGCAGTTCACCACCAGGGTGATTGAATTATATCTATTGCGATGTCCTGGCGTCCTGGTAAAAATCTCATCCCTCCACCTCCGCCAAAACACGCCGGTATCGTCGGATGTCATTGATCGCATTTACACTCTTATCGATCACGCATTTTCACTCGATACACCATGGTACCTTCGTACCGGAGAAGCGGGTGAAGGTATTGACTTATTTATTTTATTACTATTTCCATCAAATGACCATCGAATGCAACGACCCCCTTGCCATACGCGAGCAAGTCACGCTCGTCACGAACCAACGGACGTCGGGTTGTTGTTTTTCTTATTTTATCTTATTCTCGTTTCTTACTATTGCCTTTTTTCGGTAATTCACGTCTAATACCGTCGCGGGCTGGTCGGAATTGAATTTTAATCTGTCACCGTTTTGTGAGTTTGTTCGACGATCTGCTGTGCGGTAGTGACCCGGTTAGGGTGGGTCCCCGTGCTGGGTAGGCAAATGCAGGCGTCCAAGTGCACGTGCCAAACGGTCGACTGTTTCGGACGGGGCACGTACACACTGGGCTCACCACTGGTTCGGTCGCGTCGAGCATAATTTAATGACCATATGAGCGGCTTTAATTGGACTTTATTCCACCACAATAAGGTTGCGCTTTTGGGCCGGCTGCGGTGTGGCTGTGCACCGCAGACTGTCTCGTGCAACATGAATAAAACTAAACGCCATCTCGTCCGATTTCTCGGGCACAGGTGGTCAGTTGTGGTTGATGAAGGAGTTTGGTAGTTTTTTTTTTTCTTCTCTCAAAGTCCTACCAAGACTCGGTCTTCGGGTAAGGTTGTTTGACCATACAGTACAGTGTGTCACAGCCTGCAAGGAGAAAGGCACTGGTGGTGATCGCTCTGGGTTCAATTAAATTAAACCGGGTTGTTATTAACCGAATATTTATCAGATGAAGTACACTGCACGCGAAAAACAAGACCGCGAAGAGTGATAGAAATTATGGGCGAATGAATGAGAGAACTGCACGGTTGCACTCTTTATGGTTGACACGCTGGTTACGCACACGCACATGATCTGAAGGAGCTGGCTGCGGGCAACTCGAATGATGTAATCAACCAGCCAGACGCTGGCGAAGGAACACGGTGAAGGTGTTGAATGCAGGGCACGAAAAAGGAAAATGAGACCTGGCCGAGGATTTTTATCGGGTGTGAAGAAAAAGAAATGGAACAGCGGGAAGCATAGCAAAAGTTGTGGCTAGGCAGTCGTGTCTTGCCACCCTGTAACCGGTGATGGATTAAAAATTTTGAGGGTTAGAAATCAATGCCAGTGTCTGGTTATTGGGAGAATGTTTAATTTTCTTAATTGACAGGCCATCATCGCGCTCAGGGCTTGAGGTGAAAACGTGAAGAAATACAATCTTTTGGATAAAGATTTGATTTAAGTTGAAGGTTTATTGATTCTTGGCACAGTTTTCTTATATTACTTTCAGTATTCTGCACCATAGTTTTATACTTTTAATTGATCTTAGACGTTGTCTTATCCTTTAAATCTATTCCATACACAATACATAATAAAAATCTTGTTAGTTAGGCCTTCTGTAATGGAAGTACGGTAGCATATCGAGATTGTATCGAGATTGGTAAGGCTCGAAAGTGTAGATCAGATATTTCAACTAAGTCATCATTTTAGTCAGTCATCAAGCGTTTGAATAGCATTAATTCTAGACTTGGAATTGAAGAAATAAATTGTAACAGATCATAAAAAAAAGATGAGAGGCAAAAAAATACTGTCAATAGAATTGGATAATTGAATTTGAGTATTGGAGGTAACTTAAGTTTGCTAGTCAGTGAAGTCAGCTTCATCGTTAATCTTTGCTGATCGTGGAAATCGGACCAGAATTCTATTGTATCCTTGTGAATTTTTGAGCTCTTGCAGGCGTTTCCTCAGATGGACTGGACATCTTTTTGAGTATTTTGGATGAATCTTCAACAGAATCTGAATTTCAACTATAGAACATGTGTGGCAGATTAGCTCAATCGAATACATGAGTTAAGTTTGTACCGTAATAAAATAAATGACCATTTTCTAAATCAAGCAAAAAACAAAATCCAACTTTGGCAATTTATTCTTCAAAATAACCCATATCGTAACTCATGGATTTCACTAGTCTGATCCAATCCACTGTTATGCAGCGCTTCTCGAAAATTGACTTTGCCTATCGTCACTATATTTAAAACCAAATAATTTGCCGCTTTTGTTTGCAATATGATCAAATACTCTTCCAGCAGCATCATCCCCCTACAAAACATTCACGATGATAATTTACCATTTTTCGTAACCAAGCGTACAGTTTCCCATAATTTGAGCGGTGTGTTTTTATTTTTCTATTACCCCTTTTGATGATTTCCCTACATCGTTTTGCACGCATCGGCCTCATCACAAAAGAGATAATGCACGGCGTTGGCATATGTACCTCGATCTTGCGACTCTGCCCAATTATGTTGCACCCTGTTAAATAACACATATTCGCACACTGCCACAGGTGCATATGGTTATGAAGACATTTTTTGCCCCTTTTCCCACCCAACGAACGAGTGTGGTGGAAATTTTGCCACACTGCCAGTGAGTGGAAACATATATTTTCCAGCTTTAATTTTCCCACCTACCAAATAGCTAAATGGTAAGCGTGAGCGCTTTGTTAGCGTACAGCAGGTTGGCGCACCGTTGCTTGGTGCTCCCGTTCCATCGTTGCAAACGGCGATCAAATAAAAATAAATCAGAGCTGCAAAAACGTGGTTCCCACCGACGATAAGATAGACGGATGATCTAGGAAAAAGTGAGAATGGAAAGAAGGACAGAAAAAAACCGACTTTGCTACCGTCTACGAAGATTGCCACCCATTGAAAAATGCTAGCACGACAGACTTATTTTTCCCGTCCCTCCGGTACGCATTCCGAGACAGGTTGATGAATGAATGGTTTTGTGGAGCTGGTAAGGGAAGAAGGAGTCGCATTTAGCTGGTACATTTTTCATTAAAAATAAAACTGCATTCCAGTGCAGTAGTTCAAAGCAGGAAGTAAAGGTGGTGAAACTGGTGAAGAAATGTATTCTTTTCAACGATCAAATTCGAGCAGAAAACGATTTTTCGCAGCCCATTTTCTAGGAATGTACGGTTGAAAGGGTTTGTACGGGTTAGGTTTTGTTGATTTAGGTGTTATGGCACGTTTTCAACGTCACTGCCCTTACATTCAATGGAAGCGGTTTAGATCTGAGCTATTCAGGAATTTTACCGTTTCTTCTTTGCTTTTAAAAACATATTTCGTTCAAAATTTATTGTTAGTGTAAGGTGAAAAACTTCAAAAATTTTAACTCCCAGCTATATAATTTAAAATGAAAGCAGATCAAGCAGTTGAAAATATTTGAACACAAAAAGGGGGGGTAAAAAAGAGCAGAAAATAAGCAGAATTTTTGCACGCTAGAAATGTAACTTTTGTAATTGTAACAATTGTACACGACACGTATAACAAAAGACTGTGATAGCTATTCGTTTGATTTTTTAAAGCCTTTTGGTTTGGGAGGATTTGGGCGTTAAAAAGAATTTTTATTTTAAAAAAATTAATTTATTTCTCACAATCTTAAGCAACAACTTTTCAAACAAATGCCAATTTAGGGTCATCCGCTAATCGCACAAAACGATCTTTTTTTCTGCTGCTGAAAAAAAAACATTAATTTTCAAACCACCAACTGCACCAAATTGCGCTGCCAATTTTAGCCTTCTGAACCGATAATTTCATTACTTTGCCAGCTTCCTTTCGGCAGTGTAATTACGCATTATGCAGCCCAGAGGGAAACGCCTAACGAGTTCGACCTTGCTCGAATTTCGCCCTCCCCAAAATTACCGCCAGATTGTCTTAAGCGACCGAACAATGTCACTGTAAGAGTATGCCCTCGGGGGCATGAAGGCGTTTCTTGGTGTGGTTCCCAACAGTTGACCGCTGCAACTTGGTGCTTGTCGTTTGGTGGAGACAAAACGATATGTTGTGCTGTTCTTGTTCAACGTTTTGATCGTTTAACCCAATTTTAATTAATGATAGATGGACAAAGTTTAATGGGTCACCTTCGCTATGTACAGTGCCATTTGCGTTGTTTTCTCACGGTTATTATTTTGAAGTATTGTTTTTATTGAAATAAGTTTTACTTTAGAAAAGAACGAAATGTGTAGTTGAATTTAAACAAAACGAGCTTTGTCTATTGGTTAACCTGCACGATCACTGGTATAACTGATCCGATCACATTGCTTCGTTACGTTACATCATTACACCAATGTATCGAAATAGATCAGACAAAAGGAAAACTAAAAAACGAAACAAACAGTCCCACACCAACCCAAATTCACTGTCAGCTTTCACACACTGCGGCTGTCAAAAATCAAGTTTAAGAACCTTACCTATGCTCGATTGAGGTTGCCGCAATGAGTGTAATGGAGCAAAAAAAAAAAAGAAAGAAAAACACAGCACCACATCCATTAAATGAACGAATATGTTCACCGTAGCTTCTGGTGGTAGACTGGCCCACCTCCAGCCCAACCGTCCCCTAAACAGCTAGGGAAAGGTGCCGTCATTTGCCGACTTAGTGACAGCATCGATCTGAGCAATCGATTTCGAAGGTGTTGCCGCGGTGTGACCCGGTAAATGTGTGTCGCGTACATGTCGCCGCTGTTCGGCTGCCGACGACGGCTTTGGCAACCTGAAATGAAGATAAATTTCAAGGCGGCAACATAAATCCTACACAGCCACTTTTTTTTTTGTATTTGTATCTATTTGTGATCTTTTTTTCTGCTTCGTCAGTCGAGCACATAGGGAGCACACACATAGTCACTGTCACTAATGAGTCATAATGTGATGTACGCGGCGACCTGCTGATGCTACTCGCACATTAGCGCCTGTCGAAGGGGTTTTGAAGCGTTTTGTGCCCGAGCCAGACGAGTGCATTTCACAAGAACGCCGGGTGACACTTGCCGTTTCGCAGACTGGTCTTTGTCGAACGTTCAACGGTCAAAGGTGCGGTCGGTACGCTGGTCTCGAGAATTGACGGGAATGTCGGGTCTCGATTGCGAAAAGAAAAGGCGCTAAATGTGCAGGAGAAATAATAAATCGGACCAGTCGGGCTCGCACTTGGCGCGGACCATTCTCATGCCCGGTGCATGAGGAATGTGAAAGCTTGTAGGTGTTGTTCGTGTCTATAGCGTGAATATGAGCCCGTGAGTGGCCTTGCGGCTGGCACTACCAGTTTTATCTGGGGCAAATGTGTTTTAATCACGTTATTTTGTTACTTTTTTATTTATTTGCTTGAAGTGAACTGTGTGCATATAGTCAGAGCTTGTAGATTCATTGAGAGTAGTTTTAGCAAGAGCGTTATTGAATTTGTTCATAGATATTTTATGAAAATAAAACTTAAGAAATAGAAGTTAAATGAATTTAAATCATCAGAGAAAAGCAAAACAAAAAAGGAACCACATAACAAAATGATAGCAATAAAATAAACAAAAAAAAGCACATTAAATTCTCCTTCGCGATGTGCTAACCGGACTATAAAACATCCCTAAATAAAAATAATGACCACCATCTTGTCGGTTGCAAAAAAAGGCACACGATTAGTGTGCGAGCAATAAAAACGCTCTGCGGAGCGACCATTAAATCAACGAGCAAAAAAACCGTTTGATATCGTCAACACGTTTTGCCTCTAATGTCGAACATCTTCTGAGCATAACAGTTTAAGCGATTTTTGCCACCGGTATTACGTTCGGTCGTCATTTGTTGGATTTTTTTGTGTGTTTTTGCAGCTATTAGAGAGCTCTAAAAGAACTACTTCTGGAAAAGGATCTTTCAGGTAGCAGGAGCTTGAAATTAATTTTCAGAGGAAACTAAATATTCAAAATGGAAACTAAAACCAAATATGCTAAGAATGTGTTAATTATTTCCCAATCATTCTCTATACAACAAACAACCCTCGTTGGAATTAAGCGCCTAATACGCTAGCTCTTCGTCAACCCAAAAACTACCGAAAGTGATCGACAGGCCATAAATCCCACACACCCTGGCCTTGATGCGTGTTTGTTTAGCACGCACCGGAAACTGCTTCCAGTGCCAGTGCCAGCCAAATTTGTCTCCTGCATCACCTCTGATTTTGCAACTCAAATTAATTCCAGCTTGTCCGGCTGTTTTTATGCTTCTGACGCGAAAGTCACTCAACACCAACACCGTGGCTGGTAATATGATGCGCTGTTGAACTTGTCTAGTCGGTCATTCGAGTCTTTCGTTTAATACCGGAATGGACGTTTGTCGTGCGTTTGCACAGCGTTTTTGGATGAATGATCTAACAAATCAGTGACACACGTCACTAACAGGGCGGTTGCCGATTGCCAAATCACCAACGAAACAAAGGGCAAACTAGTGGTTAATGATCTTGCAGGCGCTTACCAGAAAGACATCTGGAACATTTTACTTCGCATTTGTCATCGATCAAACTCGTTGTTGCTTTACTTTCAAGACGCTTGGGAAAGAGTGACCTAAAACATTCTTAAATTACTCGTCAGCATCTGGAATGCCACCAGTTTCGTGACATGAGAAAGTCTCGCTGGGCAAAATAGAGAGGGGAAAAAAATCACCCACAGACAGACAGAAATTAAAAGCAGGAAATTGGTAAAAGAAGTATAACATGTGCATTTCATTGCGCAATCAACTGTTTGATGAAGCAGAGCGTAAGGAGAAAACACTGCCAACGATAGTAACGAATGCCGAAGTCATCAAACGCCGCTCGCAATCGAACGATAAGCGGAGTGAGGGATTTAATAGAAAATTGATCATCGTACACTCGTCGTCGGCTGTCAAAACGCAACCAGTGCGATGAAAATTTTATGCGAAAATAATTCCCGTCTACTTTTTTGCTAGTAAAGCATGAGTGGATTAAGAGTGTTTTCTCTGGATGATTGTGAAGTTCACGTCAACATGCAATCGCGCCACAGATGAAAAGATAAAAGGTAAAGACTATCGGCACCTGTCTTAAGGAAGTGAAGCTAAGCAATAGCATGTTTTGCTGTGGCTGTACTAGCCGGAAAAAAAATAATGAAAAATGGATTATGAAATGTTCCTAAGGGAATTGAGCATATTATGACAAGGAATTTTATCTTTCTTTTGAGGCACGTTACTTCGTCTGTTTTTTTTTCCTTTCCATGTTTCTTCTCACTCATCTTCCACTTTTTCTCTGGCACTAAACGTTATAAAGATCCTACAGGTTCACTGTTCTGGCTGCCTTAAATTAAATTATTCGTAGCTGAATAGTCATTCCAGCGAATGGGGAAACTGTACGGAAGGGATATGACAACCGTTTCTTCGTGTAAGTTCCTAGTGTGATTATTTCATTTTTACTAAAAGCGTAGTTATGGCTATATGTAGTTTCATAATTTCATAATTTGGTTTATTGAATGAAGGACCATAAGCCCTGTTCGATAGCGTAAAAGCATGTTAAGAATAAAAACGAAAATTACAGCTTTAACTTAGGTGAAGGGCTTCATACATTTACCTTAGATCTATTTAAAAGAATAAAATGAGAAATAAATAATAACTAGAATATTATAGGAGCGGCCAAGTTGCGTAGGGAACAACGGCGCTTGTCTTCAAACGGCAGGATCGGGGATCATATCCCATCCTGACCGTACTCCCCATAGTGAGGACTGACTATCCAACTACGTGGTATCACAGCAAGTCTTGAAAGCCATTCGATGGCTGGCGTGACCTAAGAAGGTCGTTGAACCAAGTAGGAGAAAAATATTGTAAATCAAAAGAGGAGAAAACTCAAATTTTAGCTGAAAAATTATTTAAAAAACGAATCCAAATGCTCGATCCACATTTGATGGATGTAGTTTGATGGTTTGATGGATGGTTTACATTAAATTTATCATATTTTAAGCAAAACTAACAGCCTTACATCAAATAACAGAGAGAAAATGACTTGTCACAGTTAATTATAAATAAATAAATAAATACATAAATCACAACAAATTGGTTTCACAACATTCGCCATAAATTGCAAAAAAAAACGTATGCAGATTAACTATAACTACGCAAAGAACTTCGTGTAGCTAAATGCAAACTAAAATATTTAAATTATTTTGCTGCTTTGAAATGAATATTATTATTTTGCACAGTGTTTGCTATAATGTAAGAGTTGAACAGAAATATAAATAAAAAAATTCCGTTAAAATTTATCCCAACTTTACTGACATTAGCCGAGAGTGACGTTCCCAGGTCACTGAGGGCAAGAAAGTGCCAATACCACCGTATCAAGATCACTGTCTGTTTCGATTATCTAAGATGAAAGTGAAAAACAATTGATTTCGAATTCCATTGTCACCTCAATGTGCTCTTCTCGCCCATTCCACCTCGCTCCCACACCGACATCTTCGTCTCAAAGTCAAACTATTGCGCCACAGGAAATACAATTCCGTGCACCGGAAGTGTTCTGCCTTCCCACCACAGCAAACTGTGAGCGATAGTAACGACGACAAAAACCTTCCAAGCACGAAGAACAATGCGGGCGAGAAATCAAATTTTAATGCACGGAACAACGATGGCACCACGACGGTGACAAAAAAAAAACCGGCACCCCCGTGAACCGAAAGCAATACGCAATCGATCGAGCATTCACCATCGTTTGTTGGTCCGTTTTTCTGGTGGTTATACTGAACCCATTAGCCATTCGGTAATCTGTGCAGTTGCGTGACCACCGCCGGGACAGAAGAGCATCCACTCTGCCGCGGCTCATTTAACTTGCCCCCTGGCTTCGATTGGTGGAATAATCGATTTCCACTTCAATTTGGTAATTCGTTTTGGCACTCCAGCATCCTCACCTTTTCCTCTCCCGCGCATCAATACACCGACCGACCGATGGAAGGTCACGTTCGCGCTGTCCTCGATCTTCGCGATCCATCGTTGGAATGTATTCCACCAAGATTCGTTTTCCATTTCGTACGACCGGCGATCTCTCCTGAGGCTCCTCCGTTCTTTGCTCGAACAGCTTTTAGCCGGCATCACGGTGGCAACAGCCGCGAATGTGCATTCCGGTGGAAAATCTTCCGTCCGAAGGAAAAGCTAATGGAAAGTGTCGAAAGCGAGAAGGCCAAAAACGCGCCACCGCTAGCGATGGCTCGTTAGTAGAGCTTCATTGAGGTGCAGATTCTTCACGCTAAATAGCTCCCCAGTTTCTAGACTGGTTTTCCACATTTCGACGCAATTTCGCTTTCCCGTCCTCGCACCTTGCAGATCGTCTTCAGCTTGAAACAGGCCGCTTGTTTGCTAAATGGTTTATTGCAAAACGAGGGCCCTCATAAAAAGGGCCAGTAGAGACCGGTGAGCCATTCGCAGCTGTTGCTACACTTTCTTTTTCGGTCGATCGGCATCTTCACGCGAAACAAAAGTGAAAAACAACAAATCACCAACAAGATCCACCCAGCTGTGTTTTTGCTTCCTCAACCCGGTCTCGGGTTTTCGGTTGCATCGGGTAGCGGCCACACTGGCACTGGAACTTTCCCTTTTGTTCCGGGAAAATCGAGATCCGCCGCACGAGATTCGCTCGTTCTGTATGACTGGCTGCAGAAGTTTATCCAACATCAGACCACTCACTCGAACCGGGGGCTTAAGGGACACAGATGAATACGGCGGTTCCAGATCTCCCGGTAGCCCTACGGTGCATTAACTTCCTGTCGTCGCTTTGTCTCGTGCATCTCGTATCTCAGAATTGGCCCGGAACATTATGATCGCATTAGAGTGGCGGTTGGCCCGCAAACTTGGCGCTGGAACTGGAGCGAACTGTCAGATTGCCGGGCGTCAGGTAATGGACTTTCAGGCAATTGTAATCAGTTGTCATGCGCTCAGCGAACCACTTGAAAGGAAGGCCTTTTTTCCTGGAGGCCTTCTCCGCGTTTGCGGTGCAGGGAGTGAAATCTGCTTCGAATGGGAAAATGGTGTACACACGGCAACGGCAGTTCCCGACACTCCCGTCAACATCAGCGAGCTGATGTCAGGAAACGGTAATTTATCACGTGGTACTTTAGAAATGAACGATAATTGAATTTCCACCATGACCACGCCGGGATGCTGGGATGCGGTAATCCGGCCCACCGCAGCTCATGGATGTGTCATGGCAGGCAGGCAGCAGCAGTCTGTCGTCGCGGCATCCGACAAGCGAAAGATCAACGGGCTGACAGATTGTGAGGAGCGAACTGTTTTATAATTGGTCGCCGTGTGCGAGAGGCGCTATGATGTGAGGTGAAAGTGGTCGATATTTTTGCCAAGTTTCGCCCAAGCGGTCGGGACAGCGCAGGTCATTAGGGAAGATGATCAGCTAATTGAATGGGACATTGCTTGGCGTTGCAGGAATGTTAAAGTAGCATTAAATTAATGTCATTACTCGATACATTTTGCGCAAGCGCACAACAAGCGAGTAGAATTGACCGGAACTCTCTTGTCTGTCAAGCTCATAAGACTATCTGCTTTAGGAAATCTGTCTTCATGATTCCAAAATCCCCGCCAGCTCATCGTCACATGATGGACAGAAATTGGCGCAATTCTCTGATAGTAAACGAGGAATCACCGTTCAATTAATCGGATGCCCTTTCGTTCGAACTCATCGATAATTTACATACGATGAAGAAATCGTCCACTGATGAATGTCTCTTGCTTCCGTATTATCTAACCAGTGATAAGACAAGACAATGCTATAAACCAAGTCTCTCCCGCGGAGCAGCGCATCAGTGTGAATCTATCAGTTAAGAGTTAGGGTTCGTTTGTTCAGTGTTTTGCATATTCAGAATCAAAATGGCTAGAATCGTCACAATAGGAATTGTAATAGTGCTATGTCTAGGAACAGGTAAACCCTCTACAGTGGCATTTTTGTGAATTGCTCTAGAACCTTTTGGTTCTTACTTTTAGTGCACTCTCAATTGGTTTGCTATCAGTGCGATGATTGTGAGCTTCAGCAAGAAATCCCAGTCGTTTGCGGAGACATTGACTTCACCACCACAAGTCCACCGGACACAACCTGCCCGACCTGTGCTCCGGAACCAACGCTTCCTACTACGCCCGAATGGACAACTTCCACTCCCGACACTACCTGTCCCACCTGTGAACCAACAATCCCCACAACTCCCATCCCAACAACTTCCACACCCGAAACAACATGTCCCACGTGCGCTCCAACCCTTCCCACCACACCCATACCGACCACGTCAACTCCCATCCCGACGACGGCAACACCTGAGACCACGTGTCCTACCTGTGCACCAACACTGCCAACCTCTCCCATACCAACCACATCCACCCCGGTCGAAACTTCCACCCCAGACACAACCTGTCCGACGTGTGCTCCTACCCTGCCCACCACACCACAGCTTACCACCTCGACACCGTTGGCAACCACGACGCTGCCACCTCCAACCTTACCGAACTGTCCCGCCGGATGTTGTCCTTGCTTTGGAGCACGCTCCACGTCCATCTTTACGATGGCAGCACGTGCCTCTAAGAATGCGCTGATGGATGAGCTCGAAGAGGACATCCGTTCACCGCGTCAGCTTCCACTTCCGATCTACGTGTGCTACACCACGGAACGATTTGGTGAGCCAACGCTTACATGGCGCGCGATTTCAAATCAGCAAACTCATCCCCGATCTTCTCTATTACAGTGAGCAATCGTCGCGTGATCAGTCGCGGTTGTACGAAGCGACAGCAGTCACTAACCGACACCTGCACCCAGCTCAACGGTGGACAAACGTACGAGCAGTGTTCACTCTGCTCGTGGCAGCTGTGCAACCGATAGGAATGGAGGTCATAGTCACCTATTGTGCCGGTGTATCTCTCCCATTATTGTGCTCTTATTGTGCGCTTCGGTTCATTGAGAGGCGCAGATCATCAATCATGATGATAGCTGCCACCAGTTGCTGCTAGAAGCTTCCCCATCTCAAGCGGAAGTATATCGAAATAAAGCAAACTCTATGATAAGCATTCAAATGTTGCGTGCGTTGAGTGAGTCAGACAGAGGGAGAGAGGGGGTGCACACTTGGCGCCATAGATAAAGCGCTGCGATTAGGTCCCAAAACCAAAACATTGCATTACTGTTGCGACATTGTGATCTGTTCGATTGCGATAAAAATAGACACCTGGAGTGTCTGGGCTGGAAATATTATGTGATGTGTCCTTCAGGCGCTGAATTTATGCCACCTTGTCGTGAAGCGATAACCTGATGATCACTTTCAATGTGGGTAAAGTTCAATTACTTAGAATAAGCATTCCGGACCTACCTCAAATGCAGTATTATTCGTTTGTTTGGCGATTTCTTAGACCTCACTGCGCCAATTTTCTCATTCACTCCCAAAGAAAAGGAGATCGCAAATGGGGTCGAAATCACGAAAACCTAGCGAACATGTCTCGGCAAACCCGTCGAAAGGCGATTTATTCCCAACGCCATATTTGTAACGCCTGCAGCACCTCTCGATTTGGGCTGCTCGTAAGAAAGAAGGCCCGTGTTCCGTATTCTCCTTCTATATTGGTGTCCATCGCGACGGTGTCTGCGCGACACATGCACTTGCCTCGGGAGGGAAACCAGTTAGCTTCCCTAATGCATCCCATAATTTCAACCCTTTCCCTACAAATCTCTATTTGCCTCCCACAACACCCCTCCACCCGGTGGTCCACTCAGCGCGCATTATGTAATAAACGATCTGATTAATTTGATGTCGTGCACGGTTCGGTTCCCGCGTCGGTTTGGTTGCTCGCATTTTTGTTTTGCCTTTCTTTCATGCTTGTCTCCGGCTTCCTTTCGTACGGAGCCAAACACCAGGGCCAGTGCACCGCGGTTCGGACCTTATTTATGGTCATGTGTGATGCTTTATGACACGGTCGCGTTCGCGAACCACGAGCACGAAGCAGCTCGCGGCATCTCGGGGCAACTGCATGGCCCGCCGATTGCGATCGACGTGCACTGGACGTCGAAAAATGGGACCCCAAATGGAGAAAGGGTATAGAAGGGAGGTGCGAATACCCTCGCGTACGATTTGCATAACAATAAATTGCAGTTTGCTCTATAAGCTGCAGCTAGCTTGCGGTCGACAGTAGAAGGAAAGTCTGTTCTGCACGCTAGAATCACGCGCGCGGAATCTCAGCGTGCGGAAAGATGAAATTAGGGTGCATTAGGGTGAAGGAGGAAAAATGGGATGGAATGTCCGTTTGGTTTTGATGGTGCTTTCACTTTCTGTCGTAATTCGTGCGTTTTTTCCTCGGTGGGAAAATAAAGAAAAGTAACTGCGTTTCTAAGGAGAGCAAAAGGACAGCTCAGATAAGTTCCCATTTTAACGGATCAAATCGATTTTCGGTTTTTTAAATCCAAATCTTAATGAGACGTACAGCAACATCAGGCAGTTATTAATGAACCAATATTCTCTGGGAAAATTTTCATTGAAAGCTCGTATGTGTATCCTTTGAAAATTTCCATCATTTCATGTATGTTTTATGTATTTTATGTACACACAAAATATTACACAGGAAATTTAACAGATAGGACAATACGGCACTGGACCGTCATTATTAATTATAAATAAAAATTTAACAGATAGGTTTGCTCTAAGAATTTTGAAAGAAAGTGAACCTCAGAAACTGTTGACAAAAATAAGGCCTTACAGCTTGATGGGTTACAGCTTGAAGGGGCCCGGTGGTTTTGGCGACAGCGGTCTTCAAACGGCAGGACCGGGGCTCAAATCCCATCCGGACCGTCCCCCCGTAGTGAGTACTGACTAACCAAGTACGTGGTAGCGGCAGTCTAGTAAGCCATTTCGATGGCCGGCCATGACCTTAGTGGTCGTTGGGCCAAGAAGAAAAAGCTTCATGGTTATTGGTAACAAATGTTGATTATCCGGTAAAGAATTTTCTAAATATTTCAGAGCAAGTCATTTATTTGACAACCCTTCAAAAAACATTACTCTTCTGACATCCTTCCGACTAAGAGTGCATTGCGTCGTCTTTGAGATGCTGCACTCAGAATTAACTCATTGCAGCAGCGATCATTTTGCCTAACCACAGTCAGAGGATCTTATGGAATCAAAGAGCAAATACTGTTAGTCGAGCTGAAATCAAGTAAAACATTTATTTGTTCAACAGTCCCTACCGAAGGTCGCCGATACTTTACGAAGTAGCTCCCTGGAATAGGTGATAAAGGGAGTTTTTGCTCGAATTCTTAAATCATCCAATATAATCTGACAAATTGTCCTTCTCACATTTCAAGCAGCATTTACCGTTTAGTGCCTAGCTAACCGTACAGGTCATATTAAACTATTGATAATATCAAACTCAAATGAAGTAGAAAAAAATCATACCGTCATCGTAGCTGGTTGGCTTAAGTTTAGTCGACAAGCCATTCAATCAGCTAAGATTGAAAAAAGGTCATTTAAAAGGACGAAAAATAAACCGGGACCTCTCCCGCATACATGAAAATGCCCGAGCCAGACATTCGCAAACCCCTTTAGCGATCACAAGCTAAACGATTTCACTGTCTTAGATCACGTTGCAGCAAAAAAAGGGAAGAAACGAAAGCAAAAGTGATCGCTAAAAATTAACTCACTTTCAAAGAATACCATTGTTTTTTTATTTTTGCGAATGTGCCGTTGCCGGCCGTGTTCGGCAAAAGGGAGCAAACTTTCTTAAACCACGAAAGATAGACACCCTTTTACACCAGTTTTCCGTACCACTTGGGAACCAACCTGCACCACATGGGAACAACCATCAGCGGGTGGAGAATAAATGCAAAAAAAAGGCACACATTGCGGGAGGTCATTTAGCCCTGGTCTCGCGAGGGTGGGGGTAGTTTTGCGAAAAATAAATACACATATCTATCTCTCACGGTGGACGCGGCGTAGCAATTCGGTCGCAAAATTGGACGACGCTTTGCTCACCCCTGCCCGTTTTGCCCCATTTACCTGCCGTTGCGGGAGTTATGTAATGGGAGAAAAGAAATTACCACCAGCGGGGTGTTCATATATTTCTACCGGCCGCACAAAGAGACCCCTTTCATGTGCACGAGCGACCGCCAGATCACGGAGCAGGTATCGTTGAAGTTGATTGTCCTGCAAGCATTGGCTGGTAGTCCCGGGTTATTGTTTCTGCCCGTTTCTTGAATCGCCCCACCAGTCCAGTGTCCATTTCGGAGCAGCGCAATATTATTAGTATCTTTATTTCGTCTTAATTCTTTCGGTTGCTCCGGTTTTTTCTTTTTGTGTGTAATGCTTTGGGGGCCTCCGAGATCGTGACGCGTTCGAAATATGTGTCAGCTGGAGGTGAATGTGCCTGCGGAGTGTGCATTACTACTCTATGCAGGCACTTCGTAGACAAGGCGCAGAGAGAAAGAGAGATGTGTGTGCTTTTTATGATGGCGCTAATGTGGCCGTTTGTCAAGAGTTGTGAGCTCCGTCCGTACCGCGCAATTTGTCGGGTGGTCTTAGAAAGCCCGAGCCGTACTGTTAAGTGCAGGTCATCGGGAAATGGTAGACCGGTTATAGTGTATGCCGGGCACACATACTTTTGCGTTCTAGCAGTTGCTGGTGGCGTTTTGTTTAATTTTAAATTTATGAAGCCGAAAGCTTATTCTGCAATTCAACTTTGACTCCAAATAATACAATTCATGTGGCTTAATGTAACCAGCCAACCTAAGCCAACAGTGAAAGTACTAGCTTAATTTTAAATTGTCATCAAAACATCTTAAAATTTCTCTCAAATTTCACACCTCATAAACTTATCTTCACGACAGCAACTCCACGCTCAAGCACCATATTAATCAATTTTTTTTTCGTCTGCCTAATCGCATAATAATCGGTCAAACAAGCACCGAAAATCAACAAGATAATGAATTATTCAACATAAGCCGACCCCACAAAGGAACTGGTGGCAGGCTACGACAACCGAAAAAGAAAGAGTAAATAAATACAGCTTCCCCAAACAAGATTGTCAACAGCACAAATGTCGTAAAAGAGAGAATAAAAAAAAAAGCGGCGTAGCGAAAGATTCACACGCTGTGCCATCTTCAGCGCGTGTGGCGGCAAGATAAAGCACAGCACACACACACACGCCCGAATGATGTTCGCGTGCCGGGTTCCCGTGCGCTTCTTCAACCACCTTCCGAACCCCCAAAAAAAGACATGTGCAAGCGTGAACATGCGCAAACGCCACCCATAAAAGTGACCGTGGCGTGAGCAGCGGGATGGTCTGTTTTTGGCTCGGCCCTGGCTCGGTCATCCTCAACCAACGGACCAAATATATGGTAACGGAGAAATAAAATAAGATATAAAAAAAGCACACGGCATCGAGCGGATCGTCTTCGGCCACGGTTGGGGTGCGATCTTACCGTCGTTCAACACGTACACACTAAGACGAGCCCTCGACGAAGGAGGTTTTTTTTTGCTTAATCGAATTGTCGACACCTTTTGAGATGTTTTTTCCTCGTTTTGTTTGTTAATCTTTGGGAGATGCGACGAATCGTTCGTAGGTGAATGAAGATGCTTGCTGATGATGATGATTGAAAAAGATGAATGAAACATCCGGATAATTTACATACAGGTTGTAGGTTTTGGGGGTGAGGGAGGAAGATCTGATCAGTTGATGGTTTTCAAATGTGTTGATCGTTTTGCTCGCGTCTAGATCGATTAAGACGTTCCATTAGACATCATTTATGTGCGATAAGATTTGGACATTTGAATAATGGGAAGCGATATGGCTACTGTGACATATGATACCCACATCTCGCCTTAAATAACATTATCAATGATAATCTAGGGATGGTCATGACACAAGACAAGACCGTAGTTTAAATCGCATCCAAATGCTTCTCCTGTCGTTAAAACTGGGGAAGGCAGGTTGGCATTTTCGACCCTAGAAGGTCTTATGGGATAAGAAGAATCTAGTTTATAGGCGGTTGATGATTGATTGTTTATGGCCACTATATAATTGTGTTTTATTTGAACGAATAAAACATTCCTAGAAGAATGATTATCTCCACTAAATCAGCTAGATAACGAAAACCAAAAAGCTAGTTTAAAACAAAATGTAATTTAAAGTCTAACTTTAGGGATGATTTCTTAATTTACTTTACACAAACAAGAGTCCTTAACTGGTCATCAAACTCTGAGTGGATAAATGGATTTGGATGTAAGCAAACCTCCGATATGACCACATCAAGTGAACTACAAACTACAATAACACAACAAGATTTAAAAACAATTCATAACGGTTCTAATTTTAATATCCAAAAATAAATAACAAATTTAATAAAAATATTAAACAAAACTTCAATTAATTCAATTCTGACGTGCCTTGAATAGCATTTGTGGGGTCTTCTTAAATTTATTTTATCCTAAATCTTTATTTTATTCATGAAGACCGGCTAGACCGTATTGCTTAACTAACTCTAATCATATGTAAGATTATAATTAAGAGCAATGAAGATTCGTTATTTTTTGGTAATAACTCTCGAATAAGCATTAAAGCAAATTCGTAAAATAATCTTATAACCTCCGCCCTGCTAAAATATAGGTCAATTTACTTGGGTGCATGTCATTTACCCGATCCTCTTGCACAGACAACCCGATCGACCTCATCTTTATCTTTCACCAGCTTTGAACCGTTTGCAATTTATCGTAATTTTTCGTCACCACCGTCGTTTTTTTTTTCTTGTGCTTTTCTCCACCATCAAAGTTCCACTACAAACCAGTGCTAGATGACAACCGCTTGCCCGTGCTAGCTATTCATCCAAGAGTTTCTACCACTGCTTCCGACTGTTTCGCCATATGAATGTGTAGAAAACGTCACTACAGCCGTCCAACAGACAGACGACGGTGGTAGCAATGGCTTTGCCCTCGAGAGAAAGAAACGTGAATTTGTTACGCTTCTTTACAGCGTTGGTCTCTTTTTGGGGTTGTCCCAGCGTCACAAGACTTTGCTCTGTAAGACCTGTTTCATCGATCGGCATAGCAAAGCCACAAGACCAAGACTGGTTTACGGTGCATACACACACATGGTGGATAGGAGCTAGCTCTATTTTTCCTCCCAGTATGTGTCGGTCTTGTCTGGTGAATTTTGGGCCCAAGTACGCCGATGGCCTCCAGCACACTTACCCACTGGCCAACATCACACGCCCGGTAGAAAGGGAATGTGTGTGTCACCGCGTTTTCCGTTCATAATTTATCGCCTCCCGAACGGTAGAAGGTGGTGCCGTTCCGTTTGCTCTACACTAGGTAGTGCTGCGTGTATTCCAGGGATTGCATAATATTATACTTATGCTGAACCCAATCCTTTACCGAACGTGGTCAACAGCACGTCGAAGTAGTTGCAAGCATCAATGAATTTCAAGTGTAGTTGAGTTTAAGCGCAGAGAACCACTGGAGCACCGAAACTGGAGCATTTCACTTGGTGAATTTATTAAGCTTTGGTGTCTCCGGTCCAAACCGGAGATCCTTGAGAGGATAACTGGCAGCCACGGGAGAGAGAACATGCCAGTGTAGGCATAGCGTGGAATAACTACTCTTTAGATCGCATCTTGTCGGTAGACGATGATAATGATCCAGATCTAGATCGTGAAAAACGATCGTAACTTTTGCACGCGTCCTGATGCAAGATCTCGAGAAGAAAATCACAAAAAGCGTTTGCTCGGTGACACTTTCATTGCTTTGCAACCTTTACAACTCATCTTCCCACACAAAAAATCCCACATTTATGGTGCCTAAAGTTGCTTGTTTTCTCTTCGGTTGAATGTTTAATTAATGTCTGTCTGTTAGCCTAGTTGCTGTACGGAAAGAGGGCAACATATGGAATTAAATGGTATAGCTGGCTTACTACCTTGGTTCGCGAACTGCTTTCGGAATGTCTTTGCGTCAATGGGATTAAAATGGATTAAATGGCTGCTGAGCATATCGTTGCGTTTGCGTTGAAAATCGGTTAAACATTGATTTTCAACCTCAAGCTTTAACATTGATTGATCAGCATTCATTATTGGGTGAAATGTAATCGAGGAGGTTTCTCGCTTGCCGAAGCGTTGAAATCTTTCCCTTATTGCACAATATTTCACGTTTCGAAATGGGTTTTTATTATTTTTATTTACAATTGAATATGACGGTCCAGTGCCGTATTGTCAGTTTTATTATTTTTGTTAATATTATTTATTCAAAATTGCCACATTTTTCTGTTTTGTAATAAACACGCTGTATTACTTTAATAACAGAAAATAAATTTGAAAGATACGCTTACGCTTTTGTCTCACCAGAAGAAATAAATCAAATACAATATCGCTTTTCCAGTTGTTATCCACTTATACGATTCTCGACGCAAGACAAACCACAGTTTACAGGCTTCCGTACCGTAGATGGAGGTGTATTTTGATCTTGCATTGTCAAAAATGTCGACCATCTTAACCTGTTGTTATTGTAAAGCATTTGACAAATGAGCAACCTGCCACCCGCCCTGTCCGAGATTGTTAGCTTCACAAAGGAATCTGTATTATCCCGGTTCAAGAGGTCACTTCTTCCTCTTTGGCAGGGGAAGTCGGTCCTAGCTAACTGCTTACTGCCCATCAAAAAATGTACGGCAGACAAATAATTAATCATCTTCACCTGCCTCACTGCGAGACAGGCGTAGAAAATATGAAAACAACAACAAACACGAAAAGAAGTTGTGTCTTATCGAATACGAGCCAAAACGGAATTAGTAGCTGCAATCAGTCATCAGTTTTTTTTTTTTGAGAAATGTTGACGGATATTGAACACGGTCCGTTTGCTCAAAAACAACCCAGTGATTAATGGAGTGAAAGTAAAATAATCTCAAACAGATGTTCAAGAAGCGCTGGTAAACGTTGTATGCTGCTGTTGGGAAGAAACAGTATTACTTTAGTTATGTTTTGTATGATTTTTTATGAGAACTTTATAAATTCATTTACACTTTGACATCGTCTAAAGCGCAGCCATAAATTGACATCATTTTTGTTATCTGATCTGATCACGTTCTTTTTAAACAAAACAAACAATTTTTCCTACTAATTTCGATAGTGGCGCTTGTGCCCACTGATTGATGACCGAATTATGCTAATTGCTTGTCGTCTTCTTTACTGTTTACTTTCAGGTAATTACACGCGAGCGTCTCCAAAGTGTGATATAATAAATCCTCCATCGATGTCGATAAGTGGTGTAGTCAGCTGTCGGCTTAATTAAGCCATCGTGGTTTGGTGTTGTTTTCGGGGGTTTTACTACTTATACCACAGTACCGTAAGTTGACCATCGATCGGTGGCGATTTAAGCATGCAAGAGGCAAATGAAATGTGCTTGAAAATGGGAGAAAAAGATGCATTGCAACGGAGGGAAAAAAGCTCTCGAAGCTCGAATGTAGCTCTCCGGTGCGAATATTGGTTAATTGATTCGATCTTCGTGACATTGTGCTTGGGATACGAGCGGGACGAAAACTATTTTCTTGACTTTCTGTCACGAAAGAGGTCGTTTGGTAAGAAGTGGTTATTTACAGCAGCTCATAATCAATTGATTGGTTGTCGTTTTATCCAGAAGATATGTTCATTAAGAGAAATGGTGGTAGAAAACAAAAAAAAAACACCTTAAAATAAAGCACAAATAATTTAAAATTATTGATGAGAATATTTGCAGATAAACTTTTCTACAAGAGATTATGGAAGTAAACCTTCACAAAAAGCTAGGAAACTAAAAAAAGATATTCTCTGTAAAGGGTTTTCTAATCATAGTTAAAATAGCAAATTCACACTGATATTAAAAGAATGTAATGCGTCTTTCCATAATATATTGTACTTAACTAGGCTAGGCTTCCACATCTTCTAATCCAGTGAAATCACGATAAATAGGCCATACCACCACGAAATTAAATATTTCCCTTGCAACGTAAATGAGTGGCGTCTTTCATACCTGGTCTTCATTGAACTCAACATTTGCTTTCCATTTTCATTAGCAATGAACTTTTGCTTCTCCCTTGGCTTCAAGGATATCAATTTCACAATGTGCTGCTATTAAACGCTACCGCTATTTCGCCAATTCCAAAGCACCCTCGATAAAAATCTATGCCACTCCACAAGTCGGTGCGCTTTTGCCCGACCCAAGTGCATCAAACGCCAAGCGCCAACCACAAAGCGGAAGTGTCAAAGTCAATAGCAGGCTTAGCAAACGCGTTGGTAATAGACATTCCACCCTCGCGCACGTGCAGAAGAAAAGCAACAACAGAAATCCCACTCCGAAACAATAAGTCACTTGCCTTACGGTTCGAAGGGAATCTAATACTTTCAACCTTTTGCCGTCCATATCCCGAGATCATACAATCTCCTTCCCTTACTGCCTAGCGGAAGGTGACTATTAGCGGCATAGGATGTGGGAAGCTTTATTGCAGTACGGTACAGACCACCGACCAGACTTGAGTCGACTGACCAGCGCACAACTAAGCGATCGTTGGAAAATTGGCTGCAATGCGGAACTGTAGCGTGCGAGAGAGGAAAAGCAATAAAACGCAAGTGCCAGTTTGAATGTGACGCTACGGTCAAGACGCGAAGAATAGTGCCGTGGAGGAAGTGAAAACAAAAACACCCCCAAACGCCACCAATCTACGGCATTACTGCAAAAAACATCAGATCTTGACATTCGCGTGAGCTTTACCTTTCGATTATGGTAATGAATTTAAACGATCTTTCGTAGTCGCACCGACGATGATGATGGTGCCCGATAATGCTTGTTCCTTCCGTTGGGTGGGCAAGAAGAATCGGTGGAATTGCTCGATGGGACCATAATTTCGTCTCTTGAAGGGTCTGTAAACTGTAACAGAGTTGTTGCAATTACAATGCACTGCTGCATCCATCTAACAACGCAATGATGATGATGCTGGCAGTGCAATGGTGAGTGCACTTGGTGTTCGTGAAAGGCCGAAAGGATCTGGCAGCTCGTCGATGCTTTATTTCCTTCGGGCTTTCCTTTCTGCATAAACGGTGGCTCAGACGAGCGAGCTTATGTGTGTTGCTAGACCTAGACCATCTCGTATCTGATTGCTATCTCTTCGACGATTTGAAATCGTTCGTTGGAATCTTGAAAATTAATCGATGCGATTTGATCGGTTTAAATCGATTTGTTACATGCGGTTTAGTAAGACAGTGGCTGCTGGTTGATCGATATCGCAAATCTATCAATAATTTAACTTTCAGTAAGCAGGTGCTTTTAGTAAACATTATTTCTTGATCATTTTATTTCAAGGAGCTGTTTGAATTTTTAGCTAAGCCCGTGAGCTAGGCGGAAATTCGAGGATATTTGACCTGCAATCAATTAATTTGTTTCCATAATCCATCAGAGCATTGTGATCTGAAGTCATCGAAAAATTGTAAAATTCGTTGGATATCCACACCTTGTTTTTATGTAATAACATCACTGCCAATTAAAAAGAGCAAAAAAGCAAATCAACACCGAAAAGCTTATGAACTACTCCAGCACTTGGCGTAAAATACTATGTAATATTACGCTTAACAAAATATAAATGTTGAATATTTATATAATGTACTTTCCAACGATAACTTTAGCATGCCCAAGAATGTAGTTGATTACTTAATATTCAAAATTAACTTCAACATTCTCTAGCTAAATCAAAATTATCCTTAACCCACATTACATCCAACGCTATCCAAAGCTTATCAAAGCCGGTTGACATCACACAAAAAATAGGGCAACACAAGAGCTGATAAATAACTTATCCTTGCATAAACCCGTACAATCCATTAAGATCGTTACCAACTCGTAGCAATTTCGTGCAAGGTCTGCACCGGCCAATAAATTATACACCCCTTGCAAACCAGGCTGATGATCGAAACCGTTGCTTTTCGTGCTACATTTCTCTCTTAATTCGAAACCTCAATTACAGCCCACCCGCTTAACACATACGAACACCAAGCTGCGGATCGAAATCAACCGAAACAAGCTCGAGATTTCGTAATCATATCTCTACCACCGCCGTGCGTATATTCTCGCACACTTGATAAAGGAGAGAAAACAAAACGAGTTGTTAAACATGGTGTTTTTTAATCGTGCCTCCTCAATCTCACTCCAAAACTCATATGCACCCGCATACTTTGGCTTCAGGTCTACCGAAAGCACGTAAATCGATCCCCAAAATTTTCACGTCACAATGCATGCCAACCACCAAAGTGACCACCCCGGGTGAAAGGTGTTTAGCAACATTTTGTCTGTTCACCGGTGTACTCGTACAACAACCAAAACTGTCGATGTTTTTGTCCAAAAAAAAAAAAAACCGCGAACCCAAGATGAACATTCGTTTACTTATTTTTCTTCACTTTCCTTTACGTCGGCGGATGACAGCCAACATGGGTGCTGGTTTCGGGGAAAGGGCTTGACTCAATTACAAGGGCACAAGTATTCACCGCCAAAGCTCGAGCTTGAACAGGACGGTCGAAATTGACACAGTCCGCTTTAGGTCGCAAACCTGTACGTAGACGCGCCCCTGGATGCACTTGCACTTGCAATTTTGTGCCCTGGTCCTTTCACTTTTTTGTGGCGTAAGCGAGTGAAAACAATGGAAAAAAGTCCTTGGATGAGTCCAGGAAGCGAACATTTTTTGTAAGGCTTAATTGTACGCTCTTTTGGTAGTTTCCTGCCATGCGGCAATCACTCGGTTCCCACGAAATATGCTCATGAACAATCATGAACTAGTTTTCAAAAAATCTGTTACAAATAAACTTAATAAAAATGCATATTATTTTGTGCACGTAATCAACGAGCAATAGTGAAAGCTTTCAGTGACAGATTTAAGAGAATTGCAAACGATACTCACACTCAATAAAATAAGGAATAATTTAGTAGATTATGGCAGCATGGGAATCAGCAAATGGATTCCGCCTTAAGATAATTGATGAACGCTATCGAAATAAATAACAATGACATCCTTTCACCATTCCGTAAAAATTATTGACATTATTCTAGCTCTTTGGTTCATAGCTTGTTTCATCAGATTCAAGTTTATGTTTTTGTTTATGTATAATTGAATATGACGGCCCAGTGCCGTATTGTCCATTGTATATGTTTTTGTTATAAACATATTTGTTATCTTTTTTTAAAGCTTTGTGTTGATTTCAGACGTGTTGATGTGTGAAATCTATGTACTCATAAGTACAGCTTTTACAATAACCCAGCTGACCCTTACAACAGTTTGAAAGTAATGCAAAGGAATCTAAATGACCTAAACAATAAAAATTAATAAATGTTATCAAAGATTGTATTTCATTGTCTAACGTACTTTTGCTTTGTTTTCATCGGAGTGGTAGACCAAGTATCAGAATCGATATTTATTGATCTTCAACTCCATCTTAAAATGAAAACCTTAGACGAAATATCGGTTTGCATATAAAAATCATTCGTCATGGTGTTTATTACCGTACCCCTTTGAAACGACTGCACCGATTTGTATGGTATTTTTGTTCCTTCATGATGTTAGATTGTATTTGAGCTAAATTTATTTTATTTTTTTTCAAATGTACAACAAAACCTTTACTTTTTCTTTCTATTTACGTCAATTCCATTGAGCCACTGCCACCCAGCAAAACCCTTTCCGTCACGTAATAAACATTCCATGCTTTGCCGAACAACCAATGCCAGTCCCACCCGACAAAGGTCAATCACCGCCAGTGCCAGTGCATTGTTCTCGGCACGTGTTTGCACTACGCACCCAGTGCTTCCCACCTTTCTACGCTCCTTCGGGAACAAATCATCGCACGATCAATCCACACATTCACCTCGTCGCAATGATGCAGCATAAAAAAATCCCCCAGCGTAGCATAAAGCGCATCGATGCAGTTCACGAGCGGAAATGGCAGCGGATTAGTGGTGCTATTAATCTTTCTAAGCGAAAATGTATGTATGTCGACTCGACACTCTGGTGGATGCTTTGATGCAGTTCAGTCTCATTAACGAAGTGAAAGACTCTATCGCGGGTGAAACAACCTCTCCTTCGGCGTTTGGAACTAGCGTACAAAATGAACACAAATCGTCTAAATGGCTGCCGATTGGGATCAGCTTGTTGTTCGAACTGCACCACCAGCACCTTGAAATCAGTTCCAAGTGTGTGGTCGACTGATGGACTATGCATGCTGACAAGCACGCTCGAAGTACGCTGAAGAACACGTTTATGATGTATTATTAAAACTAGGCAGCTCGTTTAAGAGCTACCCAACAGGTGACTGGAGAAGATTTGATGGACTTTTGGTGCTTAAAATCATACGTTGCCCGATGAGTACAAATTATTACACACACCTCGGCTTGGTGTCTTAAGGACCATCAGAGCAATTTATTTTAAACGCCTTTCAATTTTCAACATTTTATTCGATTATTCGAAAGGATGATTTATACCGCAAGGTTGAACAAAACACATCAATTTGGTTTAAAAAAAGGCTCGACATAAAAAGATGTGCCGCTGACAAAAAACCCCCCATCAACAGCTATCATCACATCGCCTAGGATAATCAATTATAAGGATGGCAATTTAAAGCAAAACAACGAGAAACATTCATACGAACATATAATCCCGATCGCATCATATGAGCCTTATGACCCACTCGTAAAGAATCACCGAGCTTTTCATGAGCCAACCAGTCTCATCCCTTTTGTAACTACCGTTTATCGAGCGTCACGCGATCAAAACTATCCTGCGTGTTGTACTTACTGAGCATCAAAGCTTCATAGGGCAACTCTCATGAAGTAGCTAGCGATTCGGCTGATAAACAAAACCGGAGAGGAACGGCCTGGAACGGTGAGAGTATTTATGAGATCGTAAAGGAAATTGCTAGTACAAAAAGCATACTTTTTTCTTCGAGCATTGTGGTAGGACAAGCGGTAATGCTATGTTGAAGGATCATTCTTGTGCCCCGACGGCGCTCAACGATCGACAGGAACCATGTGAAGTATCGTAAATCGAGACAGGTGTGCAACAGATGAATAGGACATATTATTATCCGATTATAAACGCACTCCCGCAACATGATGGCTTGTTAGGTAATACATTCGACGAGCAATAACAAAAACTCCAGCCAGCCTAGATGCCTAGATAGCTGTCTAAGCAAAAGCGAAAAAGTAAAATATTATCAAAAGCTTTTTAATATTTTCTTCTAGATTTACTACCACACTGTTTACTGTTTCCTGTGTTTCAATTGCATCTCGGAATGTATCCGTTTGCGATTGGTTTTGCATCTGCCATATGCGCTGGGTCCAATCTATCCATGCACAAGGCACAACTCACACGGATCGGTACGAAAAATTAGAATCAGTTAATGTTAGAGCCCGTACAGCTCGTACGCAAAAGAAAAACTCTTAAATTATTGCAAAAGGTTGTGTTTAAACATTCGCTCTGCATCGTGAATCATTTCCCATTTTTGCTAACCATACACACAAACACTTAAGGTACCTTTTTTGTGAGGGAAAATTGCAGCCCTTTTGCTGCGTATACGTCAAACATAAAACAGTCTCCACCTAAAGAAATGCACTACCCTTCCAGTTCCGTGCCTCGGTCGGGTCTCTCTAATCGTCTGTCATGCGCTACACCTCCGAACATGACTCGACCGTCGAGCTTGACGTCGGTCGTAAATCATAGCAAGTGATTCTGCGGATTTGCATTCAATTGCATAGTGCTTGGGATGGCGCACAAAAAAAAAACAACGCAAACACACGCCACACTCAAAAGCATAGCGTAAAGTGCTGGGCACCTGCGTCGAGAAAATGTAACGGGGTCGATACGCAGTTTTGCAACATATACGGAATGATGGTGTTTTTTACTGTATGGACCAAGTAGTAGAGTTGAAAGACTTTACTTTGTGTGAATGAATAAAATCTTAATATTGTTATATTCTTCACATCTAGCGTACAACCGCCGTAAAGCTTGAAAGAAATTGAATATAAAAATGAGTTTGTCTATCAGTGATACAGTAATCCCAGTTAGCAAGAACCTGATAAGCATATGCTAAAGTAGTGCATTAGTTCCCTAAAGTTTGGAAGTATTATGTATTCAAAATTTTCAAAAAATCAAACAAAAATTTAAATGAAAACCAAACATTTATTCTTGGAAGAATCGTTTTTATGGTTCTTGTATTAAGATATAGTACAAGAGTTTTATTAATATTAATGGCTAATTCAATCATTATGGAATGCGGAACAGGGAGCGGTGGTGTAGGCGACAGTGGCGCCGGTCTTCAAACGCCAGTACCGGGGTTCAAATCTCATCCAGTAGTGAGGACTGACTAACCAAATACGTGGTATCGGAAGTCTAGAAAGCCATTTCGATGACCGGCATGGCCTTAGAGGTCGTTAAGCCAAGGAGAAGAAGAATGCGGAACAACGTATAAAAAATCATGCCTAACTCATGAAAAAACTAAGACAATGCTTACTTGTAAAATGCTTTATGTAAAATAAAGCGGTCCAATAGAAGAGGGCAACAATTACACCGTTCTTTCACGGCAAGACAGAGGTTAGAATCGCATCCAGAATGCTCACGCGTAGTTAAGACTAACTATCCAACTACGTCGTATCGATTAGTAATCCATTCGAGGACCAGTGTAACTTGGAGTGTCAGATCGTTAAACCAAAAAGAAGATGTAAAACGAAGAGCTTTCGTTAATGATTTCATTTCATCGAAATCTATAAACATACCATAAAAGATTGAAATGCGCGATTACGAACGAACCCAATACTACGTGCCTGTATTTTAAAGGATCGGTTTTCAAAAAGAAAAAAATATTTAAATGCGCCAAAACATGCAAAACCATGACATAACACTAAATGCCTTGTAACACCTCCAATTGTGTTCTTTTTCCCTCACTTTGCTTGATACATAAACAAAACATACATTCTAACGCCACTGGCCGACCGTTTGGCAATGGCAAACCAGCTTGTTAACCGAACGTAATCGACATACATTTGCTCTGTTAAACTAATTACATAGATGTTCCCCCGCTCGGGTGAAATAATAGCCATACAAAATACACACACGGTGAAATGCCTCATTTTGCATCGAACGAAATGCATCATGCAGGTTCCTTCCCCCCCCCCCCCCCCCACAGTCATCGTGGAGGGTCACCGCGTCCACCCTGTTCCCTGGTTTTCCTTCCATCTTCAAGCACCGAATGTGCCGCTTGCGTACATTAATCATATCGTACGCGTACTGAATGCAATTGCACCCGGCAGGCGTATAACTCACAACAGACGACACACACACACACTTTCCGTTCCATTTCACTGCAAAGAAAAGCATACCACCGCCATATGTACGATGGTGGATGAATTAGATGACCAACAACGTTTGTACAAGGCTCCAACACACATTTTCTTCCCGTGTGTCTTAGTCCGACTGCTTCCACGAGATAAACGGCGGCATGCGGAAGCCTTTTGCAAATTTTGCGTAGCGCGTGAAAGGAGCTCGCGTATTTTGTCATGAACATTACCGGGAAGAATAAGTGGGAAATGTGTATATGGGAGAGTTTAGTTTTGTCCTACAGCCGTAGGTGACTTTAATGCACTAGAGGTGAGTGAATATTGGTCGTTAGATGTGTGTTTAATCGAATGCCGTGCTGCAGTTAAGTACGTTCATTATCGATAAATTGCATACATCTGACAAATGGCGAATAATGAAGGTAGCTAGAGGGTTGATTTACAAGCCGATAGACATTGTGTTTATTTTCTTGCCAAATTGGGATTTATCGTAAGCAATGGTATAGCAACTGATGCATCAAAAGTTATGATGCATCAGTAGCTAGTAGATAAAGTTAGTGTGTACTAATGTTCAAATATAACGCAAGAGATGTTAAGAGTTGTTGTTATAAAAGAGCGGCAAACATCCTTTAAATTTCTTTAAAAAAATTATTAAAGTAAAACATGTTATCTTAATGAAAATATTTCAAGTATATTATGTTTCTATGGCAAACAGGAAACGAAATTATTGCAGTTAAAACTTTAGAAACTTAAGTGGATTTTTCCAAATCCAGGATGATATCTACATAAAGCTTATTTGAAACTTATTCAATTTTTTTGTTAGTTGAGTTTAGTTCAGCTCACAATGAGCAACATTTATATTTTTTTTTTAATTCTCACTCGACTAAAATTTCCTAATTAAAACGCTTTTCATAGCCAAGAAAACACTTGTTCTGAAACCTTTCAATTAGGAAAGGAAATCCACCCTCCGTAACCTCCCATTGTTTTGCCAGCTTTCCATATTGAAAACTCATCAGAATCAATCATCTTATGTGGGTAATTTGCGTCAAAAGCCCACTCTTACCTAGGGCAACAATAATCTCATCATATCCATAATTACCCAACAAACCAGCGCATAATTACCCTTCATTCACTCATCATCAGCATCGGTTCGACCCTGAACATGCAAAGGTTCACAAAAACCTGACGTAAAACACTAAAACGCGCGTAAAACACTAATCAGCCAGAGTTTAAGTGTCATCGGCTCATCCTTGTGACCTGCTGCTATCACACACTGCAATCAAAAGCAAGCGTAATTTGCGCTTTGCTTAAGTGCATCTCCTGCAGGAGGAGTACATTTTCACCGCTCATTAGTACTAATAATCCACCCATGGAAGGAGTTCGTGACGAACATTTTGGTTTTACTCAAAAAAAAAAAAAGACGGAATAAAATAAAAACTCAACACTTAACATCGAACGCCTGCAGTCGGTGAACGTGCTCGACGTCCTGGCAGAAAATGTCACTTGCTCGGGGAAAGATCGCTATGTCGCCGTGTTTTGATAAGTTCAATCGAAAATTAATATTTATTGCCCCTTGCATTCGACCTCGTTCTGATGATTGGAAAGGCCATCGGCAACAGCACGAGACTGTTCGTGTCATGATGGTGATCCGAAAGCTGAAACACATAATACGTGAAGGACGTGAAATCAAGAAGTGAGATCAATAAATATTTGCACACTCTTTTGCAGGCGATCGGCTTTGGTGTGTTGGGCAGGTGTGTTACATTTAACATGTTTTACTTGTCCGGTTCACGTCAACACGTGATTTCTCGTTCGGCGATCGTTGTATTATGATTGTGGAGCGCTTTCCAAACGACATAAAAACGGGTCCTTCGTCAAGCAAGACACGATTTTTCCGGACTGTGAACATGTCCAGGTAACCTCGGGGTCATAGGAAACCTAGCGTTTTTCTGTTTGTTTTTTTTTTTAATATGTTGAAAGTCATAAGGTTTTATGGCGAATTCTGAAATATAGCTTCTTAATTATGAACATAGATGGGAAATAAGTCAACATTTTCATAACATTTTTGTTGATAATAATTAATCACCTGTACGAAATTCTTGGAACGCTTTAATAAGAATCGAATCAAGTTGGAAAATCCTTAATTAAATGTCGTCCTTTAATAACATCCTATCAACGCCACGCGAAAATGCCGCACAAAATATAATTATAAGCAATTAACAGATTTGTCCGGATTGTTCCATCAGCTAAGTGTACTTCACCACTCATAATTGACAAATTCTCGTTGCCGTTTAAGATCACCCCGTCACTGGTGGGACATCCTTTTACGGTTCACCGTCACATCATCACGAGCCATCATAAATCGGTCCACAAATCGGGTAACATTAAAGCCATATCGTCCAGTGTTTGCGCACATTTGCTCGCATCAGGAAGCTGGTCTCCACCCGTTTTTGGATCGCTGCCCGAGCGCTCTTATGTAAAGAGTTAATTAACTAATTAAAAGTGAACGTATCGATCGTTGTCGGGAGCTTCAGAATGTTTTGCACATTTCGAAAAGGCACGTGACGAGATCAATTTAATGTGCGAGTGCCCGGTGTGTTGTGTGCCCAAAGAACGAAATAAGCCGTAATGCAGTAGAGCAAACAGTGGTGCTTGAGACGATAGACGCTTCCGAAAAGTTGGACCGTGAACGTTATGGCCACTTTCAATCCATTAACCCTCAAAGAAAGAAAATAACTATTTTTGATGTCATAAAATGTCTTCATCTTTTTGAGAAGTTCCTCCTCCTTTAATGCATGAACTTCATCTTCTTATTATTGCACCGTGAAGCTAAGCCTAAATAAATTGTATGTAAGAGTTATATCTACAAAACGAATTCCTCATTGCTCATTAAAGACGAACAGCATTCCGATGCAATTTTTCGCTCCCACTTTCGACCGAAGAAGTGTTTCACATTTTCTTCACGTGATAGGTTCAACCATGGTGTATCGCAATTTCTGTGTTCTGTTTTGGTAACATTACGCAGCATGAAGCACGTGGCAAAAACATAATGTAGATAAAGAAACACATGGGGTTGTGGAAATAGTTTTTAAAAAGTAACGGTAATGGTTCAGATAAATCGATTATTTTTTTTTTTATATATGACGGTCCAGTGCCGTATTGTTAAATCGATTATTTGTATTTGAATTTTTTTTGATATATTGGTCTATAAAGATTGGCATAAATCACTATAGATCTTAACTCTATTTTCTGTGAAAACCCGAACATATATCCCATTAAAGATAAACAAATGCACTTCCTGCTATCCTTGCGTGGGAAATTTCGATCTCTTTTAAGGGTTTCACCCGCAAAATTTACTTATTAACATTCAATCACTTGCCTCATTGAACCTACTTTCCGCCTTTCAAAGTGAACGAAAATTCCCAGCGTAAACCGTAACATTCCACACGCACACACAACATTTTTTTCCCCCCAAAAAATCCAACTACACCCACAATTTGGCCATGCACGACGATCACTTCGCTATTCATCTCTATTTAGCCCGAGTACTTGATCGACATTTCGGCTGGGCCGCTCAACTCCATCGGGACTTCGCTCGTGACTCATTACACCAAACCTTTACCCACGTACCCGCGGGATTGCGTAAATCTTTTACGCACGGGAAAGCATAAACCTCACCAGAAGAAAAAAAAGAAGCTTTAAAATTCTTCCCATCCTGGCCTAATTGATTTAGCCCCATCTCGATCGTACAACCTTTCTCGTCCCAACTGCACCACAAGTGCCGCTGAGCCGCAGGCCGAATCGGGAATGTTTAGTGAAAATGATGCTAACCAAATGGCATCGGGTCGAACCAATTCCAAAAAGGGCCTTTTTTTTCTTCGCAGCCACAAATTCCATCACGTTGCACGCGTGAGGTCGTGAGCTTGGTGCTGGTGTTAATAAGCGAATCAACACACACAAACCGAACCGAACCGCCCTTTGAAAAGGATACCAAAAAGGAGATTTGAACGGCGGTTCTGCTTGCTAGCTCGTGGATAAGCATCAGCCATCGGACGGGTGTAGAGCAGCAAAAAAGGGAAACGGAAAAAAAATCGCCTCGCGTAAATATTTGAATGAACCGTTCGAAGCGCATTTGGCCGGTGCCGAGATGCAGTGTCACGATAGCTTTACTTTAGCATTCCGAAACGGTGATTAGGGCGCTTGTTTGTTTTGACCGAATTGTTGATTTTAAAATCGTAATTAGTACCAATGGCACTCGTGAGAGGGTGTTTGTGTGTGATCTGTTTTTATCTGTTTAAAGCCAAAGAAAATCATTATACTTTTTGGAGCATTGAGCATCGATTTGGCCCACTAGGCGCAGAGAGTGATATTTAAAGAATTAAAGAGTGATCAATCTTCCATCAAACTAAGTGAGAATGAAAGGTGCTGTTAATTGCAACGGTGAAAGGCATGTTAATGCAAACCCATGTCGCCGTTTAAAAATAAATCATTTTGGACATATTTGGTTTAATTGTTGATAACTCAAGAAAAGGGTTCATGAAAATGAGCAAATAGAGATCCAATGAAGATTATTAGGAGAGATCATTTAACAAAAATCAAACAAAACTTACAAAATAGCAACTATAGCACAAATAATCCCCCAAAGACCTTGATTTGTTTTTAATTTCTCCTACCCAATACCCAATATCACCTTATTTTGATTCCGCATACAGCTTTTCACCTTACAAAAACCATCTAAAAAAGCCTTTCTCTTCTACACACTCTGTCAAGGTTCGTTGGTGCTTCGGTCCTCATAAAACGGCATCATTTTTCCATTACATAATCTCCCTTTGCACACCCTTAAACCATCCTCACGGCGTCCAGCTGGTCGATCATAATTGGTGGCAATATGCTATATTTATTTTATTCGATCAATTATTGCAATTTCCTGCGGACAATGTGCCGTGTGTGTGCGTTGCGAGTCGTAGCCGAGCGAGCAAATGGGGAAGTGATTGTTGGGGTTGCTCACGGTTGCACACAGACAACGCAATATGGCTGCAATATATGCTTGGGCCAGTCGGGGAGACTTCCAAGTGTGATTAAAAATTATCGATCACCTGCGAGGCGAATTTGCGTTTTTCCCCTCTCGTTGTAATGACTGTTATTACAGATGTAATGATTCCATTTCGATACGGTACAGTTCAGTTGTTGAGAGAGCTAAGAGATAAGAAGAGATGTTTCTTATCATCCTTTTTCTATTTTTAAGTCATTCTACTACTGCAATTATTTAAAGAGCATTTTATTAATCTAAAGCAAATAATAAACCATGAATGCTGCAGCCATAAATCTCCCTTTGAAATCCATTCATTTTTGGCGCCAACCATTCGAGGCTGTATATCAAACGTTCAAGCTCTCTGCAAGCAAGCCTACTGCACATCGAAATTGCGATTAATGGGTAGACAAATTAGGAGCTTTGGCTCTGCAGTTGAAATTGCGGGTGCGATTTATGACAGCCAGCCAATTCCGTCCGTCGGTTACGGCACTGGCTAAAAATGGTAACAGCGAGCAGGTTGGGATTAATATGAGATGAATTATATGCAAGCCTGTTCTTGGTGGATAATGTTAAACCTGTTGGGTTGCCGCAATTTCTTGCAGCAAATGAGAAAACATTGACTCAACTTCGCACGTACAAGAATTATTTACCAAATCAGTAAAAATGTTGAGTTAGCTGGAATGAGGCGCTTTAAAGTGTGCATTTTATTATTTTACGTTTATAGGCAAATACCTCTCCCATTTCAATAAAGAGCGTTGAATCATTATCGCACACTCGAGTGCATTAACCAACCAAGTGTATGCAATGAATAGGAAATGACGTTCGGCATTTTTCCACCATATGGCTGTGTGGTTACTTCATTCTAACGAAATGGCAAGATAGGCACGAAAAAATGCATTTGATAGCCTTTCCTAACGATATGGGCCTCCCCTGCTTTTAAGACAAGACAACGAAGCGTCCAAGGAAAACGTCCCCCAACGTACCAAGACAACTTTCATTTTCCTTTAAATACTTCAAATACCGCAAAGTACACCCTGTTCAACACCAGCCGGGCAACAAACGGTCGCTAATTAGAGATAAACAAATTAAATCGACCGGTCGGCGGGCTCGGTAAGGCGAATTATGGTGGAACAGATAAAAAAACACACCAACCCAACATACGCTGCTCGTTTAAGGGCGAACTGTCGTCTGTTTTGGCCATTTTGTACGGCCATGTACCCTGTACCTGTTAGTGGTTGAGGTTTTCCGTCTTATCAAAACACTAGTCGGATGGCGGTGGGGTGAGGCTGGAATGGGGCATATGGTTGACATTCTGGTTTTCGGAATGCAGTCGTTGCAGACACCGGACCCAGAGACCTGATCGATCGATCGATCGACGCGAGTTTACCATTGATCGTGCGCGAGGAAGACGCCAGAGCAATCGGCAATCGTGCTGATCGAAACCATGAGTAGCATGGGGACCGTTTGAGATCGTACGATCCAGACGCCAATCGTCATGGGGTTATTATGCTCTGGGGGGAAGTAATCCACCACTTGTTGTTTTGTTGTTCGCTGCGATAAAAAACCAATTAATGATTAGATTCAACAACGTTCGGAAATGTTAACTGATCTTGTACGGCTGATGATGACATTCGTGTATTTAAATTTATCAGTGTGTTATGTTAAAACCTGACTTGTTTAATCTGCAGAATATCTCATTTAAACTGAAATTTTTAAAAAAGGAGAAGCTAAAATTGTGAAATCGATTATTACCGATTATTAATTAAATTAACGAAAGAACTTGGGGTTCTTACATGACTTAAGGCGGGGTTTTGTAGTCATTAGTTTTTTATAACTTTTACGGCTTAATCTCGGCAACATTGAAAGAAATTTATTATTCAGGGTTCATATGATTTTTGTGAAATACGAATGTAAAGAAAATATTTTTCAAATTATAATTATACAAAGATTAACAATACGGCACTGGACCGTCATAATTAATTATAAATAAAAATTATACAAAGATTAAACCAACTTGAAACGATTGTGGCAACGTTATCGTTTGGACCTCCAAAGGTGGACTAAAAATGAGTAAAACGTTTTGTTTTTTTTTTTAACGCTAACATGGACAATGGTTTAACTGTACGCAGACTGAGCGTTCCCAAGGCCTCCCTCAATCAGCAGCTTAAATTTGACAGAAGCACCCAACTTCTGCTCCGCTAAGGGCTTCCAAAAGAGGGGAAACCACCAATTGTGGTATTTTTGTTGTTGCCTCATACTGTTCTGCCTAAGCAAATGTTTTTTTTTTAATCCACACTCCATCTAAATTCGATTAACCGACTTTTTTTCTCTCAACAATCCATAACTGTCCATAGCTAAGACGCAGCAGGTGCAACACAAAAATGTTGCAAATAGACCGCAACCAGCCGACTGCATTATTCAATTAATTATCCAAATCAAAACAAACAACAGCAGGCAAAATGCAAAATACGCAACAAGAAAAATCTAGGTAAGAGACACAGCACAGACCAAACTCTTGGCGTTACCATTTTGCCACTCCAAACGGCGCCATTTAAATGTGGTGTTTGCTCGTTTCCGTTCCGATGGTTTTCCTTGCCAGCCGCCGTTCCATTACAATTGAACACCTTGCTGTCAAGGTTGTCAAGGGCTGTTCAGATTACTATGCAACCACAATCGTACCACACAAACACACAGACGGGCAAGCCACTCGTCTTTCTGCAAGACACAGTGCAGAAACGGAAGACTCGCCGGGCGCGTGTTACACTGGCACACTCTATAGCATTATATGCTAATTTCGCAAACGATCCGAACATGATCGGTTTTTGCAATACTCAATCCTCAGTCTGGAGTGTGGAGTGGCTCTGGCATAAGTAGTTCGGTGTGTCATGGCGGTGTTCTCAGTTACAAATTCATCCTAACGGTAGCCTAACGCATATTGGAAGGTTTTGTTGAGAGTATTAATTAAGATAGAACAGTAATTTAGATTTTTCGGTTGATAAACGTTCCATGTAAATCATTAAATGAATCATGAATCATTAAAAATATCAACAAAATTTTGTTATAAGGCCTGTAACTTTTTATCCACTATAAAATCTCTACCTTTCACCGATACGAAAATCATTCCCAGTACAGTATTCAAACACTGTGCAATAAATCACTTCCGAAAAAAGACACACGCGTTAAGCGTAACAGCTCCAACGCTGCTGGATCGATGTAACAGCCTTCCACATGGTTGCTCCAGCGTTTTGAATCTTTCTCCACGTGAGTGTTTCTACATGCTAACGGCGTCATACTAACATGCCTGGCATACGCAGACCACCGTATAAAATATGTCGGTCCGTATTCATGTCTCAGTGTAGCGTGGACGATAATTTAACCGTTGCTGTATGCATGATCCACACATGCTGTGTTTAGTTTCAACAACAGTTTAAGATTGATACTAAACCTTTTTTATTTTAATTTCGTTATATTGTTACAATTTAAAAAAGATTTTCAAATTATTTCATATCATATTTAAAATTCTCTCTTTTTGAAGGAAACATTCCCTCAGTTATGTATAGCAAAATACTTGCAATGTAACAGAAAACCACACATGCGTTCGCTACATGATTCCGAAAGCTACACTGCAACGACTTTCGATCGCACTTACCAGTAAAAATCCATAACAAACACATCCACACACACACACGACGATCAAACCTTCCACTCAGTGTGTCTGGTGCCTGGTGTCATGAATATTCGATTAAGTAAAAGTGATTTTATAAATTATTAGCTTTCGTCATATCGATGACTGGAACGACGACGATACCTTTTTTGTTGATCCTTTTTTTTGTGTCTCACAATAAACTACGTGCATCGTGGAGTCAAAGCGCGTGTGTGAGTGAATGAAACTACTATCAATCATGATCACAAGGAAAAGCTGTAGTCGTTTGAACACTACAAATAAAAAATGCTATAATTATTCAACACCAATGGGACGTCCTTTTTTACTTTGAGCTCAACATAGCATCATCTTCGGTGACACATTTGTGACATGAACATGCTCGACGTGGGCGTTTTGGTACCTTGTTTTTTGTGCCTATTTTTTCAAAACCAATTCGCACAAACTAAAGCAGTGTCTGTGAGTGACTTGGATTCGGTGTGTACCGTTTGCCGAAGAAACGCACCAAACCTCGAAGGTCGACCACGTGACGTGTGACATGTTTACACGATTAGTGCGCACCGCTTAGTTTTTCTTTCTTGTCTAAAACATGCTGCCGGTACTGAGCCGAAGTTGCAAGCGAGCTCACCACAGCCTGGCGTGGCCGGCGCATAGGTGTTTTGTGCTAATTTGCATATTTAGTACACTCTGACATAGTTTCGCTCCAGGCTGACAGACCTCGAACGACGTTTGGGATATTTGCCACCCTTTTTCTCACTACGTTCACCGGTCTGTGGCTGCCATCACTGTCACTTGTACGTCTTGAATAAATTTTATATATCTTTGCTCATTTCGTCATCTAAGTTGGGGTTTTTTGTTCGCTATGAGGGTAGTTTAAAATTAACTTCAGCAGCATACACACTACCTACATTGATGTAATCTTAGATCAAATCGTGAAATTTCCCTGACAACCGTTGCAAAAACCGTGCGCTCAGTGCTGCAACAATGTAGAACATAAGTCTATGTAAATGAAGTTTATTCGAAGATAAACATTTGTGCTGGTGTGATTGGGAATTACAAGCCCCCAAATTGAAAAAGTGCATTTGTTTACAACTATTTACAAATAAATTTTAATCATTCTAATGTTAAGGTTCGTCGCTTACAGTTGAAGTCTTTTGTAAACCTTGTAACCCTGCATCTAATTACTGTTGTTTAGCCGTGATCATTACTGCAAATACACGGCGTCTCTATCCTCCTGGGTGGACTGATGTGTTTGGCTGATTTGTCTTACTACCAGAGCCCTTGCCTTAATTAAAATTTTCTTGATTACATTCTCCTATCAACAGATTAACCTAAAGAGTGGGCTTGTAACTGCTCCACACCGAACCACCAACTAACTCAATCTACTTTGGCCTACAGCAAAGGTTGCATGCGGTGATAGTGTAGCGATGAAATTAAAAGTTAACTCCAATATGTAATTATAAGATCGATTGATAGGAACCTAATTTGAAAAATGTACCAATAAGCCTTGATTTAAGTGACCGCTCTCGGCTTAGTAAAACAACAGAAGGACAGCAAAGTTTACAAACATTCATTACAGCCAACACCTCTCTGTATGCAATATTTCTTACGGATTGTTTTTTTTTTTTATTTTCGTTTCAGGTACATTGTTGCTACATCCCGGAAATGCATAAATTCAGCAATTAGAAGAGAGACATTAATAGCTCTGTTGGAAAACATCAGCGAAAACACTCACACACACACACACAAAAACACCGAAAGATGTTCACACCAGATGTAAAACATGCCATCACTTTGCCACAAAACCATCTGTTAAAGAATACCTAAAGTCATGCATAAAATTTACACATCCATTTGCTTCTCAACCACCCGGCTTGGTGCCCTGCTTAACCTGGCCCTAATTTACGACCGCTGATGATCGCCATTAATCGCAACACGTGCCAGCGGACCCGCTTTTCACACGATTCATTGCGCGCAAAGGGAGCGCATCTTTTTTTCGGGACATGTACCTTGCATTATGTATGCAAAAGCGAACCGAAATGAAAACGTCAAGCTAAAGCATGGAACCCTGGGCTAGGGAAGTTGTGGACCAACACCCGAAACTACTCAGCTGATTTTGGGTCAAACTGACCATTAATTCTACCCGACAGCTCGCTGTCATAGGGCCATCTTTAGTTTGGCTCTGAGCTGGGGGAAAAAAACGTTTGAGCAGAGAATTGACGTGTGTGCGACGACACAACACAGGGATATTAATTACGCGTGTAAGTAGCCCCAACCTTAACATGTCCAGGGGAGCTTTAATATTCCAGGGGAAGGTTTGTAGTGTCTCCTGCCAAAAAAAGAGAGTACGAAGATAAATAAACAGCCATTTGCGGTGCGTGAAGCAGCATTAACTCTTTTGATGATAAAACAAGTTCACTGATTTTGGTTTTCGATCCTTGGTTTCATCTTCTATGATCGAAACGCGTGAGCAGTGGAAGCAGTATACATTTTTGGGGTAAACACATACACTCTACAAATCATTAAAAGCACATTTGCCGCTTTAATGTGAATCATGTTTAGAAAGCGAGGAAAATGAAGCTATCTAATCTAATTCTTGTTCTTTAAACTGCCTTAAAAATTTGTAGAGGCCATTTTTGTGAAAACCCTGTTGCTGAAACTAAACTGCAAAAGAGAGCAATAAAACCATAAATCTTTCTTATGTCAATAGTCAATATGATGCCAATATGATATATTTTCGACATACATGAATGGTAATATTGAAAAAGCTCAGAAATATGCAAAAATTCATAAATTTCTTCTGGCATATCAAATGCAAATAAACAGCAGCATATTATTGTATGAAACATAAAATCTTATTTTTGCAACCTGTTGAAGAATCAATTTTCTAGTTTAGATGATTTATCGTCCAATATGAAGACAGTATTTAGGCCATGTATGGCCAATCACTTTGAACTAATAAATATAATAAATCTAATCTAATTACTATAACTTAGCAATTGGTCTGAACTGTAATGAAAATTGCTGTTCTCAACAGAATGTGTTTTGAATTTTTGTATGTTGTTGAGAGACTCTTTGATCCACTACAAGACGATCGCTATTTAAAAACAATATAAGTCTTGCTTGAAATATTCTTCACCATTTAGAAAGTTTGATACCTGGACCAATATTTTCGGATTGCCTCGTCAGTTCTCGATACATTTGAAGGACCTCGAAATTATTCTTGAATAACCGAAATGTGTTCCATTATCCAAAGCTGAATAAATGGAGCAAGAAATTTCTAGATTCTACTAAGAGATTCTACTTCATAGCTTAGAAATAAAATAAATAATACTTGATCATTGTCAGCATTGCTTCGAACCAACTAATAAAGCTGTAATATTTCTGTACAAATAAGTTTTGGTAGCAATCTAAAGTATGTAAGGATCTGTAGAACTAATGCTCCTTAAATTTAATACCAGAAAATCGACTATTTCTTCATCGATAATATAAGAAGATTTCCTTTCAATGAAATCTTCGTTTCAAATATTACATTCGAAGTCAATACTTCGTCAATACTCAACACTTCAATGACACTACACTTTACGGTGGGTGGTGTCACTGAAAGCTTCACTTTCTTTCTCACTATCACAGCACGTGCATCGCCTAATGCCCAGCTCAGTGAAGGTCTTTGGTGAACAAAACTTTGACTGAATTTTAAAACTGTGCTTCCGCTTTCAACAGCGTCTACGGGTGCCAAGCGCACCCAATACTGCACCCGATACGCATTCGAAATTGCATCGACAAATGCAATCGCATTCCCTCTTCCACCCCCAAAAACACATCACCAATTCCATGCCTGCCATGCGTGCCTTGACCATGCAAAACTCGTACCTTAACGACCGTCCTTGTGTTGCAGGTGTGAAAAACCGATTGAAGTTATGCAAATTTTACAACGTAACCGTAACTCCCAGCGGTTTCGAAGCAGAGGAAAGTGGAAGGAAATTGAGGTTAAAAGAAACATTTTGTGCACCGACGCTTTCTACTTCTGTTTCTTCCTGCTTCTTTTGTGCGGGAGATTTTTTGGCTGCATGATTACACACTGAGGTGAGAAGGATGGCTCGGAAGCTCACATTCGTTTTAATTCACTGAATTCCCTTCCCTCTTCCCCATGGCTCTGCTCCTTTAAACACCGCTTGCCACACGTTGGCAAGATCAATGGCTCGCGCTACCTGTGCTCGAGATTGAAGTGCGCGAGTGACAAAATTGCGCAACTGCACGCGATCGCGTATCTTATTCAAATGACGGTCTGGATGATTTCAACCCCTTTCCATGCCTCGGCAGCGTGGTTAAAACAATTCACGAAAAGGGGAACGAGTCACAAATGGCGGCAAACCACGTGGTTCGTGGTTGCGGTTACTTTATCTTTTCCACCGTTTATCCGTTGATCGCAGCCGGTACGGTGAGAGTGGATTGGTGGATGTCGCTGTTGTAATGTGTCCAGTAATGTTACTTCAATAGAATCACAAAAGTGAGATCATTATCTTTGGTGGAAAAAATTATATCATGTCCATATGTGTATTGTTGTGACCCTTTGTCGTATGCAGTTGCGTGCAGGATTTGCTTGGAGGTTGGGTAATAGCAACGGATTCGGAAAGGCATTGCTTTACTGAAATTCTGTATATTTGGTAATAGTCATCAACTAACTGAAACGAATTAATAGAATGCTGCAGCAAAAAAGTCAGCACCAATAATAACCTTGTTCCATGAACGTGCTAAAGTGTGCTCTCTAGCATTATGATGCAATAAGCAGCATCGTATTGAGATTAATTGCCCGCATACTGGACTCGCTCAGTGACATTTTCATCGAACGATATTTCTAAAACAACTTCCAAACACCTACAAACACGCTGGCTACCTTTTGATTAAGTCCTGTCACGTTTCGTGTGCAGCAAACCTTTCGACATGCATAGCGCAGATCTGCTTAGGTTACGGGTTACCAGCTCGTCATTCGTCCGGTAAATTCGTGTCAAGCTCAATCGTTTCATTCCACGCATTCCACGCAAAAAAGGCACCCTATAAATTTACCAGCCAACAACCAAGATCCCTCTCGCCAGCTCACTCAAATCGCAAAATCATGTCTCGCGTGTTATGTTTTAATAAAGCCGAGGTGCGATCTTAAGCCCGGTCATCGAAAAATAGACTGGTGCCAAACGATGCCGGATGCCCAAGAATGTAATCAGCAGCCCGGGTCTTTCTTTCAGTGCCCGGTGTCCTCGGTAGTACAGGACTCCCCCTGCGGTGTGCTGGTAGGTGTAATGTTTAATTACGACCAGAACGAAGCGAAGTACTTTAAACTGATGGCTTGATTTCTTCGCGTTCGCTTTTCCTCAGCTCGTTACCGAACGATCTGTCACGGTGCCCGATTAATGTTTCTCTAATTAACACAGAAATCAGCAACCGTTCAGCTAGGCACTGGATACGCTGCTACTATAGCTTGATAGTAGGAAGACTGGGTGATGCACCAGCTACAATGTTTCGGTACGGTCTTCCAACGCTGCAGGAAAACGCTTTCTAGCAATGGTGTCGATCCTAGCTGAACCTGAAATGGATAGGTCCATAATGGGAAAATAATAATTGCCAGCGTGTAATCATCACATACGAATGGTTTGGCTGAACACTGAACTAAATGCAAAACTGTGATGTATTTTGAACAAGGAAAACATTATTTATTAATTTTTATCGATATCGTTTTGTTGTGAATGCAACAAGAAGATCATAATCTTATCTATATTTTTCACAACATCGAACGAAAGGAACAAAATTCCTGTCGGCAATCCTGTGAAAGGCACACTGTACTCTGAATTGAAGTCATTAATTTGTCTCAATAATTTGAAAACAAATCCAAAGTAAAGGGAGTTAGAGTGTCTCTGGATAAATTCTCCGGAGTGTCTCGAGAGTGTCTAGGAAAAGTCTATACTAATGCAAACCGTGTAAACAAAAAACAGCAATCTAGTTGGAAAGTCAATTAAAACCTTAACACATGAGGGAACTGTTTGAACATAAATTAAATTAAACAACCCGACTAATGCTTCCATCACGCATGACGCCAACTTCCGTGTAGGCTGGGGGCAGCTTATTCCATCAAACCACGATGGACGTGATCGGAATTTTACCAAGCCAAACGCGTCGGAATCTTGCGCGATCTCAATCTACGCCATTAAGCAAAACTCCCTGTGGGAGTTACATCGACAGAAGCGTACCTAGTTCATTCAATCCTAAAATGCACCACTTTCTCATCAATCCCTTGGCGGAGACAGGAGACTTATGTGAGCCGTACCAGAATGGATGGGATCGTTACTGGCAAGCTTGTTTGACTAATTAAGCCATTATCCGGACACCGTCCTACGCGATTGGGAAAGGTAAATAAATCTGTAAACCATGCATTGGGACCGCAAAAATAAAACTGTGTGATGCAACCGCTTTATCCGCTTTATCCGGGAATTAAATCATCTAAAAGATGATGCCTTTGCCCTCGGTCAGGACTTTTTTTGCAAGAAAAAGATCATCTTGCTTGATCAACAAGCATCACAATTGAATCCTTTTGTAGGTTAGTACGAATCACTTCCCTAGTTCTTAGTACCCATCCCCCGATTGCATAAGCTCATTTTTCATCGGTCACAGCTACAGTTTTGTTGGATGCCAATCCTTGTTTTTTCTAAACCCTCAATTCCTTGCCTCAATCTGGTATCTATTTTAATCAATCAAAACAAGCTGCACCAAAAAACGAAACACAATAAACCGAAAAGAGTTGATCGTTTCTATAAACTCTCACTCTTCCAACATCATCTCAGCATAAACTTGGGCAACTCACATTAGAAACCAACGGATGCAAACGGATTGATGAGACTGGGGCGTCTTGGACTCTCCTCCGTTCGGTTCTGTATCGGTTTTGCGAAACGGTGCCCAAACCCAAACCTTTTCCAACTGCAATGGGAATGCATTTCTTCATTTATGAATTCTTCTCGTCCGCACCCAGCAACAGTGGTGCATTGTTGTTGCACCTTATGATGACTTTTTTGTTGTTGTTGTTATGCACTACGCAAGACATACAGACAGACAGATAGACAGAAAGCAGCCCAGCTGCCGGACCGAACAAAGACTCCATTGTAAGCCGTTGTGAGACCTTTAGCCAATTCATGTTTAAGTTGCAGTTTGGTTGTTTCTCCTTGTTTTACCGTTTTCATGTTGCTTCCTACAGCTATTTAAAACCCTCTTTTCTTTTACTCGTTCGCACTCGCGTGGCTCATAAAGTGAGGCAGCCTTGCTGCTACTACTACTATTACTAGCTGAAGCTAGTTGCTTGTTTGCTCACTGGCTACGTACAAAACAAACAATCAGAGCTGCGGAGGGTACCAACAAAAACCACATACACCGCGCGTGACGTGCCGATCTGCTGTTGGTCGGCATTAGTCGAGCATTAGTCGCACGATTCCAGAATTGGGCCCCTCCGGCTGATGTTCAAATCTGGGTCACAAGAGCTGTGATGTTTGTTGATCGTTGGTTTTTGTTTGTCGGGTGGACGGCGAATGAGAGGGTAAATAATAAATGAAAACAAGCGTGTTTTTTCCAGCCTGCTGTTAAAAATGAAGTTTGTTAACAGGTTCCGTGCTCTGATCTTTCTTTATTGGTCAGATTTGTGGTTCCGTTGAGCGATCGTTGATAAAGCGTTCAGATATTTTTATCGTTATTCGGTGGCTTTTAATTTGATGGAATCGAACTAGGTCAATAATTTATTTATAATAAGAATAATTATGTACAGAAGCGATCAATAATTACTTTTATTTGTTTGATGCTTATCATACAAATAATCATATCGTATTTTGTCCATCCACTTCTTAACTTTGCCTTCCTTTTTTGTTTCTGTTTAAAAATATCCAATTCTTTCCGAAATATTTATGACCTCTGAGAAACGTAAAAATTTTTTTACAAAATTGTTTCATTACAAACATTTCATTTCATTTATTATTATGTCTGTTTAGTAGCTCAATTTCCCTACTAAATTCTAACCATATATTAGGAACAAAAATGGACTTTGGTGGTTTAGTAAGGGGCTAAGGATTAAAGAGATGCTTGGAAAGGAAAACAGGAGGAATCAGATGTAAAACAACAAACAGCTGAGACAAGGTGTTGAAAGAGGACAAACCATAGGTAAAGAAAAGCCGTCAAAGGATGATAAAGGGAGGACGGATACGAAGGGTACGATTGGGAACATAATGGGATCGAACAGAATAGTGACGGAGCATCAATATGCACAAATGACAGGGCAGCATTAAAATAGACTAGGGAATGGAGGCGCCGGGTCTCAAGAGTTTTAAGTCCAAACAGATAGACTGATAGGCAGAGTGAAATAGTGTCCACCAATGGCTCGGCGAACAACAAACCAACGACCTGCTGAAGGATCTCTGCACACGCTCGATGCGATCATTATGGACTTGAGCCCATGGTCAACAGATTGCAGAGCAATATTCCAGCAAATATCTGACCAGCGAACAGAAGAGTGCTTTAATGAACATCAGTGGATGGTATTTTTTCATAGTCTTATGTGTTTAATATAACTAAACACTTTCATCAAAAATAGAGACTAAGAATCCATTTCGTGATTGAATCAATGACCGAAACACTATCTTTAAATGCTCTACTAAGCTTTACTTTAAACAACTTGATCGATTCGTTGAAAATCTGCATCTGTTATTTGCTTTTTCTTCTTGGCTCATCCGACCAACTACGTCACGCTGGCTATCGATTGGCTCACTAAACTGGCTTGATAAGTTGTATAGTCGTTGTATAGTGAGTGCTCACCATAAGGGAATGATTAATAAAGGATGTGAAACCATAGTCCTGACATGTAAAGATCGGCGTCGTTGCCGTCTCTACCACCAGGCCGCCCCGAGCTGCTATATGGTTTAATTGAATCATTAACCTTTCTGCCTGGATACAATTATTCATGACTGGATAAATAATGTCTTTATGACTTTAAGTAATTTATACTTTTTAACAAAACATTTCATGTATTACACATTGATCGACTTATTGCTTCTTTACTCAAATCGTCCCCTTTATAAGCAACCACAAAACCCACCAAAGCATGTATCAAAAGACAATGATAATCATCTCTCAATAACGTACTCCAATTTTACGTGGTTAAAACACTAACTACTCAATCGACCCCGATTCCACGGTGATACATTTCCTTCCGGCCCCACTCGATACGCTTGCATAACCTCTATTTTTCTTAACGACATTCGCTCGAATACTTCATCACACGCCCAACAATGACATATGAGTCACGCCGTCAAGTCCTTCCATCGAAGGTCCTTCCCGAACGGTCCGTGTGGCTCTGAGATGCTGGTTGGGGAGGGCTACTGTTACAAGATACTAGTTGCCGGGCAATATCACGATCAACGCTTGCAGAACAACAAAGTCGCTCGGGGAGTTTGGAATAATATTTCACCGGCCACCGAGCGGTCACCAAGTAACGGGGCGGCCAGCCAACGCCATATAAGTGGAGCGATAATTGTATCACCGAGTATCACGGTCGATCTGAGCGAGAACTGTAGCGTGAGACGGAGGAAAATTCAAACTCGTCCCCGCACTAAAGAGACTTAAGCGACTGGTCAGCCTTGAGATGGCTGCTGGTTGTGTCGAGTTAGTTCGAGGCAAAGGACGGTGGACGTAGTTGCGCCCTTACACGCCCTCCTACCCTTTGCGCAAAACTGTAGCCCATTCTACCGTCGGACGGCAACGGTTGAGACATTTTAGCAAATCGGAAAGTACTGCTGTTTCAACATGTGCCTTTAGATCATGTTGTGTAGGGGTGGATTTGATGGCTCGGTTTCGATCGCTGCCGGGATAAAGCTATCGGTGGGAACTTACGTTAGCTTCTAGGGCAACATTTAATCCAACTCGATAAAACAATATGAACTGGAATGGTCGAGTGAGCCAGGGAACTGTCGGACAGAGCCGTCTACCGTTGCACTTTGCATTACTTTTGCTTCCACATTGTTGCATTAAATTGTCAGGGTCGACGGGCTTTTGGGTGAAGATATGTAGAACAGTTTTATGGAACGATTCAAGCTTCCATATGTGTTGTTAATATTAAGATGTATCAAAAGTGTTAAATGAGAATTGGAAATCAATTAAATATACATAAACGGCAAAGATTAACATGAAAATAATCGTGCAAGACCTAAAATTTTCAATATAGCTGTATCAATTAAAGAGAAATTAGCATGGGAAAAAGAAGAACGGTTTCAAATTATTTATTCTATAATCTATTAGAGAAACTCTGACTCTTAAATGACTAAACAATTCTTTAAAAAGTTAATGATGGAAAATTTTGGTTTTCTTCATATCTTCAGTTAGTGAGCATGCGTAAGTCACATAACACGCACATCTCATCTAATCCTCTACACCCCTGAAAGTATGCAAAGAATGTTTTATTTAATTATTCGAAGGAAAAAATGAATACTATTGCAATATTTGCTAAGAATTTAATTTAAAAAATGAATTTCATAAAATTAATAATCAAATTAAAATGAATAATAAATTTTACAGTTTAATAAACATCGAAAGCCTATAAGAAGGAAAGACTACAAAAACTCGGCAGTGTTGACATTAAAACTACTCAAGCCATGCATAATTATTAGTGAGGAATATTACAAAAGAAACTTGAAGCTAACATTGCAAAGCAAATTAACCTTGGCGTTGACCATACACCACAGTCATGATTGCAGTCTATAAAACACTTCCTACACGTTTCTACCATTTCCGGCAACCAGATTTCCATTTTTCCCAATACAATTGTACTAAGGAGAATTTTTGGCACCGTATCCTGTCCTTCTGAACCCGATGTCTTTGATGCCCATACAACATAGTCTTGAGCGCCGAACAATGCACTCATAAACATTCACCTTCGGGCATGGCAAACATTACTTTTATGCAGTGCTGCACTGCCAATTCGTTACCAACCAAACAGTCGTCCTTCAAGTCGGTTCAAATTCCCGTATCAATTACATGCCCACAGTCCACGGCAGTTTGAACGCTCTGTGCTGCAGAATCGTAGCTGATTTGGAGGCCTTTTCTGCTGCTCGGTGTACTTTTTTTGTTCAATTTGCCCTATTGCTACACACGATTCTGTACCATCGTGTGTCAAGGATCGAGACCAGGCTACTCGGGGCGCCAATCGACCAATCAACCGAAAGCCCCACCCAACAACCCTGCAATGATTGTCCGTAGTTTCGCAACCATGGCGAAAAGCAGTTGCATTCGATGCATTCTGTGCAGCAAAACGGTGCACGATCGACCCCAAAAGTCCGAACGGTCCCGTTTTGTTTTTGTGACCGAGTTTACGAGAACCGGAGACCATATGCTACAGCAAGGGACTGAATGTCCAAATGACTATAAAGAATTTTCTCCATTTTCTGAGATCTCTCAGAGGACTTCCCTGCCCTGTAATGTACCTCCCGTACTACGAACCGAGCATGATTTGGTGCAAGCCAGAAAATAAACCGTACCATTTGAGGTGTGCCCAATGATTTCGGTCTGTCTTGAGCACGATATGGCAAATTGAACCTTGGCTAATTAAACTCACGGTTTCGAGGGTGGTTCTAGCTCTTGCGTAACATTACCATGTACCAAGATGATCGCCAGCATAGTGTCTTCACTCGCCCCACCCCCCTTATTAGACAAGGATAAACCTTGCACTGGACCTTCAATTCCGTCCGTCCAAACATTGCTTCAACAATGGCTCGTTGAAGTGTGTTACATTCACAAAGTGGGCACTTTCGGAAACACCATACCCCCATCTCACCAAACCCAGAAACTCCAAGCACTGGTGTGAAGCACTTCCGTTTGCATTTATTAAATCGGCAAGGAAGTGACCAAAAGCGTTTCGGTTTCGGTATTATGACTTTCGCATACAATGGTCTGCTCAACTCGGTGGAAAATGCAAATGCCAAACAACCAACTAACAACAATCGAAACTAAATCGTCCGTGAAACGAAAATCAGCAATGTTTTGAACATTCGCGACGGAGCAACGGTCTGGGAAATAGATTCGGTTTGTGGGAAGCGCCAGCATTTATGCTTTGTTTGTTTGTTGAAATTGATAGCGAGAGCGAAAATTGAATTTTGATTGAGTCGATACAATTGTAAGTTTGGTGGCATATTTTTTGTTGAAAACGGAGCCAATCCTAGCTGGCTATTACCGTGCAGGACTGAGAGTTGTAAAGACGCAACTACCGTGACGGATACCGATATAATAATTGAACGTGAGAGTACGCAGGAAGGAGGGAATTTCTCAATAGTCTAAGTTTTTATCATGGAAAAAACAAACGTTATTTAAGTGAAACCGACTGTTGACAATAATATGCTGAATTTGGATTGCAAAGGCTCTAAATTATTTCAAAACAATTTTAACCGTTCAATGGTATGAAGAAACGCTGTATTCAAATTCTACGTAATTACGTAATTACGTAATGACTGTTTTTGTAAACTAGATTAACGGGACGATTTCCTCGCTATTTTTTTTTTATTTGTCTTATCTTGGACATGCTCGGTTTTTTATTTCAAAAGATCTTATAGTGAAGGTTACACGCTCATTAGTAACCAGATCACTAGTAGTGACCAGTCTAAAAGAATTCATTTTAGTGAAAATATGTTAAATTTTTACTGTTCAAAGTTTTGTAGCTGGTAAGGTTTTACTAATAACCTACATTTCTTTCAACACACACATGATCAAGAGAAAGCAACTTACAGAGAGGAAAGACATAAAATATTATTTTTTTAAATTTATTGAAGATTCTTTACATGATTTTGCGATGTGTTTGTTCTTTGTTGTTATGCATAGTCAATATAAGCTACATTAAGAAGTATTGTTGTTCTGAAGTTGCTCGTCAACAACCAGTTCGGCACGAGGCGTAAAGGAACTCCGCGATCTCGATGTCTCAGAATCAGGCGGAGTTAGTGGCGAATTTTGTTTCTCGGAGGCTCTCAACGGAATGGATGTTGAGGGCCTCATTGAATCTGCTGACTGAGGCAGAATGTTCTTTGTAATTTCGGGGACTCTTAACAACACGTAAACCACCGCGCCCGCACTCTCCGTGTACCGTCAAAACTGCCACTGGGTCGAGTAAAATCTGTCGGAGATTGGATGCAGCGCTTAACCGAGTTTCCTGAAAACAAATTAGAAACCTGACCATGTCATCATGACGTTCTTGACCCTGGGCAGGGCAAGAAGAAGGAGTAAAATAAGTTGTTATTAAGAAGTTGATGGGAAGCTACTCTTCTTCAATATTGACAGTATGTTTGAAAAATAAAATATTGGAAAATTTTTCAAAAATTTAGTTTAAACCCACCGTCATAGTATCAAACCGGATATAATTTCTAGCGTCCATCTTACCTGCCAGAAGAATTCACTATACTAATCCTTCCCACATCAACTGCCTATATTCGATGGTACAACTTCATTCCATCATTCTCTTCGGCTCTTGCTTGCCACCGTAGAATTAGACAGGAATTCCATTTCTAACTCGCCTTGCAACCAACCGTCATGTACTCTAATGCATTTATTAATCTCATTTTTCGCCCGTCACATTCCACCTCTACACAGTAAGTGTGACAAAACTGGAGTGAACGAGGGAATTAACGTCACAGCTTGGTGTACGTGCTCCTTTCTATTAGCTATCCGTACTGAGCAATTAAACGCAAGTTGGCACGTACCTGGCTCCTCGCTGACGTAACAACTGGCGCTAGCATCACCAGCCTAGCGTATCCCATACGTTTTCCCATATTTTCTCACGCTGGTGTAGAAAAAGGGTTTGCCCTACCGGTTGTCCACCACACCGGTGATAGCAAGGGCTTGCTACCCGCTCAACAGTCTAGCGAGCTTTGTGTCTTTATGTTCAACTGTCCTGCTGTCACCATTGCGTAAATGAAGCGAAAAACAGAAGTGTCCTAAAGAGTCTAGCGCACAAACCGTTAATAAATCAACCCGTAACCCATTCCACCCGCATTTTGGCTTCGAGATAAAAATAACATCATGCTTGCATTCGCTCGGTCGCTGATGTGGTGAACACTTCGAAGTTGTGTTGCTACTTCCCGCAGGGTTTTTCGGAGCAATGATCTTGCGCCACCGCAGCACCGGATGCAGTTTATGTTTGGCAGTTAAAATCGACCGCATTTGTCTCCCATTTGGATCCATGTAACGATCACACGGGCCAACTCTTGCACCAAGCAGAAGACTAAAACTTTAGCCCCAAGGAACTACAAATTACGCTCGAGCGAAAACAAATCTGGAAGAGCGTTTGTTTCTCGCGCGGGTCGGCGACGACATGGTATCCAACGCCCATACCAAACGTTCTTGTACACACGTTGAATGTGTTTTTTTCGCGTCCCATTCGATCTGGGGTTCAACTCCGTCAACATCACAAGCAAAAACCCACGTCCCCTTTTGCAAAAGTTCCGAACGAAACAGAATAAACAAACCATATTACGGTGCGCATTTCTATCGATCACTCACTAGCAGTAGCGCCCCGGGTTCCGTTATTTGACGATTGCGAGGGCGAACTGGAGCTGATGCTGGTGTCGGACATTCTAACCCACCCGTCGAAACGAAAGATCAGCCGCAAGCGACGAACCTTCTCACAATAAATCCGTGTTGTATAATTCGTGCATGATCTGGTATTTGCTTACCTACGGTGACTTCGGTAGTGCTCATGCTTATGTACGTGTCCGGCAGGCATACCAAATCCTCATTAGACCACCACCGAACACCTCACACAACTGCCGACAGTGGATTGATTCCGGTTGGCCGGATTACAGACACTCAGCTAGTCAAGACCGTAATGTCTTGCCATCGCTGGCAATAAAGCTGCCACGTGCATGAGTCACACAGTCCACTGCTTGGGTTGTGTCCGTTCTCGGCCAAACAATTAACCCGTATAGAAAAAAAAAGTTTTTCGTACCCGGGCTGATTTGGTAAGCTAAATGAAAATGTCAAAAGTGAATGGCGGGTGAATTGATCTGGTACACTGGTTTTCGGAACAGTCACTGTGGAAGGGCCATAAACCTAATCTGGGTATGTACGAGATCAGAATGACCGATCGCAAGAACTGACCGCTAGATTAATGCGGACCATTTTATAATCTCCATCGTGTTGTCTGGATCGTTTAAATCTAGAAAATAAATATTGTTTAGGGAACAAAAGCTCATTGCTTCTTTTGGTGTGATTAACACAGCAACAGTTCAGTCCCTTGATCACGCTTCACCTCCATACACCACTTACGCGCCATTGATTCACCATTCATCAACACCCATAAAGACATCATTACAACAGATCATAATCGCCTTACCTGTTGTCTAACCTCAGAGCCACACCGTAATGTAACTCGATCTTGGAGCCCTTGCTGACATCCAATCTACCCGTACCGATGTACCGAAAACTCATCACGTTGAAACGACTTTAAAATGCGAACTGCTTTTAAACTGCAATCTTGCAGTTCAATTGCGCTAAATTCGTCCGTCTTGTAGGCGAACGAAACGCCATCGTAAACTGACACCCGGTGGCAATCGACCATCGACCTCTCAGGCTGCAACTGACTGTGGTTGTACAGTTTAGCAACGGAAGAATCCGTAACCGGACGCCACAGTAAAGCCGATCGTCTTGTTTTTCTTGCAATGAACGGTTCTTTTACAGCATTTGCACAACTTCCGTCAACTTCAACATCCCACCGTTGTCTTTAGCTCATCGTAGTCGCCAGCAAAAGGGGTCAACCAACTCGCGGTTCCAAAACCGGCCAATCCAATTCTTTAACGAGCTCGCACCAAAGCGGGGGACAATTGCCCGCACGAGCATACTCCCCATTGAAACCCAATCAAACTCGACCATTACGCACAAACATGGCAATGTCTTACGCCTGTTGCGTAGGACAGCACCATGCACAGATTCGCATGCTAAGAAATCCAGCTTTAGCTGGCCCAAAAGCTGGTCTTTCGGTAGCCATTGTAAGCCTACACATACGCAAACAAATTCTGCAAATGTTCAAGGTCATTGGCATTCGCCGGGTTTCTCGCTGTTCGATCTTGATACCCATTGTGACAGTCTCCCGTTTGTCAAGCTCCATGTCCGGCCATAATGAGTATCGCCTCCGATTAAACGGAGCGCACCCATGAGCGACGTTCGAACGGACCGTCCGTGATGGAATATAATCTTAATTCCACACAAAAAAAAAGCCGATCAGTTTCGTTGAGTCACCCGTTCCTGGGTCACTGCTCCAGGAAGTCCACCCACCATGCCACCTTTCACTGTGGGCCCGAAGCGTACAGGGGAACTGATTCCATTTTCCCAAGAACGGTTCTGCTGTCGCCTGATTGTCCTGTCACTCGTCGTTCTAGTGGCTCGGGATCGGGACAAGCGATTGCTCGTCGAAGATAATTTGCCAATGCGAGAGGGTGACACCGAAAATGGGCCGGAGTGGTTGTAGGTGTACAGAGAACATGATAAGCTTGTGGGGGCTTAAGTTTACTTAACGGGATAGTAAATTGCACATTGACCCTACCGTGCAGCCAGTAATTCTTCGTAGCTTTTCACAAAGCAATAACTCTCCCGCTTCGAGCTTATACATGGAATGTAAGAACTCACCGCAAACAGAACTCCATCCCTACAGGAGGTTCGCACGGAAAACCATCTGTCAACAGATCCGCTAACGGATCGGAAAAAGGGTCATGTTTTACGGCCGAGTGACAAGCGTTCCGCCTAGCGGGATGACATTACAATCGTCGCCAATGCTCTTATCGTATTCTCGGCAATTTGCAACCCTCAATCGTGTCTATTTCTGCAGGACAAATTTATTTGCACACCAACGTAGATACCGGCCCTGTATGAACTTTTTATCCGTACTCGTGCTGGGATGTCCCAAGCACCTACGCATACACCGCATGCTTTCACGGTCATGGGCAAGAAAAGTTCGTTTTGCCTCTGTTACCTTCCAAAAGCCCTGTCGGCACTATCCACGATCCGCTACGGACATGTATGTAGGCGTCAAAAACCGTTGAGAAAGATTTATCCCGTGGCCTACGGCTTCGGGTAAAAGTTATTGAATGTATGGGGATGGGAGTTGCCACTCTCTACCCACTTCCACCCACAGCAACCAGATGCTGTGTGTCTTTGAACTTGAACTCTCGGGATGTGTAGGATCCACCGATGGGGATGATCACTCACGACGCACCAACGATGTCGTACGTAACATTCGCTTCGACGCTTCCCATCCGTGAACCACTCGTTGTACCGCCTCATCTGCACGATTACTTCGTTTGCCGATCTCACCGACGTTTGACGACGTTGTACGATCAGCTTGGAGTTCATCTCCCATTCGGCAACTGAAGCAACGACCCCGAAGAAGATCTTCGTGGAGGAATTAATGAATTCAATTAAGTTGTAAGTCTTTATCCGACACCGGCTCGCTCCCATGGATCAATGCCACCGGATGGGGTTGTTCGTGATCATCACGCGTTCGCGTACCATCTCCTACCGGCGTTTCTTCGCTTGGCGCGAAGAGGATAAACTATAAATTCTACCTATTTCACATCACCATACACACACGGCATCAGCTGCCTGAATGAATCGTCCAATCGTGGCTCTATTCAAATGACACAACACTCAACACCAATGGACAGCCCGGCAAAGGTATCGTTTGTGCTGTGCATGTGCGTTGGGTATGTACGAGATTGTATTGCATTCAGGCGAGTCCAGTTGGCGGGGTGGGTGGAATTTATTTACCCTTCAATGTTTTATTATTCGGACAACAGTAAAGCCGTGGGCTTGGACGATTCACGGTCCCAATGAACGCTGAGATTTTGCGGCCATTAATCGTACAGTGCGATTGATGGTATTTAACCGCATGGAGCTTTTCTTGTTGAGAATTATTGATAACTCTAACTTGACTTTCAAATGTTTGAGGATTATGCTTATAGCCATCAGATATGACAATAATTATTTAACCCACAATATAAGGGACACAAATAACTTCTCCAAAGAAATGAAACTTTATTTAAAGCAAGTTTCTTCTCCCCCTACGTAGATTGCAATAAAATCGCCATTATAGACCAGCCCGTTCCTTTTACAAACACAACAACCTTCGTTCTAATGTTTCAAACTCGACTCATTTTCGCGGTATGAATAGACCATAAAAATGGCAATAAAATCGATTTTATTTCTGTTTTTCTACGGCTGCGGAACCTACGCCTAGAATGTCCCGACCCGTGTCTATAAAACACTGTCGACCAAGAAACACTCTCACACACATCGATAATGATCATTCGCCGCTTATAAGCATTTTATCGCTTCGTACAAATCTTCGCACCGTTGCGATCTGTCAGTGCAACGCGATCGAGGTGATGCCTCCGGTCGAACCACCCGCCATAAATTTGGCAATAAATTCCACCAACGCCTCGTACGGCTGTCGGTGTTTAATGGGCAGCTTCGGGTAGTAGGGAAGTGGTGAACGGGGACACCACTGGCCATTCATAGTTGCACCCTGTGGTGTAGTGGATGTGTAAAGCATCGTAGCCACTTGGGAACCTTGTAGCTGTACGATATTCGATCGGATCGATTCATAGTTCCCGTGTGTGGAAGGAATCTGTTGCAAGATACGATCAATGTACGATCTGACAGATGATCATGCTGCATTGGTGGCATAAACCGGCGTTTGGAAGGTGTTCCATACGAACAGTTTGCCATTCACGCATGACTAGGGAGAACACGAGGATCTGATCAGCTGTTACTGGATACTTGTCGCACTTGTTCCTCGCTTGTAAAACCAACCATGGTGACCTTCTCACCCTGACAGTGACAGCCACTGCCTTCTTATACAACACCCACCGATACTTACCCATCTCCCTTCTATCTCGTTCGCAGATATTGTTTTCGCACAGACAAAACGCTCGTTCCGTACGAGTGCTGCCCAGGGACGGGCACTTGGCTCGAACCCCCGCCAATCGACCTCGTCCCACGTTGATTTCGAGTGTCCGGAAGAGTTCGGTTATTATCCACATCCGAACGACTGCTCACAGTACTATGTGTGCGTGTTCGGTGGCGCTCTGCTGGAAAGCTGTACCGGTGGTTTGATGTACAGCCACGAGCTGCAGACCTGCGATTGGCCGCGCAACGTTGGATGTGATCTGCCTGCGCTCAGCTCACCATCCGCACCGGCTAGCCGCACGGTTACGCCACGCGTTCCACAGGTGCTTAGCAGGGTACGCTTCTCGTCATCCGCTCCGTCGGCCCCATCCGGACCGTCGGGACCATCGGGACCATCGGGACCGTCTGGACCTTCGGGACCTTCTGGACCGGCCGAACAGTCGGTACCGGCACGCATTCAACAGATTCACAATCTGCCACCTCCACCACCACCACCAGCCAACCCGAACCCTGTGATTACTACACGAGGACAGCCGAAAAACTCCCCGCAGGAGGACATAGCAAAGGTATGTGATGCAATGGAGCTGGTAAATAGATCGAGTTTACCATAAAGTAACATTTTATCTTTTACAGCTCTACGCCGAAGCGCATGAAACACTTCCACCGGTAGAGGAAGAGGAATCCGATCGTCAGCAGCGTGTCTATCGCGGACAGCCAAGCACGGTGTCACAAGTGCAGCGCGATCGTGACGGCATCCTGCAGCAGCAGAGTGTCAATGCTATTCCGACCCAGGCTAAAGTAGGTTCCTTTGCGTACAGTGCTCAACCTCAACCGTTCAGGTAAGTGTGTTCCTATTTTGCATCAACGTTCCCAATTCCTAAGCCTCTCTTTTCGACACCGAATTCGACCAAATACTTTAAACTAAATTTTCTCTTTCCTCCTGAAACACATAAATTATTCGTTCATACGCACAATCTACATACGCATACACTGTTTTGTGCAACTGCACTCATTCACTCACGCACACAAACTTTACGCTAAAGAATTGACAAACACGATGACGAGTCACTGCAAACGCTAGACGACACATTTTCCACTGACAGCAAGGCCCACGATCGCAAGAAGCGAGATACTGCCGGTCAAGCTAAGACCGAAACAGCGGACACTGCCCAAACCTCACTGGTGACGCAAATAGATCCGACAGCAGTGGCCGGAACTGATGACGAATTGACCAAAAAACCTGCCAAACGCTCCAACTCTGACTCAGAAGCTTCGGCACAAGACAATCTTGCACCGGAAAACTCCCCCGACAGTTTAGCACCGTCTAGTGGTGGAGAAAGTCAGCGAACGGCTCGTCAACTCCGTCAGTTGGGTAACTGGCAGTATCGCTCACTGGACACATCGCTTTCGCGTCAAAACGGTTACTCGCCGAGCAGCTTTGACCCTTTCGGATACACGGTGCTGCCTACGGCTTCGACGTACTTTAAACCTGGCGCACGATACTTTCAACCGCAAACTTACAGCAAGAAGGAACTGACCCAGACCTATAACGATTATCTGGAAGCTTACAGTAAGAGCAAACAGCCTACTTATAACGTGCGCCCGGTAGAGTTACAGCCGCACAAAACATCCGGCCTGCAGAACTACAAGACAATCGCGAAGATCACACCTCAGGACACGATCATTCCATTGCTACTAGCTAATCAGCAACAGCAACGACCACACCAATCAAACTACGGCCAAACACAATTCACTGCGGCCGCATTTGTTAACAGTCACAATAACAAAAAGTACACCACACCGGCCTCACCACACGACGGTGACGAGGAAACAATCCCGGACAATTTTGCGTTCTTCCATTTCGGCAATACCTACTCCTCTACGCCGATTTCCGTCAACAATCATGCGAAGTCGCCAAAGCAACCGAAACCCTCCAACGTGCAGATCTCGAACGTAGCACAGCCGACGCAAAAGACGCCTTACATCGCCTTCAGCTCCGTCGGTGGATTCTTCAACAATCAACCAACGGCCAATCCGTTGAAGGAAAGCTTCGTTCTTAAACCGAACCATTCAAAGCCAAAGCCGGTTCATACTGGTTCTCAAGGTCCTAGTACACCGGCCCCGGTGTATGAGGGTATTTCAAATTCAATTCAATCGAACGGACTAAGATACTCCGTCACCACACCAAAGATTGTGCCGGGAACGGGACTCGAGCTGTACCAGCCAAACGTCTATCTTAATGCTCCCCGACCGCAGGTTTACAGTGGATATGGTGGTAAACCTTCCGGAGCTGTTTACGAGGCGTCAACCCCAAAGCCAAGTTCGGCTCAATTTGTAACCAAATCGACCAATGGCTTCCAACCAATTGCCGTATCGACCACACCGAAGTACTATCAACCTCAAGTTTCCAAAACGGTGAGCCCGAGCGAGTACAGCAAGTTCTACGAATCCATCAAAAACTCGCACATCGCTCAGGTCAAACCAAATGCCGAACCAACGCCCATCCGTATCGGATCCGGTCAAGTAGTTTACCGGCCAGATACCAACAACACCAAGCTTCAACCTGTCTCCCAAGGATACAGTCCTCAGCAGATTTTCTACAATCCTGTGGTATCGGCTCCGCAAAGTCCCGTACCAAAACCGCAAGAGTCGGGAGAATTTTACTACGAGGAAGATGACGATATTGACCAGCGAGGACAAAAGTATGTAAAGAACACGTTGGACTCAAACCGGCGGCCTGTGTATGGCAAACGGCCTTATGGCGATGAAGAAGAGGATGAAGATGAGTACTACGAAGATGATGAAGACGATGATGATGAGTTCCAGTATCGGTATCCCGTGAACAAGTCCAAGTACACCCCCATGACGGAAACGATGGCTCCGCGGCCAATGCAAAATATGACCACGCCCAAACCGCCAAGCTTGGTATCGGGCAATCTTTACTACAATTATGAAACGACCACTTGGCGCCCACCAACCGTGACAACATATTCCCCAAGCTCAACCTCAGACATTCCACCGATTATCAAATTCCCCGAAGATGTCTTCCAGGGCATTAAACCGTTGGGTGACGTGCCTCGGTATCTGAACAAATCCACCCTGCGACCGTACACGATACGACAACGTCTTCGTCCAACGGTTGTCCAGCACAATCATCTTGAGGAGAGTGTCCCTAGCGAGCGAGGACGTAGTACGACCACGACCACTACCACCAGACCACCAGCGACGACGACCACAACCCGCTACTATCCTACCACGGTGCGTACGCGCATCACGACCAAGACCCCAACACGTCGACCGGTGACTACTACGACACCGGCGGTCATTACCACTACCACCACCCCCGAACCACCTCAGACAACACAGACGACGTCGCGCAAACGGTACACGATCCGACCGAATCGTGGCCAGCAGCGCTGGCGCACAACCGAGACACCGGAACCAACTACGACCAACGGGCGACATGCCAGTCCGACTAGACCGACCAAAATTCGACCACAGCTGGAGCTCGACGAACGCCTACCGAACAGGTACAGTTCTCTTCTGTTTTCTGTCCTTTTATAGCTGGGCAGAGGACACCAACAGCTTGCTGTGTTGGTTACGTGTGAATGTGTGATGTGTGTGTGTGTGTGGTGGGACCTATCTGCAGAATGCACCCAAATTGTATATTCTTGTACAGTCACGAGCTTTGAATATAATTATGTTGTATATAGAATATGCTTTACAGTAAGTTATTTTATTATTATATTTTTGTGTGAGTTTGTTTGATTTCATAATTGTTTTTTACAATATTTGTTACTTTACGATAGCAATGTGACATGGCTGAATTACAAGGTTTGCAATGAATAGTTAATATGATGGGCAGTTTAATTATTTAAAGCCGTAATCGGATGAAATGATGCTCTGTGGCTCCAGTAAAATCACTTTTCATCATTCAGATATCGCGTGGTTCAGACAGATTCCTTAATTTGAATTGAAATGCTACCATTATTGTTATCCACATTTTACTTCTACCCTTGAGAACCATTTCTTCGTGCTGCCTACTCTCTCATTGCTCAAAAAAAAATGTATGACACATGAGAAGATACATTTGAATTAAAAAAAAAATGCATCATCCACTGTTACCCAACCTTCAATCGAGAGAATACAATTTACATGAGCTTCTCAACCTGACATGACCGAACGATTTAAAGACCGCTTCCATTTGCCCTGAGTGGGTGTTCCATTGACCAACCAGGTTGTTTACGTTTGACGTTTTAAACCATACTATATCATGGTTGAACAGCTTGCTTAATCCATCCGAAGCATATTTACAAACTGCATACTAATTCCGGTCGTACCCTGCAGAGTTGAAACATCATCACCAGCACCACCGAGCCGATACGTGCCAGAACAACAACAGAAGACACAGCTCACGCAGAGCAACAGAAACTACTACAACACGAGCAACTATGAACCATCTGCGTACGATTCTTACTATGCCGTTTACGACGAAGATGTTGAACTGTATCGAGATGTTGGTAAGTAAACGGTCCCCAACTGGTATCCTGATGGGAAAACTCGTACTGAGGTTTACGTTTCTTATCGTCTTAGAATATCAACCACAACCCCAGAAACCTGTCGTTTCGTCTACGTACCGTCCGACAGTGGTCACAACCGTGGCTCCAACTTCTCAGCGAGATCCGTACGTCACTTCTCCACGAACTACCTACCAGAGACCTTCCTACCAGGCAGACTATGACGATGCTCTAGTGGCTCAGGTATTTCAACGGTTCTTAGTTTAGTTCTCACCGCTCCCGGAGATATCCTTTCTAACGCTCTTTTTATTTCCAGCTTGAAGAAGATCGTTACAATCAGAAGCAAACCAATACACAGATAAGGTATTTTTTTACGGATCCAGTGCCGCATCGGTACTAGCATTCGATTGTTTTTTTTTTTAATCTACATTAATTAGACCGCTTTTAGAAAGAAAAGATCAAGCAATTAGGTTATTAGCTCAATCGAATATAGATCAATTCCTACAAATCCTTCATGAGGATTTGCACCAAAAGCATCCGCAAGGAGCTATCCACCTTTTTGGCAACTGATTAGAAATCCCGTTACCTCTAACTTCCCTGTTATCTTAAAAAAAACCAATCTTTCTCTTTCTCTATTTCTACGCCTGGATCTATCTGATAACACTATTCATATCCATCACCAATTTGCGTGTGCGTGATTGGATACTCTCATTCCTGCATGTACCGATAGAAATGAGTTGAACTCTATCTCGGACCGTCCGATACTGGTGTCTTCCACGATCCGTGCCTATAACAGCCCCAAGTATCAGACGGCCTTCGTTACGACGCCCGAGCCCTTCTCACTGCCGTCGTCAACCACAGCCAGAACCACTACAACCACCACCACTACCACCACCACCACCACCACACCTGCTCCAATACAGTACTATACTACAAGGTAGAGCGAGAAAGAAAAGCAGCCTTCTTCAAAGGGCCGCATCCCCTTTTACTGCTTTCAACTATTCTAATTAGACACATCATTAGAGGATTTGAGTTTAAACAAAACTTAACGTTCGGATAGTGGAGCCCTTTGCAGCATTTCATAATCGTTTGGGTTTTGACAAGAGGAGGGGCAAAAAATCATCACCCAACAAACCTGAAGCAACGAAACAAAAAAAAATTTAATCATCTCAATAAGAGCACACATGCTGCGCAAAACTTTGCGCCCATCTTCACTGTCAATTTGTTAGCATCGCTTTCGGGATCATTTTAGTATAGCATTTGTTCGACAGTTCGATTACATCAATTCACACCGGTTACACACATTACACTACATATAACGACACAATATACACACGATAGAATCTACTTCAACAGGATATCACCTCTTCGTAGTAGTGTAGCGGGATCGGTAGCATCGTTTATCTTCCTTAGCGAAGAGTTAAGATCAATATTACTTCGTAGCTAAGAGAATTGAGTCTTTTTTTTCTCCCTTGTTCTATTTACTTTACAATCTCCTTCACTCATGTACTCCATTGAATCTCTTATAAATCTACTCTTAAAGTGATCTTTTTGCTTTTTCTTCTATGCGAATATATTTATGTTTTCCGATATCATATTTTACACCAAATGCTTAAGCTTTTTTCATTTCTTTTGCATGTGTCATTCATGATCATCATTTACAAAGTAATAAACTGCATTCTCTTTGTTTCCAACCCCAACCCCAACCGGTACACACATATTTTATATGCCCATGTACATGTCCATGAATAGTCAGAATTCCCAACATGATATTTGGCCCTCAGCATGATATTTGATGTTTGTACAAATGAATACCAATGAATACCTGTGTTGTTAACGTTGTAAATTGTAAACTTTTTTTGTTTGTTGCTTCTTCCTATTGAAGAAAATCATTTCATTTTACTTATAATCTCCTCCAATTTGGCAAGTTAAACCTGTTCTATGGCTGGAAAGCTTTGACTAATAATCATTATACCGAAACTTGCCTTATTTATCTTTTCATTTTAATCAATTTCTAGTTAACCGAACAAAACTAGTTAACTCATCTGTTATTAACAATCACTAAATTCTATACGATAACTACTGCACTGATTGACAGGTGTTATCGTATTTTTCTTTATCTGAATGATTTTCCATTCGGATTACGATGTTGAAAAACTAACAAACTATTTACAAAAAATGTATATAAATTTATTGAACGCTTTTTATAACATAACCCTTAAGTTGAGAGTCAGAAAAGTGCCTTTTAACCCAAACTCAATTTTTTTTGTGCTGTGCCCGTTTTCGAACGTTTACATTACGATTCTCTTTGTTCTCTCTCTGAAATCTCGTTTCTAAAATGTCAATCTACGATGCTATTTATCCCAACAGATCATCACAATTGGACGATCAAAGTAATAAAACAACACCCAAATCAATCATATTAACACTCGCAGCACGCGCGGGTTCCTCATCGACCCCAGAGCCCCCCTCTCCCTTCCTTGTGTCCTTTGCGCCGACCCCACAATCTCCCTATGAGCCACGGTACCGCAGTAGCACTAGCTCGGTTCCACGATACATTAAACCATCATCAACTACCACAACCACCACCACCACTGCCATACCCACTACAACCACCACACTACCTCGCACGACCACTACTTCTACAGTTGACCAATACCCACGGTTCCGTCCGTCCACTCAGTACGATCAGCAGGTACCTTCCGGAATTAACTTCCATCCGATTCCGGAAGATCACTACTATGATGACGATAGTGACGCTCACGAGGATAGTGCCGACCAGGTGGACGACGAGTACTCGACACTGTCCAAAACTAGGTACGATTATCGTACGCCATCTCGTGTCGCCGCCGATTCGACGAACGATCACTCCAAGAAGCAGTTTATTACACAAAAGCTTCTACCGGTGTTTTCCCATACGTACTCACAGTCCGATCCTCGTTCCGCGTCATCAGCCAACGCACATGCGATGGCGTCCGATTCTTACGATGAGACTCCCTTTTCGTACGATACTCGGCCGGAGTTTTCGCCTTCCGGTGTCGCTGAACAGTTTGTCCCATTGACAAGCACTTTGCCACCACCAACAACTACTACCACAACTACCACTAGAAAGCCAACAACAACTACAACCTCTACCACAACCACCACTAGGAAGCCAACGACAACCACTACCACAACTACCACTAGAAGGCCTACAACTACAACCACTACCACAACAACCACTAAGAAGCCTACAACAACCCCTACCACCACTACTACGACCACAACCACACGCTTGCCCCCTAACACTCAAGAGTCACAGCGCCAAAAGTTACAAAAGTTTATCATCTCTGATGTACAACCGGCCAGCTTCCGGACCCCTTTCAGTACCACGGCCAAAGCTCAGCCTCTGCCCGATTACGACAGTTATCTGTATCATGAAGCTATCCCAAGTAGTGTACGATCGCGCAATCAGCACACGTTCCTGAAAGCCATTGCGACTACGCTTTCTGCGACACAATCCTCCACGATCGCTACGACCACACCGGAAGTGCCTATCATACGATCATACGCGGCTAGACCATCTCCTGGAGCTGCAAGTCGACCGGAACACTTTGGGCCTGACAAATCGATTCGATTGACACATACTTCCCAGGATTGGGAGGTACGTCGTCCCCTATCGACGTTTAGTTTTGGCACCGGCGTACCGACGACTGACGCGCGTTCGGAGCAAACGTTTAGCAGTAATAGATTTTACAATCTAACGCTTAGTTCCGGATTTGTTGGTTTGCCGGGAGCTGCTTCAAGCACTGGCAATCGTGGACGTATTGAGCTTCCAAGGAATCAAGAACCTTTGCCAAGCTATACAACTTTTACGCTTTCGGATGCTGTTACTAGTAGTTCACGAGGCGCGTCCACTACCATTTTGGAAGCGTTGTCTGAAACAACTACTCCATACACTACAATTACGATGCCCACTACTACTACTCCTACTACTACTACTACACCCACCACTACAGTAAGCCCTACTTCATTGGTCGCTGATAGTGGTCTTAGTAATGTACGATTTGTTGTAAGTTCTAGTTTACCCACCACTGGCCGCCCTCGTTATTCGAAGGTCCAGGATGAGAATGTTGCTCTTTATAAGAGCCGTGATGTACAGACGACAACAACGAGCACTGCGATAAATCGACTTGCAGCTCGGCCTAGCATCGTACCGACCGCTGCAAGCGATTGGGTCCCTTTAATAGAAGAAAAGATCCTGTCCAGTCCCAAGACCAACACACTGCACGAACAAGAAGATCGTGACCGTGATACGGACGATCCGTTGCTTCAAACGCGAGTGCAAGTAAATACGGAGGATGCTTTCGTTGCGGTTACTACCGCTTCGACACCTCCGACTCGGTTCCCACCGAGAACTACTCTTGCCCCATTTGGCACGCTGGAGGGTAGAAAATCCATTGAAAAAGTACAAACTCTTCCACCGCGTAGTCCTGCCGCGAAGGAAGCGCCTAGCAAAGCTCTAGACCCGGTTACCAATTCACCAACACGGTTAGTAGTTTCACCGTACAAAAGTTTAGAAGTGCAACGTCAAACGACGTCATCTGATAAACCCTTTGCATCTACTTCGAGAGTCATCTCGAACCTTTACCGTACAACCACACCCGAGGTTCCGGCTCTCGGTGGTCCTACGGTGAAGAGCTACTTCCAGCTGACAGCTGTACCAAAGCTGGCTGCTATTTTGCGGGAAACAACCACACCTAGTACGACTACGACAAGTTTAACAACAACTACCACTACGACGACTGTTGCTCCGCCTAGTACAACTGTGACAAGCACGAGCGAAGAGTCGGTTACTATGACTTCTACTACCACTACTACTAGCCATAGTACCAATGCACCTACGCCCACGACAGTCCCAACTACTACCTTCGGTAGTAGCTCGGAAGAAGTGATCACCACCAGCAGCACGTTGCCCAAATCGACCGAGGTATATCGTGGTCGATATCGTCCCGTGTTCAGTTTTGTACGTTCTTCGGAATCGTACGACGAAGCAACCACTCCACGGTACCGCTATCTTCGTAACCGTGGACGAGGATCGCCTAGACGCTCCTACACTAGATTACGTCCAACGGCTCAAAGTTATACGTTAGCATCGAGCACAGTAAATGACACGGTTAGTGTTCAGAAAGTCTCTTCTCCTAGCAGCACCTCGGTGCCGACAGGAGAATATAGTAGAACGGCCGATAGCACAGTACTATCGATAGCTAGCGAGTATGACGATCGTGTGGTTAGTTCAAGCTCCGCATCCTCTGCCTATCTAAATCGTATTCCGACAACTGATCGTACGAAGTATCAATCAACTGATCGTGAGATCTCTAAAACAGCTCATGTAAAGAGTCGCTACGAACAGTTCGATTTCAATCGTACCGAAAAGGAAGATCGACCACGCCAACCATTGTCAACTACTGGGCAGTCGAATCGTGTTGTACAAATCACGGACAAACCAGTATACTATACCCGTTTTCATTCGACATCTACTGAAGAGAGTTCTTTTGCTGTCGCCAACAGCAGTCGACAGCCGGAGTCGACGACGAAAAAGTTCCGTGCCACGGTCGAAATGCCAGAAATGAACATTCCGACCGAGAAGGAGCTACTTTCCTACCATCAGGATAGTGGGAACACATCGGAAGATGAGGATCGTGACGACGAGGAAGACGAGGACGACGTTGAAGATGACGATGTTGAGACGGTGGACGAAGATTTGGCCGACTATTCGTATCTAGAAACATCCAGCGTTCCGTCTACAACGACGACAACAACTAGTACGACCCCACCGACAACTACGACCACGACTACGACGACTTCAACGACAACAACGACCACAACGTCGGCACCGCCCCCGACCACTAGTACAACGACCCTACGGAGCACCTTCAAGCCGATGGCACGGGCTTCCAAACGATACACGACGCCACATTATGCCGCCATCGTAGCGGTCACTACCGAGCGTAGTTTCTATTCGGCTGTGCCATCGCGCTTCTACCCTAGTACAACGCAAGGATTGAACCTTACCGCTGGTGCTGCGCATCCGGAACCCATTTCGGAACACCCGTATCACAGTGCACGTAGTACCTCTGCGCCTCTTTCCCTCTCGTCCACCTCCTCTTTCCCCTCATCCGCCCCGTCCACTGATGCCGTAAGTCTTCGAATCAGTGATGGTCTTAGCAAGAGCAATGTTTCGAGCAGTAGCTCCAATTTGTTATCCCCGTCTTCCACCTCAACTCCCTCCATTCCCACCACCACCAATACAACCACAACCATCACCACCACCACAATCCGCCCGCCAACGACGTACTCCGTAAATAAGCTCCCACCGCGCGCTTCCAGGGTCAATAATGCCATAAAGACCACGATCGCAGCCGCACAACTGCCACGCCGATATAGCAAACCATCCGCAGCGGGAAAAAGTATACAATGTACAGAAAACTCACTGTCCGCCAAATGCAACGAGATTCCCTCGAGGTACTATTATTGCTGCCCAGCAAACTTCTACCCCTACAAAAACTACAAAACAAACCAAACCCAACTCTTGATTATGCAAGAACTCTATCACGCCAAAAACTCGAAACAATACCAATTTGGTTATACTTCACCGCTCACTGCAGCCACCTAGTTAATACCACCTGCAATTACCTATCATGCGTTGACTGATCTTAAAGCAAAAAAAAAAAACCATATGGCGATGTACACCAACAGCCTGCCAAACATCATACTAGAACCATCTATGGCTCGGACAGTATCAACGCGCTCTACTCACTCCTAGCTAGCAGTTGTAGTTTGCTATTACATTTGTCTGTTAATCCTGGTATATCACTAAGTTTATATACACTTTCTACAGTAGTCTGCTGTTTGCCTTACACCTGCCAACAAACGATCAAAAGAGATAGAGAGCGAGAGAGAAACGATCATCCTCTTGTATTTTTAAATATTTAATGCTTATAGAAAATACTATTATTATTCATTTTAATGCACATTAGATATGATTTTTCCAATTCTGACACAAACAGATTGTTTGTTTCTTGTAAAGTATTTTCGCATCTTTTCCTATTGCAAATTGCTCAAAAATAGCTTCCAATTTTTCTGCTGTTTATCGTTTTCTCTTTCTCGAACGATCTTTACACTTTCAAAAAACACTTCAGTATCTTTTAACAACTACACATTGGCCCACTCTTCCATTGGTACTCCACTACACGCAAGGCATACTTCAACTTTCTACGGCAAAAACACACCCTGATCGCTAAGCGTACGCCTCTCTCGCACTAAGATCTTCGAACGATGGTTCCGAATGCTTCGCCGTACTTCCACAGTGCGATGGGCAACGTGCTAAGTGGTCAAAGGAAAGGACACTCTGCATAGTAGGACAACTTAGGACGTAGATGTTGTGTAGTGGTTTGGTTCGATGTGATTTGACGTTTGTTGACAACTTTTAGACATGCCACACTGGTATAACAGGGTTTAGTGATAGGCCATTAGTAGTTGGTTACTCATCTTTATATGCAGTGGTATTATTAGCGTAGTCAGTATATTTGTAGAAAATGTCTGATGATGGATAATGTGTGTACAAAAATTAAGGTTATCTTACTGAAATTGAATATTGGTAGCTAGTTTGCTTGAACTTTGTTGAATTTTGTTGTCTTTTAAACCATTAAAACACCTTAAATTATATTGAGTTTTCATACGTTTCTTCCTAACCGTTTCTCAGTTTCCTTCAATTTTGTTTGCTGAAATTATTTCATCGTAAGACATTAAGTTTTGTGCACAAGAGAGACAAATGAATCCATCATTATTTCATCAGGGAAAAAAAGCTAGCCTAGTTATACTATCATACTGTGCCTAAGTGCTTCATACCACACGTGAACTAAACGCTCGGGATTTGTCAGGGACAATTGCTTCAGGGCTTTAGGATGCTTATTGCGTGAGAGTGACCCTCATGTCGGTTCAATATCGAAAGAACATCCATGGCACATCGTATGTCAACGGAAAAAGTATGCTCACTAACACCATTACGTACACCAACACGAAACGCCAACGAAAAGTTAGCATCTTCCAGAAAAAAAACATCCATAGCCCAAGCTGGCGATACAGATGCACAACGCCGTGTACGCGACGATCTTGCAGGCACGTCTAAGGATATGCATCGTCAAAAACTGCTCTTAAGCTTCATCGAATCAGTATTAAAAAGGACAAAGCATCTGGAGTCTCGTATGACATCTGCATAGAGGCCAGGGGTTGTTGATGGGCTTTCCCTCACATTGTTGGACGTTAACCAAACTAGGAGTAGCTATTTGAATTGCACCGCCAAACGCAACAAATCGATACGAAGTATCTACTACCCCAGTACCACAGTATAAAATAAAAAACTCTCCCCTAGTACCTTCACCGGTAGTTAAGCGATAAAACTTAGGCCAAAGTGCGATTCTTATCGTACCGAAACGTACGGAAGTGGACCACCGGAACGACCAGAAAACTTCCCTTACTTCAAACTCTACCAACTATGTTGCCCGTTCAACAACAACATAAACGGAGATCAACATGATCTTTTAAACATTTCACATCAACACGCTCACGTTATCACCTTACCTCGCTCCTTTACTATACCACTTCCTTCTGTCCCCCTCGTCTCTGTGACAATGCGCATGGACACCTTACGGCACATGATCACATGACTCACATACAATGATCAGTCTTTCCCAATCATCTTTGTATCCTCTTTCTAGTACTTGTTGTTTCATATTGCCCAAGAGGACGGGTAATCGTGTGTGATCACCCTTTGGTCGTAGCTTCAACGACCCTTCTATCCTGTCCCTTTATCTCAAACCTTCATCTTTGCGCCCCTTGTTCCTTGCACCGTAGAATTGCGTAGTTTTATATCTAATGTACTTACCTTTAGTGATCGTTTATCTGTCTTGTAGGATTGCATGAGGATCACTGACAACTTTGCCAGCTAATATGACAAGTCAATTAGTAAATTAACTTGTCATCATTTGTTGGCATGGTTTAAGTCATCCTCATAAATCAAGTTCTTCGTCTGCTGGTTTCGCATCATTCGCTACGCCTAACTGATCAATGTAGCTTGGATCGTGCATCTCTCCTAACCGTCGTCTATAGTTTCTGTGTTTTTCGGTGTCTGTGGAAGATAGTCGTTTCGACACTCTCCTCATCATTGCACTACTAGCCAGGTTGCCGGGATTCGTAAACTTTTAAAACTAATCTCATCATGCGACATGAGCTTTCCTAACAGGCTGTTCTAACAGAGCGTCCATTAGCAGCTGATTTCCGGCGCCATAATGCTATAAGCCACAGTCGTATCCTGCGCTTTGGTACTTTCGATCCAATGCACTTATTTGCTCTTTTTTCTTGTGTCATTTCACCCAACGTACCCGATCGCAACTCAATGTATGCAACGACTCGCGCAGAGTTAGCAACAGTAACAGTAACAACAATAACCGCAACCGTGGCAGTTCGCATTATGCGACCGATGGACAATCGACCATTTCAGCCAACCGAGGAACGCACCCACCGTAAGTAAAGCTGCACTAACAACGATCGACGTTTGTCCACCAATATCATTTATCATATCTCTCGCAGACGTGCACGACCAACACTGAAGCCGTCTCAGAACATCGTCTCGAAGGCACAAGAATTTGTAGACATCTACCGTCATCCGCCGACTCGTCCCGAACCTCTATACCCTCAACCAACACCCGACAAGACCGCTGCCAAGTGCCGTAAGGATGTGTGCCTACTGCCCGACTGCTACTGCGGTGGAAAGGATGTGCCTGGTGAGCTTCCGGTCGAACAGGTGCCCCAGATCGTGCTGCTCACGTTCGACGATTCCGTAAACGATTTGAACAAACAGCTCTACCAGGATCTTTTCGAGCGTGGACGTGTTAACCCGAACGGTTGCCCTATTACGGCCACGTTCTATGTATCGCACGAGTGGACCGACTATAGCCAGGTGCAGAACCTGTACTCCGACGGGCACGAGATGGCATCGCACACAGTTTCGTAAGTGAATGCCATTATAGAAAACATTCTCACCAGTACTTATGGTGCCGCTCTTTCCATTCCCAAACAGTCATAGCTTCGGCGAATCATTCTCCCCGAAAAAGTGGGCCCGGGAAGTTGCCGGCCAGCGTGAGATCCTCTCCGCGTACGGTGGCGTGAAGCTGGAAGATGTGCGCGGTATGCGTGCACCGTTCCTGTCGATCGGTGGCAACAAGATGTTCAAGATGCTGCACGACTTCAACTTCACCTACGATTCGTCGATGCCGGTGTACGAGAACCGTCCGCCGAGCTGGCCGTACACGCTCGACTACAAGATCTTCCACGATTGTATGATTCCACCCTGTCCAACCAAGAGCTATCCAGGTAAGGGGAGCGAACTACTCTCATTGTTAAGGGCACAATGGTAAACTTATCACGGATCACGATTTGCAGGTGTTTGGGAGGTTCCTATGGTGATGTGGCAGGATCTGAACGGTGGCCGCTGCTCGATGGGTGACGCCTGCTCGAATCCGCCGGAGGCCGAAGGTGTCTACAAGATGATCATGAAGAACTTCGAACGTCACTACACGACCAACCGGGCACCGTTCGGGCTGTACTACCATGCCGCCTGGTTCACGCAGCCGCACCACAAGGAAGGATTCATACAATTCCTGGACGCGATCAACTCGATGAAGGACGTGTTCATCATCACCAACTGGCAAGCGCTGCAGTGGGTACGCGATCCGACACCGCTCTCGCGCATCAACTCCTTCACGCCCTTCCAGTGCAACTATGGAGTAAGCCTTTAATGATCGTGTCGGTCTTTTGTGCGATATTAACATTTCCAACCCCCACCCTCCAAAACAGGATCGTCCCAAGCGTTGTAACAACCCGAAGGTATGCAACCTGTGGCACAAATCGGGCGTCCGGTACATGCGTACCTGCCAGCCCTGCCCGGACATCTACCCATGGACCGGCAAGACTGGCATCCGTTCGTCTCGCATCGACAACGACATCGAGGTGGCCGACACCAACTAAGTCATACGCGTGATGGGTCGCTGCTGTTAATGCTGTCGCAGTGACAGTGCAATTCGGTTTGGCCGTACGCTGCCAACAGGCAGTGACCGATTTTTGATGGAAGGATTTTTTTCTTTTGCAACCAACTTTAAGTTCTGTCAGTTAAAAGAAAACTAATTCGAACCGCAAACCCGGGCCGAAACCGAAAGCACTGAACCTGTGGCCGGACAGCAGTACCGCAAAACCATCCCGCAAAAAAAGGCACCGAAAGTTCCCTGAACCAACTGATAAGGATTTGCGGCTGTGTGCTTCCCCAAACTAAACGCAAACAATCGCCATTATCGTCGACATGCAAAACCTACAATCGCTCCCTTCTGAAGCAGAAGTCGGCTGCAATACGCTCCGGATGGGACGCTTTGTATTTGTTCCCCTTTCTGAACATTCATCACTCTATTACTGCACGCCGCGAGTTTTAGGTTTAGGTACGACCTATCGACAGGCAAACGTGTGGCAAAATGCCTACCGGCTTAGATACTACTGCTAGTGTATAATACTATTTTATTCTGCTATAAATTATTAGAACTACGGACGATCGTTCACGTGCGACACAGGAAAGACAAGTGGCAAGGGGTATCGAAAGCTTAACTGAAAACTTCTTTTTGGCACGACTTTTGATTGTAAATAATTTTGGCCACTTACAAACGTTGTTAGACGGGAAACCCTACTGAAGGGACAGAAATTTATCACCTAAATTCCAAACTAACTTTCATTCTTCGCCACTTCTTTTTCTCTCGCAGCAATACACGAGCAATACTCAAGCAATATTTTATTTTTTAAAGCTATTCATTTATTTTTTACTTTTTTCATTACTGTACTTAAATGTTTTGTTCTTCTTCTACACTTATTGCACCTGCGTCCATTATTAAGGGCTTCTTTTTTTTGTTTATTTTCGATCCCAAAAGAGTTGCACAGCTTAAAGTGATGATATGTACACATGTAGGATGGAAGGAAAACACTTTAAAGTGAACTGGATAAGTGCACTGCCATAATTAGAGGAAAATTATTAAAAAAAAAAACAATTCAAAGGCACCTTTCTGAAAAAGCGAGAGAGATAGCGAGGTAAAAAAGAAATGATAGTAAGAAGAGATAACAGGTCCACAACAAATTGTGAAACTTGCACACAAAGAAGGAAATCTGGAAATAACAACAGAAACACAAAAAAAATGGGAACTAAAAGTTCCTTGTAAATTATACCACAAGAAGATATGGAACAACGACACAAATTAAAACACAAATCTAAACAGCTGCTGAAAATGTTGTAATACAAAATGAAACAAACAAGTAAATCACCCGATAAGTATCGTCTATCGCCTGCTGTTACACTGGTGTCCAGTTCCATCGTTTGTTTTCACAGTAATTTTGATTTACCGATCTGTAGATTTTCCTTTCTTCCGGTGACGGTATACTTTCGGTAAAAGGTTTAATTATTATGTTTGCTTTGTCTTGTAATGGAAATGGTATACAAATCGTATACACGTAAAATGCAAAATTAGCACAAAAAATCATGACGATGGAACGCATACCTTTCTAACGGACAAGTTTGCCTTCTGGCGGACCATGGGCGAAGCGTACGTTTTATTTCAATTAACAAAGCAATTAATCCAACCAACCGGAATCTTCAAACAAAACAGCAGCTTGCCTTTCCATTGACAATTAGGGACAGTATTGTGCTGGTAAGCGCGTTCCGACTGCGCATACGTGAAGAGACAATATTTATAGATTTATAGGCAGTAAATTATGTGGACCGGAGAAAAAAAAAACGGCACAAAAGCAAACAATACAGATAGTAGTAGTAAAACAAGAATGAAAAGCTTATTTTCTGTAAATAGATCATCTATTGCTCCTTTTGTAAACCCAACGCGGCAAGCGTCTGCAAAACTGTCTGGAAGGACAGGACAGATTCAAGCGTTATAAAAGTGTGCTCTCTGTATGCTGTAAGGAAGGGACAGGAAGACATCGAAAGAGAAATCGAAATAAGAACTTCAAGCTTCTTTTCTCTTTCATCATTCGACAATGTTTGAAAGCATTCTCTATTTCTTCGTCGCAAAACTTCTAGGTTGTAGATGCATTCTTATAGTGTAGTATAAAGACGGTTTGCTTGCCTTTGCGTCGTGCACTGCAAAAACACCCGATGAAATACGATAAACAGTGCATCGGAACACGAATGTGCGCACGCGCGCTTATATCTTCCTTTCGCTAGCTATACCACGTCAACTGTCTTTTCCGTACGTTATTGAAAAACCGTCCACCGTGCGTGGGTTGCGTCCTCACTAGGTCTTTACCGAAAATGTATTTTTTTTTTCGTCTACTTTGTCCGTTTGTGTTACTGTTAGCTGTTAGGAATTCAATGACGAACGAGACACGAGATGAATAGGGCAACAGAGGAGCAAGTTTTGTAGTAAGTGTGTATTGGAGTACATGAAAAATGAAATAAAGTAAAATAAAAATTTTAATCAACATAAAAAACGAGCTGTTTTTATGTTGCAATGTTCACCTACAATACATAAGTAGCCCAGGTCGTATCTAGATGTGGGCGGCTGCTGAGGCTATTCGTAAAGAAGACATGTGAGCTTCATGCTCACACTGCTATCTTTGCTCAATTTGTACGTGCCTATGACGATCCTTTGGAACCGAACAATGCTGGCAATCATCGACCCATCGAACATCCTTTGGAAAAATTCAACGCTGTTTGTGACGCCATCGACTCTGGTATGTCTTCAACTAAATTCATCAATCGTGCCAATGTCCAACGTGCGTCGAATTCCAACCGTTTGAGTTATGTTGTGACCACGCGGAATATGTACTTAGATGTATGCTGTTTGTATGTTTGGTTCGCTATCGAGAGGCTTAAAGCAGTCCGTTGACGAATTGATTTTTTAAAATAATTATTGAAATTTATGTCTGATGTGCTGGTATCACAAATTTTTCTGTTTTCGTCATATTCCTCATATTTGAGAGGAAAATGTAATGCTTACTGACATTCATGTATTCTTAATTTGCAATCTGCAGGAAAAACGTTAAACTAATAAAAACATATTTACTTCTGAGTAAATATAACATCGTATTAAAGGTAATGTAGCATATCCCAGCATATACCATCTTGCAAACCGATTTAATTGCACAAGCAAACTGCATAAGAGCTGCATACAACTTATTAGAACATTGAATGATAGCATGTATATTACAAAAACAGGTCAATTAGAACATGATTAAGGTGAATCTGAGCTAAGCACAAAACAAAACCGAACTGAACATATGTCGCTCTCACGAGCACCAAATTTCAGCAATGTGCCATAGAAGCATGAGAAGGACATTCAACCAAGCAAATTCAGATCCCACAAGCATTGCAAATAAGAGAGAGATCTGGTGCTCCCGGCATTTCTGCCGTAGAGTAAAGAGTTGGTCGGTTGCCTCCAACAAATTCAGTTTGTTAGCTTCCGACGAAATCGGTAGCAAGGGGCTCAAGTCTGCTAAAGAGGACTGTGGAATTCAGAACTGTGATGGCCCAGAAGTTAGCACAGTCCATCCTGTCGCCCTGTCCATCCATCTTATCCTGTCATGAGAAAGAGAGTGTGGTAAATATCACGATGCGCCCCACTTTACATGGCACTGTGAATTCTTTTTATCATTACAGTAACAGATGATTAACACCCAACATGAACTGAAAAATCTGCAACAAAATCTGATAGAGAAAGCAAAGACTTTGTATCTTTCAACAGTGCAAGAAGGCAGAATTTTTTTCGCTTGTTATGCAAATAAAAAATGGGAAAATTAAAGCAGTTGATACATTATTTTGCAGGTTGTCTGCGTCTTTATTTATTTACTTGTTTATTAATTTCTTAATTATCTATTTACAAGCTCGGAATGCTTAACAATTTATTTCAAAATTAGCATTCAAGAAAATATCAGGACGAGGAAGCACGGTAGCGGGATAAGAAAAGTGATATTAGAGCATAATACCCAATTAGATTCTGAGAGTTGTTAAATTCTGTTCATAAAAGGACCATTCTGGTGGCAACGCGTCATTCCATTAGGAATGTGTGGAGGTGAAGATCTCTCAAGCAAGTGACGAGAAGGAAAGGGAAGAGATATCGAGAAAAAAGGAAAGGAGCATCAACGTGAGAATGACGGGTTTATGATAACTTTATTGTAGTCTATAAAAGAACTAATCTATCGCTAACTACGCTACTCTATCGCAACAAGTTTTATGATTTGTTTTACGTTAATTATAACTTTGTAATGATACAAATTCGAAAAACTCTGGATTATACCATGATAAGAACAAATCACAAATTTTTAAAATTCGATCTAGGGAATGGGTCAGAGAAAGAAACTAGAAAGAGAGAACGTACAAAGACGAGCACGGAAGAAAGATATGGAATTGGTGGAATGGAATGGAATGGTGAAGTCAAACAGATTGGCAAAAGAATTAAACCAACAATTCACACAAACAGAAGATATCCTTGATTCAATCGCAAGGAGAGGACGAGGACGGACACGGTGCGTGGATACATATAGATTAATGGATAATAGTGAGGAAGGAGCATCAATGGCATTAAGGAGAAGGGAGGCAATACGGTATGCTTGAGCATGTGTTCGGCAAGATTCCAAGGGCTTCAGACCCAGCAAGTGACAGCGTACAGGATACGACGGCACCCCTGAGCCTGAAGTGCCAAGTACATTGCGCATGACATAGCGAGTGGAAGTCCTCTGAATACGCTCCACCATTGCTGTAACTCCAAGGCTAGAGGAGGACCAAATTTCTGAGGTATTATCTATCAATGAGCTGACTAGGGAAACGGGAAATAATGTACGGCCATTTCGTAAAATACGGCCAAGGAAATGTATTGTAATCAAGGAGAATATTGAACATTTCTATCTTAAGTTATAAGCAATACGAACAGGCTGTCAACGGAATAAAAAGGTTTTAGTTTTTCGGATTTCGGAGTTTGCATGCATCGCATCTCGGAGTTTGCGGGCACCCCGGAGTTTGCGGGTACAAAGGTAGGTTCTACCGGATTTTTGAATATTCCTTCAAATAATAATCCTAGCAGCTATACAAAAAATACTATCGTAAAACCAAATCTTTTCCGCTGCAACGGCAAAATCTATTTCGATGTACTGACCCTCCCATGTTGTCCATGAACTTTAACGACCCTTTAACCAGTTTCTAATTTTCTTTTCCTGATTTGATCGAAAGGTTACGGTCAAAGGGTCAGTACATTTCATAAATATCAAAACACAATCACTCACCTATACCCCACCGGTATAAAACTAACCGTTCCAGCTGTGGACACGTTTTAGTTGTTCCAGCTCTGCCTCTAGTGTGGCAGCAGGCTCGCTAAAATGTTCCTACCGGTGCTACCAGTACTGATTAATCTGTGGTGTTTTACTGTTAGTGCGAGTGTCATAACTTCTTTGCGCCATCCCGAATGTTTCAACGAGCAGCTTATCAACTACAAGGGTCGAGAATCCTTGAACGCATACTATGAGCTTGCCAGTGAAGCCTACTACACCGGTGCGTACGACGTACCGGTGGAGGTAGAAAATAAATCGGCCACATGTACGTGGGGCGATTGTTTCGAAGAGCCCGACTGGCCCACAGGCACTCGCAAACGGCGTCGCGTAGACCCCACGTTCTACGGACATCCAAAAACACGGGAACAAATTTGGGAGCGTAATTTTGCACACGTTATCATGGACAACCGCCAAACCCTTTCACTGGTTACGCTTCTCAACAAGATAATCCTGAAGTATCTCTACAGCTGCATACCGATCGTACTGTACGACACGTACGTAGCCACTACGGAAAACTATATTCTCGAGGCACTGTTTAGCGAGTTTCCCACAACTTACATTACGGGGCGTATCGGTCCAAACTACACGCTAGACAATCCAGGAATTTTGGAACCGTTCGGTCCTCAGTGTCGTAGCTACATCATCTTCCTGTCGGATGTTATGATGACGCGTAAGGTGATTGGCCCGCAGTTGACCAGCTACGTCGTGTTGATACCCCGTTCGAGCCAGTGGAAGCTGCAAGAGTTTCTGGCAGCGAAGCAATCCCGCGATATCATTAATTTGCTCGTAATTGGCGAATCGTACTCGGTGGATAAACGCATCAACAACGAACAACCGTACGTACTGTACACGCACGAGCTGTACATCGACGGGTTGGGTGCGAATAGACCACAGGTGCTTACCTCCTGGATTGGGAACAAGTTCTCACGCAACAATGTCAATCTGTTTCCGAAGAAGTTGCGGAAAGGTTTCTCCGGACACAGGTTCACGGTGATGGCCGCTCATCAGCCACCGTTCATGATCAAACGCCTATCCACTGATGGTGTGGGCAATGTGAATATACGGTGGGAAGGGCTCGAAATTCGGTTGATGCGTGTTTTGGCCCAATATCTTAACTTTACCTACGACATTGTTGAGCCGTCCAAGCTGGAGATGGGGTGAGAAGGGCCATCGCTAATTTAATGAGAAGAAATCGAATTATTGATCTCTCCATTTAATAGTCCGGGTGATGCAGTTGTGGATGAGATACAGCGTCAACAGGCTGATCTTGGCCTGGCCGGTATATACGTGACCATCGAACGTAATCTTGCCACTGAGATGTCGGTATCACACTCAACTGACTGTGCAGCCTTTTTAACACTGATGTCCAGTGCCCTGCCAAGGTAAATCGAGTGCAACATTCGCCGAAATAGAGAACTATAATCCACCGGCTCTTGTTTCAGATATCGTGCCATCCTAGGACCTTTTCAGTGGCCAGTATGGGTGGCGGTGATCCTCATTTATCTGTTAGCCATTTTTCCACTCGCTTTTTCCGACAAAATGACCCTACGCCATCTGCTCGGTAACTGGAGTGAAATCGAGAACATGTTTTGGTACGTGTTCGGTACGTTCACTAACAGTCTCACTTTTCAGGGAGAGAACTCGTGGAGCAATACGAAAAAGACATCGACTCGTATGCTGATTGGTAAATATTTGGTAACCTACTGCGATGTGATCGAATACGCTCGTTTACTTGCAAACCTTTTCGATTGATTTTTCCTCAGGAATCTATTGGGTGTTTACGATCATTATTACCGCTTGCTATACTGGATCGATCATTGCATTCATCACACTTCCGGTCGAGCCCGAACGTGTCGATGGTGTCGATCAGTTAAGCCGAGGTTTCTATCGTGTCGGTACACTTGATCGTGGTGGTTGGGAGCGTTGGTTCCTTAACTCAAGCCACAAGCAGACGAACAAGTTGCTGAAAGATCTACGATTTGTAAGCAGCGTCGACGAGGGCATCAAGAATGTCACCGAAGCATTCCTTATTTCGTATGCCTTTATTGGGTCAAAAAACGAACTAGAGTTCTTGATTCAATCAAACCTATCACACCAGTAAGTAAAAGGCATTCATACATTTACAGTCGTTTTACTTACTCAACGCCACTTACGTTCATCTCCAGATTTCATAACAAACGGTACGGTCTACACGTAAGCCGCGAGTGCTTTGCCCTGTACGGTGTGTCGATGGTGTTCCCACCCAAATCTGTACATCGTAATCCTATAAACAATGCGATCCTTTACATGCAAGCAGCCGGTCTCATCAGCAAACTCGACAAAGACGTAACATGGGAAACGGTCAAAACGAAAGATGGGCACTATAGAGAAGCGTCTGTCGGTGATGTTTTAAGAACTACAGCTCCGTCTGAGCGTGGCCTTACACTTGCCGACACTGAGGGAATGTTTCTGTTGATGCTATTTGGATACGTTGTGGCGCTAGGGGTGCTCATCTCCGAATGGGTCGGCGGATGTACCAACAAGTGTCGTGAGGTGCTGAAGGAAAGGGCCGAGCGTTTGAAGGCGGCTGCAGCGGAAATTGCTGCAGCCGCCAACGAAAGCGGTACGTCCTCTATTCCTGCATCCTCTCGTTCATCCGCTAATGAAAACTCATTACGAAAACGAACCGGTGTAAATGGTACCGAGAGATCCCTCCCTGTGAGCAATAATGGTTCAGCAAATGTTCGTCGAATCAGACTAACGGCAGAAGATCCTCACCATGATTCGGAGCTCAACGACAACGATGCACCGATGGAAGGTGGTAGCGAAGGGTCTTCATTGCACCGTCACAGTCTCTCCGAATGTTTATCGGAGGTAAGTTCGCACACGATGCAGGAACTGTACAATGGACCCGATCGACGGCATTCGACGATCGTCTTCCTGGATGGACAGCTGATGTCGGAAGATGAAGCTAAACGGAAAGTTGCTCGCAGTAAATCAAGACATAGGCATAGTTTAAGTTCTGTCTTGGAACGAGAAGTAGGGCAGCTGTTCCGGTTCTTGAGCAAGGATACACCGCAGGATTCACCGCAGGATACACGAAAAGAAGGCGAACGAATGGAAGTGAAGGTGGCGGTCGAGATCAATACTCCAGCAACTGTTGAAGGGCAACAGTTACCGACTGTGACGGGTCGTCGTAGCATTGAAGCCACATTTGGAGAAAAGTTATAATATTTATAATGGAAATACACTCATATCACGTTGTAAAAGGCAAATACAGAACAGCGAGAGTTCAGTTGAACAAAACAATACTAAATTTCGAATAAAACCACCAAATCATTTCAATACATCCCTATGATATAGTAAAATTTATTTCATCTCGCAGAAAGCATCATCTGATCATCTTCGTATTCTTGCATTATGTCGAGCAATATCTGGCCAAAAGCTGCGTCACATCGCCCTCCGTCAATCCATCCTCACTGCCAAAGTCTCCCAAGTAAGGCTTCTTGTTTGACAACACCGGACTAGCTACTGAGGCAGCACCGGCGAGACGCGAATAGTGCATCACACTGCCATAGTTGTACGGCACGCCGTACGAAGTGCCGTATGGTCCTTCATATTTGCCAAAGTTGACTTCTATAAACTCAGGACCTGGAATCGAAAGATGAAACAGTATTGCTTCAATAGTAAGTCACTCAAACCTCCCAATGCTCCTCAAACCCCTTACTTTGGTACTCTGGACGCAGATTTTGAGGGAAGATCTCAACGTACTCGTCTCGATCGGGACGGGACTGTTCGTGTAAGAATCCGAGCGTATGCATCATTTCGTGCACCGGTGTACCGACCTTCCGCATACATTCGGGCGTCTGCAGATTAAGCTGGTTAAAGGCCGGATCGGGACTCCTTCCCACATACGAATAACATCCTTCAGGCCTGTTTGTAATCGTGATGTACTGCAACTCATCGGTTCGCGGTATAAATCTAATGCAGCTCTGTTCAGCAAACTGTGCGAAAGCGGCCTGCAGGATTTGCAGCTCTCCGTCAGCTACAAAAACAATACTATCTTTTAGAAAATGCGAATTCAGGGAAGAAGCACATTTACTAACTGAAGGTGGCCTCGATCACGTACGGCACTACTCCACCAACCCACAGATCGATTTTTAGTGGATCGGTAATTGCTAAACGACCGCTTCTAACCGGTTTCAGAAGGATATCACCCTGATAGTAGTGTCCGAATCCATACTCATGCGGATATCCCGGACTCTTCTTTGGATCGTACGACTTAAGACGTTTGCCTGCAATAAATTCAATCAGTCGAAACTTAACGAATTCTACACCGTTTCAAACTTGAAGAGATTCTTACCAACTTCCTTGCTTGGCTTGGTGTAGACCGACAGATCTAATCCAAGGCTTAGTTGCACAAGGCAAAGAGCCACCCCTATGTACATGAGGTAGTTGAACGGTTTGACTTCCATTTTACTGATGATTCCACTATGAAAGTACAACTGCGGCTGATGTTTATTCGACCTTCGTGGTGTGACTTATATACGAAACCCATTGCTCATACCAATGGGTTTCGTACAAAGTTTCAAGAATCATTCAAAATTCAAATGAACAAACACGAAGCACACCATAATCATCTCCATGTGATCTACGCAAAAAAAGACAGTGCATTTCAGTTACACTTTTGGAGTTTTCGGTTCTACAGCTTTACATTCGTTTGGTCTTATTACTATTATTATTACTTTGGGTCACACTGTTTATCGTAAAGCTAAAATGAAACAATGCACCAGGCTAAAAACTCGTTTGATTGAATAAGCTATGTTCTTTATGAGACTGTGGCTATTGTTTCCACGTTGATAAAATTTGAGAACGGACCTATCAGTGGTTTAAGGTTTTTGGAAAACTTATATTAGAGTGTTTTATTGTATTTACTGTTTTATAGGTAGTTGACAACGCTGGCCTTCATACGACAAGAACGGGTATCGAATACTGTCCGGGCCGGATCGACGTAAGCAAGACTAAATAGCCAGCTACGGGTTGAATCAAGTCAATGAAAGTCAGAATGCAGGCCGAGACCTCTCAAGGTTGACTATGATTCTGATAACTTCGTTCAGGAAGAACCAATGTACCTCGTGGATGTCATATCGACCCTCAGCTAGGCCTGGACCAATATCTCTTGCATATGCTTTATTCAAATGGCTGTTAAAATAGCAGTTATACCGATGCTACGGAGCATAGCGACCAGGAGAGTAAAACCTTCGATACATAAGTGCAGTGATCGTGGGTTGTAACTACATTTATGGTTGATAGTTCCAAGGTGCTAATATTGCACATTCTTCTTCTTCTTCTTGGTTTAACAACCTCTAAAGTGAGGTTGTTAAGCCATGATCACGCCGGTTACTAGCCTGCCAATACCACGTAGTTGGATAGTCAGTCCTCACCACGGGGAGACGGTACGGATTGGATTTGAAACCCCGGTCCTGCCGTTTGAAGACCGGTACCACTTTCGCCTATACCACCGGGGCGCCCCAATGCACATTAATAATCCTCATATTCAAAAACCTTCCATATACATATTTCTTCCATATATGAAAAGGCTACCACACAATCACACGCTTTCGCATATCACCTATAACCATGAACGCCGTACCGAGCTTATGCTTGTCATTACTACAACGATAGATCACGCCGTTTCTCTTGTCATGATTTCCAAATTTTTTAAGCTTCACCATCCTCCTTTCTTGTTAAAAGGCATACGCAGCCTAGTTGCTGAACATCCCGTAGGATTCTCCGCACTCCCAAGCTCAGTTTATTGATAAAACGTCTTTCCTCTCTGTACGCCGTAAACGTGCAATTGAATCGAAGTGTGTATATAAAGCCTATGATATTCTTCAGGACGCTCGGATCCATGCACATTCTTTTTTGTGTAGGTGTACAATAAAAACAGTATTGATTAAATATAAAATAAGAATTTATACAATTAATACGTATAACACACTAAACCGGGACAACATGACATACGTCCGTCCCTCAAGCCGGTCGGGAGAAAAGAGACCCGAAGATAGCAACTCCTTCGTTGACAGCCATATTCAACGAGAGTGCTTTGCCTCTTCGCTAGTCGATCGGGTGCTAACAGGGTGCACCCTAACATTCTTCATCCTTTATTTGATTAGTAAGTCGGATCCATGTAGTGCATCCTAGCGCTCCACAGTCATTAAATCGTGCTGCCCTTCCTGAGAACTACAGATCCCTTTTAACAACAGATTCCTCGATGCGCGAGGAAATTAAGACCATACCGAATGATCTTCGCCCGAGGGTACTTCCGGGCATTTTCATGAACAAGTATGGTCATTTAGACCAAATAAGTCAGTACTACACTGATGGATCATCCTCTGAGGAGGGCACTGGCTTCGGTGTTTTTAGCGAGTCCACCGAAGCATTTTTCAAATTGAGGCAGCCATGTAGTGTTTACACCGCAGAGCTAGCCGCAATATTTTACGCACTATCGACGATAGCAGCGAGACCTTCGGACCAGTACTTCATCTTCACTGATGGCCTTAGTGCTATTGAAGCACTGAGATCTCCGAAGGCTGTTAAGAGTCAGGATTTCCTCACCATAAAAATCATTGAACTGCTTGGCTCAATGTTCGATAAGGCGTATAAGATCTCGCTAATTTGGGTCCCTTCTCATTGTGGAATTCCCGGCAATGAGAAGGCAGACTCACTGGCCAAAACAGGCGTCCAAGAAGGCGCTTTTTACGACCGACCTATCTCGGCCCAGGAGTTCCTTCGTTTCCCACAGCAACTTTTCCTGTCTCGCTGGCAGAGCATGTGGGAGGCGGATGAACTCGGGCGTTTTCTCTTCTCGATCTCTCCACAAGTGTCCCTGCGGCCTTGGTTCGATGGGCTCTCTGTAGACCGGGCATTCATACGAATGATGTCTCGACTGATGTCGAATCATTTTGCGTTGAATGCTCATCTACAGCGTTTAACTCTGGCCCAGACAAAAGTATGTGGCTGCGGTGACGGATTCCACGATGTGGATCACCTTCTGTGGTTCTGCGTGGAATTTGAAACCGCAAGACCCTCCTTGTTGAGCGCAGTCGAGAATATCGGCAGACGACCGGGTACTGAAGTCAGAGAAGTGTTGGCTACCAGTGACCTCCCCTACATGAGGATCATTCACCGATTCGCCAGAGACAACGGTCTTGTCCTATGATTCCACATCCCTAGTATCCTTCCAATCCTTATTCGTGTTTCCCCATTCCTTTTTTGTTAAATGTTGTGTTGTCTATGTCTTAAGTGTATTTCTTGAAGTGCCACGGGTGATCCGATGACTGGGCAAGAGCACTCGAGGGTGGTTCCAACACTGCCGTAAAAGAGAGGCAGGCGTTGTTCAAAGTGCAGTGTTCTCCACTCCAGTCCAGTTTTGGCACATTGAGTTTGACAGCGGTGGCGTCGGGTTCGGGGTGTTTGGCGGGCTCAGTCTCGGGAGTAGTGAAGACGCTTTCGCTGCTGCGGGATAGAGCTTGTCGATCATCCTTTGATTGGACGTTGACTAGATTGAGCTTGGAATATCATTGCTGGAGTGCACTGGAGAGTACTGTACGCAGACAAATAAATGTTCGTGCTGTCTTAACGATGTTAATTTGTTCGTTACAGTCCAGACCATAGCAAAATGATCAACAATAGATCAGCCACAACACCACAATAGCCGGAATTCGGATGCAACCAACCACCATCATTACAATAGCCACCGCAATAGAACCGGACCATCATCCACGAATACATCATCATCATCATCATAATCATCATCATCACCATCACCACAACCATAACCGAGTATGCCCGGGATAAGACAAAGATTAAGGAGGAAATGCCTTAGCAGTATGATTATAAAGTTGATTCAACACGAGCGGTGTTGACAATACGGCACTGGACCGTCATTATTAATTATAAATAAATAAATAAATAAGTCGGATCCATGTAAATGCTAGAATACTAACAATAGGACCTGACCTGAGCTATTCTTTTCAACTGGGCTTCAAAATACTAAACAAGGAAACGGGTTTCAGCGCAGCTTAAGGACTATAAATTATAAAATTATTTACATTTCCCGATTTTCTCTACGACCACTACAGAACATTTGTCCATCGAATGAAATGAAGATCTACAAACCATTTTAGTGCATCGCAATCATGTAGTAATATTTATTTCGTTTAACATTTGCCAATCGTGCCGCCGTTGTATTCTTCCGTTGTAAGTCCGACAATTATGGCTAACAGTATCTGGCGATAACCTGGGCCACATCACTCGCCCTCAACCCAGCCGGATTGCCAAAGTCACCCCTGTAAGGTTTCTTGTTTACCAACACCGGCCGTTGTCTTGAGATGGCAGCGGCATAACGCGAATAGTGCATCACACTGCCATAATTGTACATGACATTATAACTAGTTCCGTCAGCTTCAGTGTATTTGTCAAAGTTGGCGCTTATAAAATCGGGATCTGCAAAAAAATGGTTATTAATTATTATCACTAGCATAGTTAAAACAATCGACCCAGAAAAAATCCTTACCTTGATACTTCGGTTCCAGATTTTGATACCAGATAACAACATAATCGTCACGATCGGGGCGTGAGTGTTCGTGTATGAAACCGAGCGTGTGCATCATTTCGTGCACCGGTGTACCAACCTGCCACATACAACTGGGCGTCTGCAGATTGAGCACATTGATGTCTGGAATGGAGAGCCGTCCAACATGCGCAGCACATCCTGCTTTCTTGTTTGTAATATTAACATACTGCAACTCATCCGTGCGCGGTATAAAACGAACGCAAGTCCTATCAGAGAACTGTGTAAAAGCGGCCTGAAGCGTTTGCAATTCTGAAGCAGCTGCAAAAACATAGCAAGTGTGCTAAAAGAACTGAATACGAGAAAGGATCATGTTTACTCACTGAAGTTGGCATCGATTATGTACGGCACTGTGCCATTGGGCCACAATTCCTCTCCAGTTGGTGTGGTAACTGCGAAACGACCCTTCTTGTTCGGAGTCAGTAGGATGTCTCCCTGGTAATAGTATCCAAATCCATACTCGTGCGCATATCCCAGACTCTTCTTTGGATCGTACGACTTCAGACGTTTACCTGCATGAAATTCCATTAATGAGCTTTGGCTAAATTATAATTTCGACTAGAATCTTACCAACTTCCTTGCTTAGCTTGGAGTACCTTGACCGATCGAAACCAAAACTAAGCTGCACAAGACACAGAGCCACCCCAATGTACACGAGGTAGTTGAACGGTTTGATTCCCATTTTGGTTATGATTACACTATGAAAGCTTAACTGTTGCCAATGTTTATTCGAACTCCGTGGTGTACCTTATATATGAAAGTCATTGCGACAATCCAACCAACCGGAACACCAAAAAAGATTCAAAAACCATACAAAATTCAAAGGAACTGACGCGATCATGGCAACAGTAATCTTCCCAACATGATTAATGTTTGCAAAAGTGCATTATTGCTATCGAAATATTCACCACTCGTAACCCGTCTACATCCGGTTAGGAATATGGAACAAGAGAACAAAACAAGTTTTTTACCTCCAAAAGTCCCAAGCTTCTTGTAGTTATCGCGTAGGGTGGGTTTTTTTCCATTTATTCAGTCTTATAATTTAGTGGCAATAATAGTATGACTATTATTCTTACTTTAAGTGCAACAGTTTTCTCTATCAATTGTTAACACACATTTCAAAGGTAAAATTATACCAAGCTAAAACCCGTTTTGTTAGCAATACCGTCAGACCGTTCTATCAAAATAAGAATATACCCTATTTGTTAAATTGTTTGGTAGCTTTTCTCAGTTCCTGCTTTATCATGGTCAGAGCCTCTGCCCTGACCTCTTAATTGATCCTCAATGCAATAGTCTGGAAATGGCGTCTTAGGTAGGTGTTCGCCTCGCATACTGCCATAAACATCTATCCGATTATGTCAACGTCATCCGTAAACTCAACGAATCGTAGATATCCTGTAACATCCGTCCCTTTCGTCTAAATAAGGCGGAATTATATAGACACTTTCATAGATTTACATAGACTTTTGTAGTGCTTCGATCACGTCTCGCTGCTGTGTCTCTTGCTGCAGTGGTCTTCTGAGCTACAAATATGCTTGATCACTGGGATGATGTCAAAACGAGTGATGGACACTATTACGAAGCATCTATCGGGGATGTTCCTGTAAAGCGTGGCCTTTCCTGCTAATGTTCTTTTGCTTTTGCAGTTATTTCAGTTACTCTTAAAAAATTGGTGTGGCGCTAGAAGAGTTCATCTACGAATTCTACGAATCGAAAGCTTGTGCCAACGAATGACATGAAGCTTTGAATGAGTAAACTTAACGTTTGAAATAGGCTGCGGATGAGAAACAATTCTGGCGATCCATCTTCATTGCATCCATCATAGTTTCTTCCAATGTTTATCGGAGGTAAGTGCTCATACAATGCAATAAATTTACAAAGGACTCGTGTTCAACGGCTAACACGAAAAGAATTGAACGGCACGATAAGCGACATTTACTGGACGTAAGTACGGACTGGATTGGGTGGCTCGGTGGTATAGGCGGCAGCGGCGCAGGTCTTCAAACGGCGGGAGCGGGGTTCAAATCCCATACCGTCCCCCCGTAGTGAAGATTGACTAACCAACTACGTGGTATCTGCAGTCTAGTAAGCCATTTCAATGGCCGGCATGACCTAAGAGGTCGTTAAGCCAAGTAGAAGAAGAAGTACGGACTGCAACAATATGTCGTAGCATCAAGAGCACATTACACTTAGAGTTATTTCTACTTACAATGATTATAACATGTCATCGTTGAGTTATGGATAGGCCATTTACTAGTGAAGACCGTGCGTACTATCAGAAATCCATTAACATTTGTTTTCAGAAACTGTGCTGTACATTTGTAGTCAATCAAGCAATCAAGCAATACTAAATTAAACTAAATTGATAACTTGATTAAACATTACAGATCTAATCATAACTAAAAATAAGATCTTTGTTGACAAGTTCATCGAATGAAATGAAGATCTACAAACCATTTTAGTGCATCGCAATCATGTAGTAATATTTATTTCGTATCACATACAATATTTATTTCGTTTCACATAGAATACAACGGCGGCACGATTGGTAAGTACCGCCGTTGTATTCTTCCGTTGTAAGTCCGACAATTATGGCTAACAGTATCTGGCGATAACCTGGTCCACATCACTCTCCCTCAACCCAGCCGGATTTCCAAAGTCACCTACGTAAGGATTCTTGTTTACCACCGTTGGCCGTTGTCTTGAGATAGCAAAGGCATAACGCGAATAGTGCATCACACTGCCATAATCGTACGACACGCCGTAATCCGTACCCTCATTTGCACTGCGTTTGCCAAAATTGTTCCTTATAAATCTATCATCTGCAAAACAAAATGATAATGAAACATTATTGCCCGTGCACATTGTTATTGCAACATTATTGTTTCGTCACTCAAAACTCCCCAATGTCCTTACTTCGATACTCTGGACGTAGATTTTGGGTTAAGATCTCAACGTAGTCGTCGCGATCAGGACGTGCCTGCTCGTGAAAGAATCCAAGCGTATGCATTATTTCATGCACTGGTGTGCCAACCTGCACCATACAACCGGGCGTCTGCAGATTGAGATTGTTGACGTACGGGATGGGAAGCCTTCCAATATTCGAAGCACATCCTGCCGCCTCATTAGTGATTTTTACGTACTGCAACTCATCGGTACGCTCTACAAATCGAACACAAGTCCTATCAGTAAACTGTGCGAAAGCTTCCTCAAGGAGTCTAGATTGCGCTTCAGCTACGAAAAAAAACACAAAACAAATGGGTTAAAAATAATGCACTCAAAGAACGAGTACTTTTACTCACTGAAGTCGGCCTCGATCACGTACGGCACTGTTGCATTGGGCCACAAATCTTCTCCAGATGGACGGGTAATTGCAAAACGACCTGCTGCGTTCGGTTTCAGAAGGATGTCTCCCTCGTAGTAGTACCCATGTCCATACTCTTGTGGATATCCCAGGCTCTTCTTTGGATCGTACGACTTGAGACGTTTACCTGCAAAACATTCAATCAGTGAGCTTTTGCGAAATTACAAATTCAAAAACAATCTTACCAACTTCCTTGTTCAGAGTAGTGTAGGCCGACAGATCTAATTGTGCAGCTAAGCATAGCTGCACAAGGCAAAGAGCCACCCCGGTATACACGAGGTAGTTGAACATTTTAATTTCCATTTTACTGATGATTCCACTATGAAAGCTCAACTGCAGCTAATGTTTATTCGAAGTCCGTGGTGAACCTTATATACAAAAGTCATTACCACAATCCAACCAACCGGAACACCAAAAAAGATTAAAAAACCATACAAAATTCAAAGAAACTGACGCGATCGCGTCAACAGTAATCTTCCCCAAATGATCAGTGCATGTAAAAGCACATTCGTGTTATCACAAACCGCTGTGGAGTTTTATGTTCTACACCTTTATATTCGTTCAGTTTAACTTTTTGACTGAAGTATTAGTATAACTATTATTATTACTTTTGGTGCCTGTAATCGGGCCTGTCAGTTTATATCACACAGCTCAAAAGAAACAATGAAAACCCGTTCTGATTGTTTCAACAGCAGAAACAGCTACTTTCTGCTATTCGCAATAATCCTCTATGTATAGAATAATCCTATGCAGGAATGATATTTCAGTCGTATATACGCCTCGGACACTTACGCAGATGTCCGTAGGTTCTTGTCCTGGTAGAGTCGTTTGTCTTCTTCTTTTGAAGTGGACCTTTCATTGCACGTGTTGCGTTTTTTGTCGAAAAGTACTTGCCACTTTTAAAGTGCTTGCCAGATTATCGGGAGATGTTCAGAGTCAGCGTTTGTTTTATTGTAGGTCCGTACGCCGCTAATATCCGGGAATGGCCTTCCATCGATGAGAACGTGGTCAAACGTAAAATATATCGGCAGCGGAAATCTTCCCGCGTAACTGAGATGAAGGACATGGTCAATTAAGGTGTTAAAGCGGTACGTCCTCTATTCCTGCATCCTCTCGTTTATCCGCTAATGAAAACTCATTACGAAAACGAACCGGTGTAAATGGTACCGAGAGATCCCTCCCTGTGAGCAATAATGGTTCAGCAAATGTTCGTCGAATCAGACTAACGGCAGAAGATCCTCACCATGATTCGGAGCTCAACGACAACGATGCACCGATGGAAGGTGGTAGCGAAGGGTCTTCATTGCACCGTCACAGTCTCTCCGAATGTTTATCGGAGGTAAGTTCGCACACGATGCAGGAACTGTACAATGGACCCGATCGACGGCATTCGACGATCGTCTTCCTGGATGGACAGCTGATGTCGGAAGATGAAGCTAAACGGAAAGTTGCTCGCAGTAAATCAAGACATAGGCATAGTTTAAGTTCTGTCTTGGAACGAGAAGTAGGGCAGCTGTTCCGGTTCTTGAGCAAGGATACACCGCAGGATTCACCGCAGGATACACGAAAAGAAGGCGAACGAATGGAAGTGAAGGTGGCGGTCGAGATCAATACTCCAGCAACTGTTGAAGGGCAACAGTTACCGACTGTGACGGGTCGTCGTAGCATTGAAGCCACATTTGGAGAAAAGTTATAATATTTATAATGGAAATACACTCATATCACGTTGTAAAAGGCAAATACAGAACAGCGAGAGTTCAGTTGAACAAAACAATACTAAATTTCGAATAAAACCACCAAATCATTTCAATACATCCCTATGATATAGTAAAATTTATTTCATCTCGCAGAAAGCATCATCTGATCATCTTCGTATTCTTGCATTATGTCGAGCAATATCTGGCCAAAAGCTGCGTCACATCGCCCTCCGTCAATCCATCCTCACTGCCAAAGTCTCCCAAGTAAGGCTTCTTGTTTGACAACACCGGACTAGCTACTGAGGCAGCACCGGCGAGACGCGAATAGTGCATCACACTGCCATAGTTGTACGGCACGCCGTACGAAGTGCCGTATGGTCCTTCATATTTGCCAAAGTTGACTTCTATAAACTCAGGACCTGGAATCGAAAGATGAAACAGTATTGCTTCAATAGTAAGTCACTCAAACCTCCCAATGCTCCTCAAACCCCTTACTTTGGTACTCTGGACGCAGATTTTGAGGGAAGATCTCAACGTACTCGTCTCGATCGGGACGGGACTGTTCGTGTAAGAATCCGAGCGTATGCATCATTTCGTGCACCGGTGTACCGACCTTCCGCATACATTCGGGCGTCTGCAGATTAAGCTGGTTAAAGGCCGGATCGGGACTCCTTCCCACATACGAATAACATCCTTCAGGCCTGTTTGTAATCGTGATGTACTGCAACTCATCGGTTCGCGGTATAAATCTAATGCAGCTCTGTTCAGCAAACTGTGCGAAAGCGGCCTGCAGGATTTGCAGCTCTCCGTCAGCTACAAAAACAATACTATCTTTTAGACAATGCGAATTCAGGGAAGGAGCACTTTTACTAACTGAAGGTGGCCTCGATCACGTACGGCACTACTCCACCAACCCACAGATCGATTTTTAGTGGATCGGTAATTGCTAAACGACCGCTTCTAACCGGTTTCAGAAGGATATCACCCTGATAGTAGTGTCCGAATCCATACTCATGCGGATATCCCGGACTCTTCTTTGGGTCGTACGACTTAAGACGTTTGCCTGCAAGAAATTCAATCAGTCGGAACTTTACGAATTCTACACCGTTTCAAACTTGAAGAGATTCTTACCAACTTCCTTGCTTGGCTTGGTGTAGACCGACAGATCTAATCCAAGGCTTAGTTGCACAAGGCAAAGAGCCACCCCTATGTACATGAGGTAGTTGAACGGTTTGACTTCCATTTTACTGATGATTCCACTATGAAAGCACAACTGCGGCTGATGTTTATTCGACCTTCGTGGTGTGACTTATATACGAAACCCATTGCTCAAACCAATGGGTTTCGTACAAAGTTTCAAGAATCATTCAAAATTCAAATGAACAAACACGAAGCACACCATAATCATCTCCATGTGATCTACGCAAAAAAAGACAGTGCATTTCAGTTACACTTTTGGAGTTTTCGGTTCTACAGCTTTACATTCGTTTGGTCTTATTACTATTATTATTACTTTGGGTCACACTGTTTATCGTAAAGCTAAAATGAAACAATGCACCAGGCTAAAAACTCGTTTGATTGAATAAGCTATGTTCTTTATGAGACTGTGGCTATTGTTTCCACGTTGATAAAATTTGAGAACGGACCTGTCAGTGGTATATGGTTTTTGGCAAACTGATGTTCAAGTGTTTTATTGTATTTAGTGCTTTATAGGTTATAGGCCTCTAGTTGACAAGAGCGGTAGTCGAATACTGTCCTACCTGTCTACCCGGAAGCAGGAATAAACATCCACCTACGGGTAAAATCAAGTAAAAGAAAGCCAAAATGCAAGACTTCTCTTCTTCTTTGCTTAACGACCTACTAGGTCACACCGGCCATCGAATGGCTTACTAGACTCTCCGATACCACGTAGTTGGGTGGTCAGTGCTCACCATGAGGGGGCGGCTCGGATGGGATTTGAAATCCGGTCCTTCAAACGGCAGCTGTCACCGGCGAAGCTGTCGCCTAAACCACTGGAACGCCCCTGAGCCAAGACCTCTGGATATTTATTATGTTACTGATGACTTCGCTCAGGAAGAACGGACGTACCTTGTCATTATCATATCGATCCTCGGTTAGGACTGATCCGGTATTTCTTGCATGTGCTCCGCTCAGATGTCTGTCAAAGTAGCATTTACACCTGTCCACCATCTCTCACACGTGCCTCCGATGTTACGGCGATCAGGGAAGAGAGATTGGGTCATGCCCGATTAAACTTCCTGCTAAATTTGCAAATTCCGCAAGTCGAACTGATCATTAAACTGCATCAAACTTCTGCTCAAGCACATAAGTAAATTCATCATCGAATATCATTATATTTACGATTGATACTTCCAAGATGCTGATATTACACATTCATTACTTAACATTAATCCAAGCGTCCTCGTCGACGTGACATCCGGTTCTTTGATTTTCCACTACTTCCTCACACGCTTTCGGTTCTCTCCTACGACTGTTTTACCACTGCGTTAGCTTACGCAGTCACAGCAGTAAGTTTAACACTCCTGTCAAGTAAACTACCAGTGCTGCTACTCCGAAGCATCGGGCTCTTCGAGCATCGGGGTTGTTGTGAATTGCAATTTATTAATAACTTCTTCTTCTTGGCTTAACGACCTCTAAGGTCATACCGGCCATCGAAATGGCTTACTAGACTGCCAATACCACGTAGTTGGTTAGTCACTCCTCACCACGGGGGAACGGTCCGGATGGGATTTGAACCCCGGTCCCGCCGTTTGAATACCGGCGCCGCTGTCGCCTATACCACCGCGCCAAATTGCTAATAACTATTTGTTTCGATATTGTTAGTGTGACTTACAAGGGCCCTTTCCAAACCACCTGTCTTGTCGGACCGCTTAGTTATTGGAAGTCCCGCAGGGTTCTCGTATTTCAATGCAAAACTCTCCAATCATGGAGAAATGTTTTTTCCACATTGGACGTCGTGTGCGAATTTCGTCGGATTAGTGTACTATGTAGAGCCTATGTAATTCTTCTGGAGGCATTGGATCCATACACTTACTAATGCATAATTGCTACCACACTACAACTACAACTACGCTTAAGAAATAGAAATCTACAAAACATTTTAATGCATCCCAGTCATATGGTCAGATTTATTTCGTTTCCGGTTAACCAGCAATCATCGTTGAATTTGGCAGCATATCCGGACAGTATCTGCCCAACACCTGCGTCACATCATCCGCGCTCAACCCTTCGGTATTGCCAAACTCGCCCAAGAAAGGCGTTTTGTTTATCAACACTGGCCTATCATCTGCGACTGCACCGGCATAACGCGAATAATGCATTACACTGCGATAGTTGTACGGCACGCCGTAATCAGTTCCTTCAGCAGCATCATATTTGTCAAAGTTGGCGCTTATAAAACCAGGAGCTGCAAAAAATAAAATGTTGATTAACCATTATTGCCAGCGTCGTGAGTCACATAAACCTCCCGAATGTTCTTACTTCGATATTTCGGTGCAAGATTTTGGTACAATATGATAACGTAATCGTCACGATCGGGGCGTGACTGTTCGTGTACGAAACCGAGCGTGTGCATCATTTCGTGCACCGATGTGCCGACCTGCCACATACAACCGGGCGTCTGCAGGTTGAGCACGTTGACGCTCGGAAAGGAGAGCTTTCCAACGTTCGAAGCACACCCTTCTTCCTTGTTTGTAATATTTACATACTCTGGCTCGTCGGTGCGCGGTATAAATCGTACGCAAGTGTTATTCTCGAACTGTGCGAATGCGTCCTCGAGCGTTTGCATTTGTTCGGCGGCTGCAAATAGAAAACGCAGGAAGTGTGCTAAAAACATAGACTACACGGAAGGAACACGTTTACTCACTGAAGTTGGCATCGATGATGTACGGCACTGTGCCATTGGGCCACAAATTCGTCTCAAGTGCATTAATGGCAAAACGACCCTTTTTGTTTGGGGTCAGCAGGATGTCTCCCTGGTAGTAGTATCCAAATCCATACTCGTGCGGAAATGCTCGACTCTTCTTTGGATCATACGATTTGAGACGTTTACCTGCAAGAATTTCATTTAGTCAGCTTCTTCTAAATCAAACATTTAACCACAATCTTACCAACTTCCTTGCTTAGCTTGGAGTACTTTGACCGATCTAATCCAAGGCTTAGCTGCACAAGGCAAAGAGCCACCCCAATGAACACGAGGTAGTTGAACGGTTTGATTCCCATTTTGGTAATGCTTACACTATGAAAGCTCAACTGCGGCAGATTGTTCAACGCGGCGGATGGTTCAATTCGAACTCCGTGGTGTGCCTTATATACAAAAAAACACAATCCAACCAGCCAGAACACCAAAAAACAAACGTTAAAAAGCCATACAAAATTCAAACGGACTGACACTATCATCGAAACATGATTAGGGATTAGGGCATACAAAAGTGCATTTGAGTCGCAAGTGTTTAAGTGTGTTTCTTTTCACATTTCCTTTTTTACGTTTGTGCAGTATAATCTTTTTCACTGTAATAGAAGTTCTACTACGTTTGTTAGTTTGGCAGCCAACATCAATGGGCATAACACAATGCGTGTGTTATCGCACAGCTCGAACGAAACGATGACTTAACTGAAAACCCGTTTTGTTGAAATTTTTACAGCGGTTGCAGCAGGCACTTTGTTTTCGTCGCATTGATCCTCAATCGTAAAGGAATGTTGTTTCAGTCGTATGTAGAAACTGGTGCATATGTCCGTCATGTCTTGCTCTAGAAGAGCCATGCTTCTAGAACGACTTCAAGAAGAAAAGTTCTTATGCTTATTGGACACATTGTGGCCGTGTAGCAGTGATAATTTACGAACTGGTTGAGAGTTGCACGAACAAGTGTTTGTCAATTAGGATGTTAGATTATAGAACTTTGTGCTGCGAGCAATGGCTCAAACAAAATAATCGCCATGCTTTGTGTAAAGATTGGCACTGATCGGGAGGGCGATAGTTCATTCGGTTCATAACGAGAGATTTCCATAAGAAGACATTTTAAATTCTCTCTGCATAGGGCACGAAGCACAAAGAGTGCCACGATTCCAAAAGCCAGGCCAGATAGGCCAAAAGGCCCTTCTTAGCTTAGCAAACCTGAGTACAACGGAGATTTCTCTTTTCATGAAGAACGGCCTGGCCGTATTGCTAGAAGAGATTTTTTAAACACATGCATAACACCATTCATATTCATGCCGCCGAACGCATCGCTTAGAATAATTAAACTTCATTCATAATCTTGGGGCATTCCTCGCAATCTTGGGGAATTTCGCCGGTACATAAGTCATAAGCATGAAAAATAATGTGTTCTCCTTTTTCTGGTAAAAGGTTGCCTATTTAATTATTTCATTACTTGCTTTGACCATGCAATTATTTCCTATTCAAATTGATCAAGATAATTGAGATCGGATGGTACTGGGGTACAGATGGTACTGGCTACTTGAGATCCCCCTGAATCCCTTAGTGCTACTGACGCGTACGCAACGGAGTCAGCTGGCCACGTCATCTGACAGCTGTTCGGAGCGGATTAGTCGGAGCCGACAGCGGCGAAGTCAGGGCGAAATCGACTGAAGGATACGCTGTCGGACGAGATCGTGTTTGGATTTCCAAAGATTACTGGCTGCGGCGTAAGCGGATAAGGGAATTTTTGAATACAGGATACAGAAGTGTTACACAAGTTACCTAAGCGTTGTATTCGCGTATGTGTGAAAAACTGTGATATCCGAAAAGTGAATCAAGAGAGGCTATGTAGTTGGACACACCAGCTACCTTTTCCAACCTTCGCTACGGATGGATAACATCATCACTTCGCCATTTTTTTTTTTTGTATCCTTTTACTATCAATGTGATGTCCGAAGCTTCTGTACATCGCTTGTTGCAAGAACTTAAAATGGTCAGATGGCCAGATACAGACTCCCACTCAATAAACTTTCCCTTCTCCAGAAAGGCCAAGGTCTGATAGATATATACTCGACTTTTTTCGGTTCCGGATTGAGCAGACGACCCGAACAAACTGTTTGTTCGTGGAGTTTTCGGATGATAATTCGCTGCGTTATAGTTACCAAGTGCAGTCTAAATTTACCCTATTTATAAATTTCTGAGAGCCACTCATGCCAGTAACTCTCATTCACTACTCACTTCAGTGAACTCCCTACTCACTTGACGAATTGCGCTTCGTCAAGTTTCTGCCTCACCGTCGTGCGTAAACACAAACTATTGCACAACTTTTACCCTTCTCGTACTAGCAACTGTAAAGTAAGAGATAAATCTTTCAAACTCTGACAGTATGTAGTCAACTGTTATATACGAGGGCTGACGACAAAGTAAGGTCTCCATTTTTTTTTTTTTCATAGAATATGACATTTATTTACAAAAAGTGATACACCGTTTGAAAGGCCAAGGACTTGGCTACTTTTCTACGTAATCGCCATTTTTTTCCAACACCTTGCGCATCCGCACGATGAACTTGTCTATGCCGGCAGAATACCACTCTCCGTCCGCCTCGCGCAGCCAGGTGTTGACTTCTTCCTGAACCTCCGCGTCACTTTCGGCACCCATCGGGCAGAAACTTTGTGATACTGCAAGTTGTTCACAAGGATATGACGGATTGTTTCGCTGCTACACACTCCTCCAAGCTTCTCTTCCAAGTCCCTAATTGTCGCACGGCGGTTTTTGAACATTTCTGCATCCATTGCTTGAACAATCGCATCCGAGACCGACGGTCGGCCACTTCTCTCATTGTCGTGTAGATTAGTGCGCCCGGAATTGAACTCGCGGCTCCACTTACGCACGTTTTTTATGTCCATACACTTTTCCCCGTAAACTTCAACTAGTTGACGATGGATTTCAATAGGTGTCACCTTTTTCGCACTCAAAAAACGTATTACAGAACGCAATCCACACTTGGACGCTGACGCGAGGGGTACCTCCATCGTTGACGGCTGCTCAGCCAAGACTGAGCGGTCGGGGAAGCCTCACCCAGCAGCAAAGTGGTAATGGGGGAACCAAGGAACACGGTGGTGTTGCCAGATTTCGCCTAGCGCGTGATCCGGCGAAGTTGCAGCGTTGGACACCTTACTTTATTGTCAGCCCTCGTATGTTATACATACGTTATACAGACCGAACTGGTGAGATCTAGTCCATCGAATGAAATGCAGATCTACAAACCATTTTAGTGCATCGCAATCATGTAGTAATATTTATTTCGTATCACATACAATATTTATTTCGTTTCACATAGAATACAACGGCTGCACGATTGGTAAGTGCTGCCGTTGTATTCTTCCGTTGTAAGTCCGACAATTATGGCTAACAGTATCTGGCGATAACCTGGTCCACATCACTCTCCCTCAACCCAGCCGGATTTCCAAAGTCACCTACGTAAGGATTCTTGTTTACCACCGTTGGCCGTTGTCTTGAGATAGCAAAGGCATAACGCGAATAGTGCATCACACTGCCATAGTCGTACGACACGCCGTAATCCGTACCCTCATTTGCACTACGTTTGCCAAAATTGTTCCTTATAAATCTATCATCTGCAAAACAAAATGATAATGAAACATTATTGCCCGTGCACATTGTTATTGCAACATTATTGTTTCGTCACTCAAAACTCCCCAATGTCCTTACTTCGATACTCTGGACGTAGATTTTGGGTTAAGATCTCAACGTAGTCGTCGCGATCAGGACGTGCCTGCTCGTGAAAGAATCCAAGCGTATGCATTATTTCATGCACTGGTGTGCCGACCTGCACCATACAACCGGGCGTCTGCAGATTGAGATTGTTGACGTACGGGATGGGAAGCCTTCTAATATTCGAAGCACATCCTGCCGCCTCATTAGTGATTTTTACGTACTGCAACTCATCGGTACGCTCTACAAATCGAACACAAGTCCTATCAGTAAACTGTGCGAAAGCTTCCTCAAGGAGTCTAGATTGCGCTTCAGCTACAAAAAAAAAAAAAAAAAACACAAAACAAATGGGTTAAAAATAATGCACTCAAAGAACGAGTACTTTTACTCACTGAAGTCGGCCTCGATCACGTACGGCACTGTTGCATTGGGCCACAAATCTTCTCCAGATGGACGGGTAATTGCAAAACGACCTGCTGCGTTCGGTTTCAGAAGGATGTCTCCCTCGTAGTAGTACCCATGTCCATACTCTTGTGGATATCCCAGGCTCTTCTTTGGATCGTACGACTTGAGACGTTTACCTGCAAAACATTCAATCAGTGAGCTTTTGCGAAATTACAAATTCAACAACAATCTTACCAACTTCCTTGTTCAGAGTAGTGTAGGCCGACAGATCTAATTGTGCAGCTAAGCATAGCTGCACAAGGCAAAGAGCCACCCCGGTATACACGAGGTAGTTGAACATTTTAATTTCCATTTTACTGATGATTCCACTATGAAAGCTCAACTGCAGCTAATGTTTATTCGAAGTCCGTGGTGAACCTTATATACAAAAGTCATTACCACAATCCAACCAACCGGAACACCAAAGAAGATTAAAAAACCATACAAAATTCAAAGAAACTGACGCGATCGCGTCAACAGTAATCTTCCCCAAATGATCAGTGCATGTAAAAGCACATTCGTGTTATCACAAACCGCTGTGGAGTTTTATGTTCTATACCTTTATATTCGTTCAGTTTAACTTTTTGACTGAAGTATTAGTATAACTATTATTATTACTTTTGGTGCCTGTAATCGGGCCTGTCAGTTTATATCACACAGCTCAAAAGAAACAAAAACCCCGTTTTGACCCACCCCCCCCCCCCCCTCCCCACCTCTTTTGTGTGCAAACCATACGATAATGGTTGTTGAAGAAAATGTCTGTGTCTGGTTCGGTAAGGTGTCGAAATCCGTTAAGGAGTCGAAATAGGACAGAATAAATCAATCCTCGTTGTGGCACATAGCGATCATGGGAGCGAAACCACTCCGTGCCGCATTCAATGTCATATAGAGCTTACGAGTTTCCACTGACTTTGATAACTGATGTATCAGTTGCTCATCCTCAGTTGATCAGCTCAGGACTATAAATTTAATTTTTCTATGCCCAACGACCTGATAGGCCACTCCAGTCATCGAATGACTTACTATACTTTGCTGATGCCATGTAGTTGGATAGTCAGTCCTCACTATGGGGAACGGTCCGGATGGGATTTGGCCGGTACTGCCGTATGAGGACCGGCGCCGCTGTCGCCTCTACATCGGGCCACCCCGCCCGTATAAATTGAATTATACAATACAAATTGCTCTTTATTAACTAAAGGACATAGGCATAGAAGTATAACAAACCGTTTTAATGCATCTCAGTCATGTAGAAATATTTATTGTATTTTACAGAATCTGGTCGATTGGGTTTATTTTTTTAATTTTAGTTTTATTTCATATATTATGTTCAATTGTCCGCCAACAATGGGATAACAAAAAAGTATTCTTAAGCAGCTAAAGGGAAGAGGAGGTAGAGGGTATTTGGAAGGATTGTAAAGAAAGGAAGGAAGAGTCGCGAAGACGTGCACGAAAGCGAAACAGAGATATCTTGTAGTCAAACAGGTGGTAAGTGTTGTTGAAGTCCGATAGAGCCTAATAACATGATAAAACGATAGAGATGATAAAGGGATCGTTCGAGCCGTCGAGAGTGTGGCGGGATGGGATATATAGAGCAGGTCCATTGCGAAGTTGAAGAGAGGAGGCTTAAAGGGGAACAGCGGATAGGAGAGATGGGACATCTAGTTCATTTGACAGGACCCCAGCAAAGAAGCTAGCACGGGTATGTCTTTCCTCCATGGGCTCAATCCCAAGAAGGCGACAGTGGACAGGATAGGGAGAGAGAGCTGGATGATAACCGGTAAGGAAGCGCCGAACAGCTACGCGTAATTTTGCGTAGAACACTCTCCAGTCTGACCATCGCGGTTGAGCCTGGAAGAGACCAGAATACAGTTGCGTATTCCAGGGAAGATCGAATCCAACAACAGCAGAGGGACTTCAGACAGAGGGGGACACGGATTTCGGACGATAGCCTAACAATCAGGCCCAGTGATTTGTTAGCTTTGCTGATAACATAATCAACGTGGATGTTGAAAGAGAGTGTCTCGTCAAGTTACACACCTAGATCCTTTACAGAATATACTCGACGTATAACTGTATCACAGAGGGTGCAACTGAATGAAATCACAGGGGATCTGGTAAACGAAATCACGTAACACTTGTACGTGATTTCGTACATAGGACATAGTACTAGACCGTTCTTACGGCACCACATAGAGAAGGAATCTAGGAAGGTTTGGGGTCTCTAGGGTACAACATTCAGCGGACGAAGCAGCGGCATAGAGCAGGAATCCCTTGGAAGGGAGGATACAGGTACAGCGGTTAACAAATAAGGTATACAGAAGAGAACTTATAACACTACCTTGAGGAACTTCAGAAGAGCCTATTAAGCAGCCAAACAAGCACGAGGACATATTGACTCTATACACTCTGTTACAAAGGTAGGACGAGAACCAGGACAGTAACCGACCTCTGATCCCGAGTCTTTTGAGTTTGGAAAGCAGCAGGTCGAGGGATACACTGTCGAAGGCAACACCAAAATCGGTGTACATAACGTCGGTTTGACGTATGGATTTGGTTTGTCCTAGTTAGAGAGGGTAAAAGATACAAAACAAATAAGGTTGGAGGAGGTTGTGCGTTTGGGAATAAAGCCATGTTGGCGAGGGGATAGATGGCCAACGATGACAGGAAAGATGGAAGTGTGAACAACAGATTCAAGGATTTTGGAAAGAGGAGAGAACAGAGATATACCCCGATAGTTGGAGAACACAGAGCGGTCACCTTTTTTGAAAATTGGGACCAGCCATGCAGACTCCCATATTGTAGAAAAGGAACCCTCGTTGATGGAGCTAATAAAGATACGCAACAAGAGAGAGGCGAAAAAATATTTAAGTTATTTTACAGGTCGCTCAACAACACGATTTCGCATATCGTTTTGAATTTTGAAGGGAGTTTTTTTAATAAAATGAAGATCTACAAACCTCTTTTAATGCATCCCAGTCATGCAGTTAGATTTATTTCGTTTCACATTAACCAATCGTGTCCCCGTTGCATTCTCTCATTATTCATTCTCTGGTCGGCATAAGCTAGTATCATAAGCTAGCAGTATCTGGCCATAAGCTGTGCCACATCACCCGCGCTCAACCCTTCGGTATTGCCAAAGTCACCAATGTAAGGCTGTTTGTTTACCAACACCGGCCGTTGTCTTGAGATGGCAGCGGCATAACGCGAATAGTGCATCACACTGCCATAGTTGTACGGTACGCCGTAATCAGTTCCGTCATCTATATCATCTTTGTCTAAGTTGCCACTTATAAAACCAGGATCTGCAAGCAAAGGTTGAGAAACACCATTACTAATACAGTAAGTCACTCGACCCAACTGAATATCCTTACTTTGATAAAATGGAGCAAGATTTTGGTACAAGATGATAATGTACTCGTCACGATCGGGGCGTGAGTGTTCGTGCAAAAATCCGAGCGTATGCATCATCTCGTGCACCGGCGTACCGACCTGCCACATACAACCGGGCGTCTGCAGATTGAGATTGTTAACGTATGGGACGGCAAGCCGTCCAACATGCGCAGCACATCCTGCATTCACGTTAGTGATATTTACAAACCGTGTCTCATTCGTGCGCGGAACAAATCGTACGCAAGTGTTATTCTCGAACTGTGCGAATGCGGCCTCAAGCGTTTGCATTTGTTCAGCAGCTACACAACAAAAGGCATAGCAAGTGCGTTAAACGGATTGAAGACGAGGATGTAACATATCTACTCACTGAAGTTGGCATTGATCTCGTATGGTACTGTTGCATTGGGCCACAAATCGTCCTCAGAATCAGTGGTAATTGCAAAACGACCCTTCTGGCTCGGGCTCAGCAGGATATCTCCCTGGTAATAGTATCCAAATCCATACTCTTGCGGATATCCTAGACTCTTCTTTGGATAATACGACTTCAGACGTTTACCTGCAAGAAAATCAATAAGTCAGCTATCTTATAAATAATAATTTCGACTAATATCTTACCAACTTCCTTCCTTAGCCTAGTGTACTTTGCCCCATCTAGTCCTAAGCTAAACTGCACAAAGCACAGAGCCAACCCGATGTACATGAGGTAGTTGAACGGTTTGATTTCCATTTTGGTGTGAAGTTCACTATGAAAGCCCAAGTGATGCCAATGTATACATGACCTCCATGGTGCGGCTTATATATGAAAGCCACTGCCACAATCCAACCAACCGGAACACCAAAAACTTACAAAATTCAAATTAACTGACGCGATGGTGGCAGCAGTAATCTTCGCCGGATGATTAATGGTTGCCAAAGTTGCATTCCGTTTATCGCAATACGCTTTGGAGTTTTTGTTTCTACCACCGTACTATCGTTGAGTCTTACAATTTGGTGGTAATATAAGCATTACTATTATTATAACTTTGGTTTATTTTTACTTGGTTGAGCTCTGCTGTAATATCTTGCACTAGGGGCCTCGATCCTCTTAGTACAAAGTATTCAATAAATAACAAACACATAAAAATGTGCTATTGGGTCATTGGGATATTCGATAGTACTTGTAATTGCGACCTTACAAGCTATTTATTAGGTTACCTTGTCGACATAACTTACATAACTTACATAACAATTAGCTTGCCGTTTGGTTAGAGTCTTTCTGCCACAATGTTTTCCGTGACAGTGACAGTTCTCAGTTGTTTTGTGAACTGATAGTCCATCGAATGAAATGAAGATCTGCAAAGCATTTTAAATCATCGCCAGTACATGCTCTTCTTCCATTATTCCGTACAAAATCTGGCCATGGTTATGGTCATTTTGTTTGCTGAAACCATGGCTTTCTAAATTTTCTTCTTAGCATGAAATTTTGAGCGGACCCGGTCCGAATTCACCGGTCTGCAAACCATTATCCAAAAGAAATAAGAACAAAACTTTAATCATTTCCTTGTTTTTTTCTGTTTTTAATGCAACGTGCACAGTTTTAACAAACATACATTCAAGCAGTAAAATGAAAGGCTGCAAAACAGTGAGTTTATATAAATCGATCCTGCTTTTAATGCAGAAGAATTTACTGATCCCTTAAAGTTTGTATACTCCTTGCACAAATTTTGGATGATTTTATTTATTTTCATTATTCAGACTGGCATTTCAACTACCGATACCCCACCAGCCTCTTGGGGTAGCGGTGTTCCATCGTGTTCCTCCACGGACAGTCAGATTCCGAAGATCGGGAGCTAAACAGAACGGTGATCATTGCAAATCGAGATTCTATTCAGCTTAAGTTATGGGTTGCTCGTCATCTGTTTAAGTAATTGGGCAAGGATTCACCAAACAAAGCACGGAAAGTATCGAGCGGCAAAAGAATCGAGATCACATTTGAAGAACAGTTTTGCATTAACTATAACTTTTTATCATCGAGTTGTAGATAGGCCATTTGCTCATGAAGACCGTGCGTACGATCGAAAATCTAGTTAATATGTGCAGTGCAATCTTCACCTTATCGAACCTATGTTATAACTCACGATTAACTATTTGTTGACTAATGTTGACTAATCCATAAACGTTTCATTTTTCCATCATTCTTCCATAGGCTACGGATGGCAATATCTGACCATGAGCTGCATCACGTCACCCTCCGTTAATCCTTCAATACTACCAAAGTCACCAGCGTATGGTTTCTTGTTTGTCATAACTGGTCTATCCGGGCTGACAGCATAGGAATCACGGGCATAATGCATCACACTGCCATAGTTGTACGGCACACCGTAAGAGGTTCCATCAGCTGCAGCATATTTGTCTAGGTTAGCCTGTATAAACCCAGGAGCTATAAAAAATTATGAGGAAACATTATTGCCAGCATAGCATTGCCTCTCACACCTTCTAAGGCACTTACTTCTATTTTCCGGAGCTAGATTATTGGGGAAGATCATAACGTACTCGTCACGATCAGGGCGTGAGTGTTCGTGCAAGAACCCGAGCGTATGCATTAATTCGTGGACCGATGTACCGACTACCCACATGCAACTGGGCGTCTGCAGATTGAGATAGTTGACGTACGGGACGGGAAGCCGTCCAACATCTGAAGCACATCCTGCCTTCATGTTCGTGATATTTACGTACTGCGGCTCATCGGTACGCTCTACAAATCGAATGCAAGTCCTATTCTCAAACTGTTCGAAAGCTTCCTCAAGGGTTTGCATTTCTTGAGAAGCTACACAAAAACCAAATGCGTTAGAAGGATAGAAATTACAAAATGAATGCTTTCACTCACTGAAATTGGCCTCGATGACGTACGGCACAGTGGCGTTGGGCCATAAATTCGTCTCAAGTGCATTAATGGCAAAACGACCCTTCGTGCTCGGGTTCAGCAGGATGTCTCCCTGATAGTAGTATCCATAACCGTAATCTTGCGGATATCCCACACTCTTCTTTGGATCGTACGAGTAGAGTCGTTTTCCTGCAATAAATTCAATCAGTGTGCTTTTGCTGAATCACAAATTCAACTGGATTCTTACCAACTTCTTTCCTTAGCCTAGTGTAGCTTAACCGATCGAAACCAAAACTAAAGTGCACAAGGCACAGAGCCACCCCAATGCACATGAGATAGTTGGACAGTTTGACTTCCATTTTGGTGGTGTGAACACTATGAAAGCTTAAATGCGGCTAATCTTTATTCGACTACCGTGTTGTGCCTTATATACGAAAGCCACTGCCACAATCCAACCGAAACACCAAAAACATACAAAATTCAAATTAACTGACGCGATGGTGGCAACAGTAATCTTCGCCGGATGATTAATGGGTGCCAAATTGCATTTTTTTATCGCAATACGCTTTGGAGTTTTTGTTTCTACCACCGTACTAATAAAATCCACCGTGAAGTCTTACAATTTGGGTGTAATATATGATCACTTTTAAAACTTTTTACAAATATTTTTTTAACTATCTATTCGAGGTTCCGTCGTGTAAAAAAGTAAGTTGTTGGTATAGTTGTTTTATTAATCTTCTTCTTGGCTTACTAACCTGCTAGGTCACGCCGACCATCCAATGGCTTACTACACTTTACTGGTGCCACATAGTTGGATAGACAGTCCTTACTACGGAGGAACGTTCCTGGTGTGATTGTGGGATATATTTCATAAGTTTGTCCGTCAGCATGCTACTCAAGTTATTATACTTAGCACTCGATATAACAAATAGAGGCTTAATAATTAAACTTACAGACTAACCTAACAGTATGCAGTTCTGGAACAGGCAAAGGAACAAAAATACGATAAATTAAACAGGCGCATGACGAGCAATAATGAACTATTACGGCCGACTGCCGTACGCAATGACAAGATTTTGAAAAGAGATGGATAACGTAGGGAATAGGTTGGAGCATACAAAGAGATCACTAACAGAAGATGGAGAAAATCGACACAATCCAATAGGAGGAAAGGAACGAATTACGATTGAGTGAGCGAGCCCTTGTAAGTAATCGGGTAGAGCAGAAGAATATTCACCGAGATATCTATGAAAAACCTCAGGACTCGTTTACTACAATTGATGCGGATTCTAACAGTGAGAGATCAGACTACCGAACAGTAATCCAGTCTCGTTTTGACCGGCAAGCAAAAGAGCATCTTGATTCAAAAAGGGTCGTTAAAGTCCTAACTAATTCTATTCAGCCAACCGAGGACTTTAGAGCGGACAAGAAAATCAATATGCAGGGGAAACGTAAGGCATGAATCAAGCCATACACCAAGGACCTTGCTTAAATTAACTGGTGTCAGTTGGGAATTGGGAGTAGAGATAAAGTGGAATTGAGGTATACCAGCGCGGGGAGAGAAAACGTGTCAGTGATGAAAAAAAGTGCTGCTAAATATAACTAGGTAAGTACGATCACTGAGAAAGGATTAAAGGTAGTAGATTAGGGAACTACTGAGGCAGAACTGTTTAAAGCTTTAAGATTTGAAGTAGATGCCGAAGGCGTAGACTTATGGAAAGGAGTCTTGATAGAAATCAGCCGTCAGGCACGGATCTCCTTTATCCGTGCCCGTCAACCTTTCGATCATACGAGGGCTGACAATAAAGTAAGGTCTCCAATTATTTTTTTCATAGAAAATGACATTTATTTACAAAAAGCGATACACCGTTGGAAAGGCCAAGGTCTTGGCTACTTTTCTACATAATCGCTATTTTTTTCCAACACCTTGTTCATCCGCACGATGAACTTGTCTATGAAGGCAGAATACCACTCTCCGTCCGCCTCGCGCAGCCAGGTGTTGACCTCTTTCTGAACCTCCGCGTCACTTTCAAAGCTGTTTCGGCACCCATCGGGCAGAAACTTTGTGATACTGCAAGTTGTTCACAAGGATATGACGGATTGTTTCGCTGCTACACACTCCTCCAAGCTTCTCTTCCAAGTCCCTAATTGTCGCACGGCGGTTTTGAGCATTTCTGCCTCCATTGCTTGAACAATCGCATCCGAGACCGACGGTCGGCCCCTTCTCTCCTCGTCGTGAACATTAGTGCGCCCGGAATTGAACTCGCGGCTCCACTTACGCACGTTTTTTTATGTCCATACACTTTTCCCCGTAAACTTCAACTAGTTGACGATGGATTTCAATAGGTGTCACCTTTTTCGCACTCAAAAAACGTATTACAGAACGCAATCCGCACTTGGACGCTGACGCGAGGGGTACCTCCATCGTTGACGGCTGCTCAGCCAAGACTGAGCGGTCGGGGAAGCCTCACCCAGCAGCAAAGTGGTAATGGGGGAACCAAGGAACACGGCGGTGTTGCCAGATTTCGCCTAGCGCGTGATCCGGCGAAGTTGCAGCGTTGGAGACCTTACTTTATTGTCAGACCTCGTAATTATCTTCTCAATGACGTCCATTTAAGTGGTGTCCATGTCATCCGCGATCGATGGGTGTGTTCCTCGATTTTAAACTATATTTCATTGTCCACTTCGCAGCCATTGTTTCCAGTTCATTCGTAGCGTTGCGCTTGATCCGTAGACTTACATCTGATAGTCACTTATTTGCATCTATTGTTTGATATCCTGCTTCTATGGCCCTTGGAGCACCTAAAAAATTGAGCAGTTGAAGAAATGCCTCACGAGGATTGTGAGGAATCGCGCTTCTCTGCGCTTCCTTTGTATGTCCGGTACAATTTACTGGCCTAGATTCGTTGCAGGCGAGACAGGTACGTGCTCAGGCTATTTTCATTGGTGGACTCTCGTGCGTTGCTCTCGTGCTTTCCTGACAGACTTTCCTTCCTCTCACTAAACGCCATTCTGGCTCCTTTCCTTTTCCCATCTTAGACTTATTCGGTTAAGTTCGGAGTGCTGTTTTTTGGCCCCACGAGCGGACAGTAAGACTAATAACAGTTAAGATATATCGATTG